>NC_081414.1:152404533-152757033 GCF_030272615.1 Cryptomeria japonica
TTGTTACCTGTATCTTCTGCAACTTCAGATTTGTTACCTTTGGTAACTTGTTCGGTGTCCTTGGGGGCTTCGGTTGGTACTATTGGCTTCATCGACGGATAAGGCTGAACTTGTTCTAAGATCGATTCACTAGACACAAGTTTTGCATAAGTGGTGCCTTCAATCATTTCTTGCTCCGGTGTGGCTTCATCCATTACATCTTCATCAATTTGTATTGTGTCAACCGGGTCTGGACCTTGCTCGGTGACATCTGGATCTTGCTCAGTGACATCAACAATTTCAATTTGAGATTGTTCACTGACATCCTTTTGTTTGAAGATCTCCTGCCACTTGGCCTTAGTCTCATTCTCCACGTCAATATATAGCCCATTCATCAATTTTAAGGCTCTTTGTTTCACAAGAAATTTTGAATTGTATGTGGACAAATGCTCCTTGATTTCAGCTACAGACATGTCAGGAAATAAGTGGACAGGACTTCTTTCTCTTATTTGTCTCTTTGAATCCATTGCATATTTCCATTTGTTATCAATATGTGAGTAGAGTTCACTTTGCTAGTTCCAATGGTGCTAATCGAAACTTCAGAAGTGTACATATGATAGCTTCTTCAATATGTTGTTTCTCATCATTGTTCCTAGACTCATACTTAACATATTTGAATCCTGCAAATCCACCGTATTCCTTGAGATTGGCACAAAATTTTTCAACATTGTGAATGTTTGCCTTTTTGCTCTTCACAATCTGGAATTTGTTAGCATCATCAGACTCTGTATCACTCGACTCTTTTGCCAAAATGAGTCTCCAAGTGGATTTCTTGTAAGTCTTTGTTACCTTAGGAGCAACAACAGTCTTTTGTTTCTTGCTCGGTGATGCAACTGATGCTCTGGTGTTTGGTCTCTTTGTTGGTGGAGTCGGTAGGGCCTTTGTAATGTCCTGTTTCTTTCTTTTTAGAACTTTTCCCTTTGGCAACTCTGTGCTCAATGTTATTGCAGCCTCCTATGCTTTTGATTCTTCCTTGGTAATGGCAAGATTGCCTTTGACATATGTAGATGAAGATTCTTCTCCGAATTTCTCAGACAAAGCTTTTATCATCTTTGTTGCTTTCCTTGTAGCCTTAGGAACTACAATGCTCATTTTTACTTTCTCCTTTACCTCTTCATAGGTTCCATACCTTAGTTTAGTTGCATGCCTTGGCAATGATAGGTAGGCATCAATTTGTTGCTGTGTGATGTCATAATCAATTTCATAACCCATTGGTTGCAATGACTGAATCCTCGGTTCAACAACATTTACATAGTAGTAATCAGTGTCAACTTTAAAACAAATATTGTCCTTGTATTTTTCAACCAGTTGTGGTGGGATCCTGTACCTATTGTGCATTTTCTCTTGGAATTTGCTAAAGTAATCATCCATGACATCATTAAAGTTATCTCCTAACTTCTTGATGTAATCATTGATTTGATGGGTGATAGGTCGGTGTAGCTCCCATACTACTTTATCGACTGAGGGAAATAACTTTTCAAAATAGAAAAACATACAGACAAGTAGTGAACCGAACTTGAGTGTGTTTGCCGAGTTGTTCTTCTTCAGCTTCCTTATGGTGTTCAGGTTCTCAAATAAGTTCTTTAGTAGTACTTCACACAAGTCTACTTTCATTCCCTTCTTTACTATTTTGTAGGCCAGGTCCACTGCAGCACATGGTACACTGTTTTCCCTTGCAGATTGGAAGAAACAGTAACCAATGACTCTGATTGCAAATTTCAGTTCAACATCAGTGACATTATTCAATTTTAGTCCTCGGTAATCAAATTCTACCCCGGTTAGACTGATTAGCTCCTTTTGTGATATCATTTTCTGTGCACGAGCATGATTGTAGATGGGATATCTGGTGATCAGGTGAATGAATTCCTTTGTGATCTTGAATGGTTGCTCTTGTAGCCACATGAAATCATCATGTACTCTACTCAGTACAAACTTAACCCATTGGGGTTTGAACACACGAGGATAGACTAGGGCTTCAGTTAATCCCTTGATTTTGATATGTTCAAATTTACTATCCAGTTTACCGTCAGTGCACAGTTCATCATATGTGTTACTAATCTCTACATGACCGAGTTCCTCAACATGACACCTGGTAAAGAATCTGACATCTTCTACCAATAAGACTCGATCTGGGATGAGTGAAAATGCCATTTTATCATCTGGTTCTGAGGCAACTTTAGGAGTTAGGGAATACTTCAGAGATGGCTTCTCCACGTTTTGTACAACTACAGGGTCTTGGATCTTGGGCACCATGGTAGATCTCGAGTAAAAATTCGACAGGTTATCCTTAGGGTTTACAAGTAGCTTACTCTTCACACTCGGTAGACACTAGCAATTTGACTAGATTAGAAACCAGCTAAATAGTGTGAATAGATTGATGTAAATACCTTCAAAATTTGCTCTGAATGAAATTTGGTCACTTTGATTCGCTCTGCTCTGCTTCTTGAAAACTTGGGTGAATGAAAATGACCATGAAAATACTTTTAAGTACACAAAAATACCTTATCGGGCTTCGTGCAGGTTAGGTCATGGTATTAAATGCACTCGGTTCACCTTTTACCGATTTACTTCATTTTCTATTTTCATCGAGTATTCAACTTTGCTTTGATAGCCGACTTGACAGGTTTCCTATATACACCGACTCGACAAGTTTCCTGTATAGTATACTAACTGACTAATTGCATCTTAACTATGCAGATTTTGAATTCTTGTTCATAATAAAATAGGAACTGTTATGATTTAACTTTTAAAGAATGCAGTCCCTTCATACCTTTTCTTGGCTAATTTGAAATAGGTGCACCTAACTCGGTAGGTAAGGTACTTTCTTCATCAGACATAATTTCTTTCTTTTTCCAAATCATCTTGAATTTTTCTTTTATCTCCTCAGTGTCTCTTCTTAGTTGATCTCTGCAATCTCCAGCTAAATGTCCAGTTTTGTGACAATGAAAACATGCCATATCGGGATTTCTCCATGATCTCCGATTTTTCATTCCAAACCTTATAAAACAGTTGGCACTTATATGTCCATATCTTCCACAACATTTGCACCATATCCTCGTATTGTAATCCCATGGTACTGCTGCATATTGTTGATGAGAATCTGTGTGAATTCGGTAACCTCCAGTGTTTGCTCAGTGTGGATACTTCATGTATTTCTTTTTCTTAAACCAGCATCTCTCGGTACTATGTCCATATCTATTGCAGTTTTTACAAAACCCTTTGAATTTTGCCTTCTGATGGTTGTTAACAGACTTTGTTCTACATTGATTAGGTATGTGACCATATTTAATGCAATTATAACAATATCCATTGGACTTAGAGATATTTAGTTGCTTACCTTTTCTGATCTGGCATATGTTGGCAGTATGACCTTGATTTCCACAATAGTAGCAAATAGGCTTCTTCCTTTTGATGTTATTTCTTTTTTCAGCTTGTTTTGATAATTCTCCTTTCTCGGTAGTATTATTTCCTTTATAACCGAGTCCTCCATCTTTGTAGAGTCTTCTTGTATTTAGTTGCTCATCCAACATCTTTGATGCTTCATAACTCTTCTCCAATGATTCTTTGGATTTCTTTTCTGTTTCAAGTTCACTAGTCAACCTTGATACTTCAAGTTTCAATGATTGATTTTCATCATTCTTCAGAATTGCTTCATGATGTGCATAACCAAGTTGATCTGTCATATTTTGTTGAATACCAGTCAACCTTATGATTTAATCATCCTTATCAGATACTAGTGCTTCAAGTTGTTGTTTCTCTCTTTGTAGATCTCTTGCTTTATCCTCAACTCTCCTTAATGCATCTAGATTTTTAGTCATTTGTGTACTGAAATGTTCATGTTCTCTTTTCATTTCTTTTAGTTGATCAGCCAATGCTTTGTTCTTTTCTTTCAACATCCCAATCATTTCTTCAGTTTCTTCAGATATACTGTTCTCAGATGATGTCTTGATTTGTTCCACTAGCTCTTAAGAATCTTGCAAGTCATAAGATAATCTTCTCCTTACTTTCAGAGATTTTTGCATTTGCCTCTGCATGTCTACAATCACTTGATTTGCATTATCCCACTCTTCTTGAAGATGCACAATCCTCCAAGATTGTTTGTAGCCTTCCATTGCTAAGATCTTTCTCTTCAGGTGGTTAAACCCTTTTCCAAGATTCAAGCTCTGATACCAATTGCTAGGCCCAATATAGAAAGCTAATGTACTGAGAGGGGAGGGGTGAATCAGTACTCCAAAAATTTTCTTTTGTAATAACCTTACTATTATGCATAAACAGAATAGTGCAGTAACATAAAACAAAACTATAATCAACAGATAACATTCATACATGATTCACTCCATAACACATATATTTTGGTCACGCAGAAACTCTTGGTTAGAGAGAAAAACTGTGGTGGGGATGGCACCCACAACTTCACTACTGCAATAATAAAGAATGCTCGGTTAGAGCTACATTTAGCTATTTCTGATAGCTTACCCTGTTAGGAGTATTAAGATCAGTTAGATCTACCTTACTAAAGGATTTATACAACACTATATAAGTGTAGCACCTGGTTAAAGGATTTACAATTTATAGACTTGGTTAGAGTCTTTTACCCTGTTAAAGGTTTCTCTTACAACTTCAAAATATTACAATATAATCATTACAAATGTCTACAACTTTACATCTGAAATGCTAAAGTAGATTCTATGTGCTCTGAATAAGATTACCTAGCTTGTAGCATACCTCAGTAACCCATAATGAAACTCGGTAAACCCTTCTGTTTACTCTATTCTTTGACTGTTCACTGATAACCTTCTCGGTGACCTCTCTGTGTCTCTATAACAGTCTTCCTTCATGCATACACACTGCTATCTCATTGCATCTCTTATCACATCATATCGTGTCATATATCTAACCCTAGAATCATGCTGTATATATAGATCTCTTACAACGGTGATCTGATTTATTACTTCGATCTTACAAAAAAGATTCTTCGATTAAACAAAATATCTCATAGGTTAGATTGATCTTGTAATCATACACAATCTCCTAGTGCAATTTCCAATGCAAAAACGATTAGATGTGCCTCAATCTTGTAACACGTTTTCATGTGCATGTCCAGGTTCAATGTATCTAGTAAGACATTTTACTCAGTGAATATCAACTCGGTGAGTTAATTATACCACTCGGTAGCCATGAACCTTTACTCGGTAAACAGCTCGGTGAATACTGTGTTCTGTGACTGCTTTCTTCAGTAACCGACTAGACTGTTCATACCGACTTCTCTGTGTGTACCGACTGCATGATTTGGTAATACTAACCGACTAGAATATAGTATGACTTTGGATACGAAACTAATGGCAATTTGATAAGTAGTAACATGCATGAAGAATATCATACATTTCATCCTCTTTGACACACCTTCTTAAAACTTGGTCAGGTCCAGTATAAAACAAACAATCAACAATCCAAGAGAAATTAAAGCTTTTCTCAACTAGCAACCTTCTTTCTTTAGGAGAAAAATGAGAAGGCATCTTATTAGCAGCCAAATAATTTTCAATATCAGCATACCAGGGAGTGTGAGCTTTTATCAAGAATAAATGTTCATCTAGGAAAACATCATCTATAACTTGAGGATTATCATGCAATTGAAGCCTAGAAAAATAATTTGCAACTACATTAGCTTTACCTACTTTATCAACAACTGTAATATCAAATTCCTATAATTAAGGGCTTGTTCATGAGATATCGGTTTGCTGTATGATCAATATACACATATATCTAATATCCTGTGATATAATGCCTAAATTTGTTAAGTGCATATATTATTGCAAACATCTCCTTTTCTGTGATAGTATAATTAAGCTTAGGTCCTTTCATGTTTTTGCTGATGAAATAAATTGCATTTTCTAAATTGTCCATCTTCTGTCCCAACACTGCTCCTATAGCATAATCTAATACATCTATATGAATATGAAAAGGTAATGACCAGTTTGGACCTTTGAGCACTGGTGCTTGAGTCAATGCATGTTTGAGCTTCAAGAAAGCTTCATGGCATGCAGAAGTCCAATCAAAATCCATATCCTTAATCAAAAGATAATATAAAGGTCTTGCAATTTTACTAAAATCCTTAATAAACCTTCTATAATATCCATCATGACCAAGGAAACTTCAGACATCCTTTTTCTTTGTGTGAGCGGGAAGGTTTGAATGACTTCAATTTTGGCTGGGTCAACCTATATTCCAGTTATAGAAATATGATGACCAAGAACTATGCCTTCCTACATCATCACAAAGAATTTTTCACTGTTAAATGATAAATTGTAATCTTCACACCTCTGTAAAACTTTCTTTAAATTCTTCAATGCCTCTTCAAATTCTGAACCATAAGTGGTAAAATCATCCATATAGATCTCCATGCTATCCTGGGAAATATCTAAAAAATATGCTTATCATTGCTCTTTGAAAAGTAGCTGGAGCATTACACAACCCAAAGGGAAGAACCATATATGCATATGTTCCCCAATGGCAAGTAAATGTAGTCTTTTCCTAATCCTTTGGTGCAATTTGAATCTAGTTGTAACCACTGAATCCATCCAAGAATGGAAAGTACCGCTTCCCTGCCAAGGAATCTAATACTTGATACATAAATGGTAATGGAAAATGATCTTTCCTAGTTGTTGAATTCAAAGCTCTGTAATCTACACATACCCGCCATTTACCTCCTTTATTTGGAACTATGACTAGAGGTGACATCCACTAACTATCTAATATAGGATAGATAAATCTAGCATTTAACAATTTCTATAGTTCCTCTTTAACTATCTCCCTTAATGCAGGATTAATTCTTCTTTGTGGTTGTCTGAGCGGTCTACAGTCTTCTTTGATATAAATATGGTGGGTACAAATTGTAGGATCAATTCCTTGCATATCTTTGTAATCCCACGCAAAAGCATGTTGCTGATATTTAAGCAATTCAACCAGTATTAGCCTTTGTGTTTCTGTGAGTTGTTTATTGATATTCAAACATTTATTTGGATCAACTTCTACCTTGATAGTAAGATCAACCTGAGCCGCCTCATAAAGATGAGAAGTGCAGACTTCTTGTGGCAACAGGGTATGCAATATGTCAGTGGTTGCAGGAAGATCCGATGCTGTAATTTTTATTGTTAACTCATGCGATTGCTGCTCCAAATTATATTGATTTGCTAGCATTTTAGAAAGAATAGAATCGTCATCCTGGAGTCGTATGAATGATTTTCTATTAATCATCATACTTCTAATTCTTCCCCTATGTTAGGCCAAACAACTTGTTCTTGATCAAGTTGGGGCAGAGCAAGTGAATACAGAGCTAGAGTTTTAGTAGTATTTCCATTAGAAATAATCATGTCCCCTGATCGACATCCAATATATGCATCAACTGTAGCAAGCCAAGGTCTCCCTAAGATAACTGAATATCCCCCCAATATATCTTTAGGAGACAAGATCATAAAATCTGCCAGATATTCCCAGGAGTCTAAAGTAACAACAACATCTTCAATCATACCATCAGGTAGAATCGTGGAACTATCAGCAAGCTGTAGGACCATAGGAGTAGGCCTGAGACTGGTTATGTTAAGTTTTTGCATAATGTCTCTTGTCATTACATTGATGGCTTCTCTCAAATCTATTAAGGCATTCTTTATCTGAGTGCCATTGATGACTATTTTCACAACAGGACTACCAAGGTTAGAATATTTAGGAATTAAAACTTTCCCTAACATAATATCAGCTAGTTGACCCATTACATGCACTATTTGTGGATCCTTTTTCTTCCTTCCAGGTTTTCTTAAACGTGTCTCTCTAATTGCCTTACCATAAATAGGAACATCCTTAATAGCCTGAAATAATGGAATCTTAACACATATGTGTTTCAGCTGATCAATGATATCAAAATTTATATCCTCTTACTGAGGAATCTCTTTAGCTTGCAACCTTTTGAGGAAATGGAGGTATTTGCTGACTTTGAGGAATTTGGGTTGTTGGGCTAGATATTTCCTTTTCCTTTTGTATTTTAGTTATAATTGGAGGGGACGAGTTAGGCAAAGTTATCTCGGGTCAAAGGTGAATATCACTTATAGAAAGAGAATAAGCTGGGTATTGATTAGGATCAATTGGATAAACTTGTTGTTGCTGTTGAGGCTGGCTATTAGGATTTGGCATGGGTTGAGTGGGTAGCTGTGTGGGTTTAGGTGGAACAGTGTTTGTAGCAGGAGGGGGTATTATTGCAGGCTGCTAAGATTGCCGAGGCTGCTGTTGAGGTTGTTGATAACCAAAGGACTGATTCATCCATTGCCGACCTCCTCTCCATTGAGGAGTTGGTTGCCAATTCCCTTGTAATGGTTGCCATGGTCCTTGAGATTGAGATCAATTTCCTTGTGGCTGTTGCCACTGTGGAGTTTGATTGGAAAATTTTTTCCCTTGGCTTCAAGGATTATACCAATTTTGATAATTTCCAACATTTTGAGCATATGGAGGTTGTAATTGATTATTTGTGCATATGAATTTCCACTATAACTAGAAAAAGAAAGTGGATTAGGAGGCATACCTTGTCTTGGAAAATTTGGCCTTATTTGAGCAACATAAAAGATTTGTTCATAATTTCCTTGTACCATCTTGAAATAAGGAGCGCCAAGATTTGCAACCATTTTACATCTACAATATCTTTCTTCTGTCTATAATGTGGACATAATTCTGCGAGTATTGCATCAACTTCCTCATTCTTTTTCTTAGCTTGAAGTGTGTCTAACTGAGTAGCCAAATTATTTATGATATCCTCTTTAAAATCCTTCAAAAGGTGACTGAGCTCCATTCGTGAAACTCCATTACTGGACGTTGATGAAGACATTCTTGGCTTGAAAAGACTATTCTTCTTAGAAGAAGATCAGGAATACTTATGACAAATTTGACCAATGACATTCCATGTTGCTTGAGTTATATCACCACCTCCCATAAGGTCTAAAGCATCCGTGCATTTATCACTGATTCCCCTCAGAAATATCAACTTAAGAGAATCTTCATTGAAAGTACTATGCTTGGACTTATTGACACTGAATATAAATCTCTCTAGATAATCTTCTAGACTCTCATCCTCCCTTTGTGTCATTCTAAAAATATCATCCCCATGGTGGTCAGCCCCTCTACAATAATCTTTATATTTCACTAGAAACAATCGTTTCATCTCATCCCATGTAGTGATTGTACTACTCCCTAGAATCATGAACCATCTCAAAGCTGATTCTTTTAAAGTGGTAGGAAATATTTTGAGTCTATGGTCATTGTAGTATAATCATAACTCCTATAGAGGACATCAAATTCAAACAAGATAGTATCAGGGTCCTCTGTCACCAGTCCATAAAATTTATAAAGAGAAGAAGCTGGAATGTTCTTGAGATTAGCATTATCGTGCAAATCAGAATTGAGGAATTCAAATGTTGGGTTCACAGGTGGAGGTGGGTTATTCCCACCGGGGGTGGATTTCCTTGCATTGGTCTTTGAGGAGGAGTTACTAGACAAGGGTCCTCTTCTGGAGGTCCAAAGAGGAAATGAAGGCTATTCTCAGAAAGTTCAAATTCAAGCGGGTTCAAATTATCTGGGGCTTGGTAAAGTGTAGCAAAAGGGTTTACATCTAGTGCTTCATATGGATCGACTCTTGTATGATCAAGACAGTTAGGAAGGAATCTACCTTGAGAATCTCTTCTTCGTCTATGCATGCAGATTCATGAAAATTAGTTAAAAGAAACTTAGCTATCAAAACCAACTATATTGAAAATTTTAAAAATTCATAACTATGACAGGTTCCTAGTTTGACACCATCCCCGACAACAATGACAAAAATATTTGCCTAGCCAATAGGAACAATAACTAGAGCTAAAGTCTTAACCCAAAAATTGGTCATCCATTTTGAGTAGCTATCATCTCCATGATTGAAGTTTATTTACTTGTCAACCCAAGTACGTATTACTTGAAATGGGCCTGCATTGTATATGCACTAAGTTCCTGTGATAGTCATTCTGCACTACTGCAACAACTAAGTCTATTTGAAATAAACAAGCAAAAAAATAACAACTGAATGGCTACAGGAAATCTTAATATTATTAAAAGATTCTAACTAAATAAATGTTAACTAAGTTTAGAGCTAACAAACAGGAATTACTCTATCTGCTTTGGCTGTAGGAACAATCACAGGATCTGGTTCCAGTGGCTGCAAGAATAGTCAGTTGTCAGAACATCTACTGCAACAAAAAGGAAATTTAATCTAACAATCACACATGAATACTCACCAAGTGGGCCCCGTTGGATGAGTGCAACCAGACTTCAAAATGATTCTATATACTCAGAATAACATAGCTTTTATTCATTATTTCCAAAAGTTGATACAACACATGAGATAAGAGAAATGACTTTAATTCTGGAAAACGCTGTCTACCCTTTGTGAAGAGGTGTAGGTCTTTATTTATAAGAAAACTATAACAAAATTCGTACTATCTAGATCATACCCATGAAATTAGGCGGAAACATTTATTACTGCAAGGAGAAGAAGTTAATCCACAAAAAACGTGGAACTCAACTAAACTGCAACCAAGAATATAGCATGGTGGTGGTTACTAGATTGATGTTTGCTATAGACAAACATAAATGAATATGGTATCACCTCACTATTAATTTGCTGATTCTTTTGCACACCATCTTCTCCGCTATTTTAAATATTTAACCACCCTGAGATGTCTCCAACTGCTTTCAAGACGCGATTCTCCATCTAGCCTAAAATAACCACTTCTGGAGCAACTTATTTACTCCTGCATTCAAAGGATTAGAACATACCAGCATACATATATATCTATTTCTATTAATCATAACATTTATATATCCACACATGATATTACCTATGATAATCCGCATGGCAACATGAATATTAAGTCAAAACAATACAGGGTTCAACGGGTTTGACTATCATTCAGAATGCACATAGTTAAAACTTTAATACATCACATGACTTAAACATTGTCCGAATATGCGACTTAAAACATAGGAAAAACTTATCAGTCATTGAAATAAAAGAGCTATTATTTTAGCTCATCACTAACTATAAACATGATAGAGTTCACACAACATCAATACCATTATTAAACCTTTAATCAAATTGAACCTTAACCCCAAAACAAAAAAAATTAAAAAAACAAACCCTAGCCTTGATTCAAATTGATCCCTAATGCTAATCCTAATTGAATATTGAAACAAATTAAACCCTTACCTTATAAACACTAACCTTAAACCAAATTGAACCCTAATAGTAAACTGACTCAAATGCTAATTGTAAACCTAATCAAGACCTAAGCCAAATTAAACCCTAACCCTATACCAAAGTGATATCTAATTCTATACCAAATTGAATCCTCAACCAGATCCTTATTGAATATTAAACCAAAAGAAAATTAAAACCTAACTCTAAAACTTAACCAAAATCAACCCTAAACGTAACACTAAACCAAATTGAACCTTAAACCTAACACCAAACCAGATTTAACCTTAACCCTAACCAACTTAGAATTAAAATTAAAACCTAACCCTAACACCAAACTGGATTTAACCTTAACCCTAACCAACTCAAAATTAAAATTAAAACCTAACCCTAAACCTTAACCAAAATCAACCCTAAGAATAACACTAAACCAAATTGAACCTTCACCCTAACACCAAACCAAATTTAACCTTAACCCTAACCATATCAAAATTAAACCCTAACCTTGGAAGATATTCAACTAGGAGTTGCTCAATCCCCTATATTAGCTTGTTAATTGATTTAGGGGAAAACACGGTTGTCAAAATCACCAATAATACTAATTAATGTCTTATAAAGTTATTTATTTCTAATTAATATGTTCATTATTCCACTTAATATTGAATAATATAATAGTACAATAATAAATTAATCCTATAATACTATAAACCTTAACACTATCTTAAATTAACGTTAAGGTTTATAGTATTAGAATCACTATCATTATCATCTATGTTGATGTATATTAAAAATCTTAATAATGAATAATATAATAATAAATTAATCCTATAATACTATAAACCTTAAAACTACTTCAACACTACATTTCAAAAGTATAACAATGATAATAATAATAATATAATATATTAATAAATTAATCATTATCATCTATCTTGATTTATATAAAAAAATAAACAAATAACACTAAATCAAACTAAACTCTAATGCTTGTCTTGAACCCTAACACTTATTAAATTACTAACTAGATGAAATCAATTAATACTATCATAAATAGTGATAATAGTATAAATTCAATAATACTAATAATTTTAAGAAATATAATAATGATAATTTCTATATAATAATATAATGATAACTTAATTATGTAATACCATAGTAATGATAGTAATATGCTTATAATATTAATATTAATAATAATAGAATACTTTTATACACAAGTTTATGTTAATAAGTTAATCCTATAATACTATACTAATACCAATAATATTGATAATAATTAAATATCCTAATTAACATGTGTATATTAAATTAAGATTAAAATGCATTCTCCTTCATATTCAATTTTAATATAAATAAAAATTAATTTGAAAAAATTTAAAACCTTATCTCAACTAATTTATACAAATTAAAATTTAAGATATATATACTAGTAAAGAACTTGTAAAGCTTCATACATACTAAATTATATTAGGCATACTTGTTACTCTACTTTTACAATGAAAATAAATTCAACCAATATATTTTAAGAGAAAAATCATTAATAGTTTAAACATAAATAATCTAAAAAGAAAAATATGAGTGTGCTATGAATTTTTTAACATAAACCAATTAAAATATTGTAAAAAAATTTCAAACTAAATTTGAGTAATATAATTCACATTACAACAATCAAATTTTTAAATTTAATATTTCTATTCTAATTCAGTATAATAAAATATAATGAATTAATCTCTTTTCATTATGCATAATTTAATATCAAAATAATAGAAATTAGATAAAATAAAATACATAAGAATAAAAAATATTTATTTTTGATTGAAGTATAATTATTTAAAATTAAAAAATATAAACCAAAAAAAATAAAATCAATAATAAATTATTTTCAAAGAAAAATTTAGTAGGTTCCATTCATTGAACAAAATATTTAAAATAAATAAAATGATTCATTCTTTTTTATAAAACATTTTGAAAATAAAATAATATATTTTTAATCTTTTATGATAATTTTATATTAACTATTTTAATATAAATTTTATGTATAGTTATTTTGATGTTTTATAATGCCTTCGATCAGATCGGTGATGTACGGTTTGATTGGACCGTTTGGAGAAGGCATGGCATGGGCGGGCCATTTTGTCCGCTGCGTAGCCATTGCCCACGCAGAGCCAGGACAGAGCCTGGCAAGTGGCAACTATACATTTGCTTTCTTACGTCATATTTTATCTTCATTCGCCTTTCTACGTCAAGTTTTAGGGTTTTTTTTGCTTTGCTTAGCAAGTACGGTAAATACAGAACTGTCAGAAAGCAATATTTTTTCTGTTCGTTACGAGATAAGATCGACCTCTTTACATATTCTGAATTTTATAAATTAGTAAGAATTGCCCCTTTTTGCATTCATTCTTTGTTTTTTTCTGTTTCAATATTGCGATTTATGAACATAAACAGTGGCAATTCTCCAACACAATTTGCATGGCTTCACAGTGCTCTCTTTTTCAGGGGGAATGTCAAAACAAAGAGCTGAAGAGCATGCGAAACGAAAAACGAAATTTCTTCTGAACTCAATGCTCTTCAGCTCTTCGTAAGCATGCTCTCAATGCAATGCTTACAAGATCTGAAGAGTCAGGAGTTCAAGGAATTTCTTACAAGACAGAAGTTAGGGTTTTGAAAGAAGTTTATTGAAGTTTTTAATTTGTTAAATTTATATATAGTCTATAGGCAATTGCATGTATTATAATGCCAGTGTATAGATGACGGGATTTTTTTTTCATGAAACTTGGAAATAAAATTTATATTTTCCATTAAATAGCTGCTGTAGGAATAATTTATATTTTGCGTTAAATTGCGCCTGTAGCTCAGTGGATAGAGCGTCTGTTTCCTAAGCAGAAGGTCGTAGGTTCGACACCTACCTGGCGCGAATTTGGAGAGTCTACCGTGGTGATTTTGGAGAGTCTAAGCTTTCTCCTAATTTTTACAATCTTTCTCTTGTAACAATTATTTAAGGACGTTGCTGTTCATTATTTATTTTCCATGTGAAAATATTGATTCTGTGTAAGCACATTCCCAGTTTGCATGTGCCAGCGAGAGGAATAATTTCAAACCAAGGTATTCCAAATGGTTGGCATCATTTTCCCCAGGGCAAAGTTTTGATTTTGTCTATATACATGCAGGTCCTCAAGCTTCCATCTCTGTTTCTAGCTATGACCTGAATTGATCTGAACCGAATTTTCTGTTCTATGTTTTATGGTATATATAAATTGGTAGGAAAAAGTCACAGGTTGAGCCTGTGTATTACAGTCTTCTGAACAAAAAAGTATAGTTATAGCTTTGTTTGAGGCAGATATGAGGAGAATGAAGCGAAGAGAGAATTTACTGTGCTCATCCTTTTAGCACCTTAATTATTGTTCATCTCAAGTCCCATTGTCCATTTACTACTGTCAAGGTAACTGTTATATATGTGTATGTGTTGTCTTTATGGTTGATATCTCCATCTTTGCAAAACTGAGTGAAGAGGATTAAAATTGAGGGAAGAAGATTTTACAGGACCTAGCATCTCGAGACAGTCCAGATTACCAATAAGCTCTAACCAGTAATTACCTATAAAGTTAAGTCTTAAGAGTGATTAAAAAGACCATAAACTAATAAGGATTTAATTTTTGGGGTCTGAGATGAAGGCCTAGGTCTTCCACAGCTCCAGTTTCGTTGAGGGGAGATTTGGTCAAAGGTGTCATCATCCCTACATCATTCTTGAGCTTTTTCTTGAATTTAGATTGTCCTGAAACCATGTTCATCATCGACTTTCTCACGATGGCATCGATGATAATGGTGAGAAAGTTAATAGCATTTTCAAGTTGAATTTTGGACACTGTGAACTCAACCTTAGTTTCCACATCCTTCAATCTCATCTCGTGGCAGACTGTGAGACTAGCCTAGCAACCAATCAAGCAACCCCAGCCAAATTTTAGGGCTTGGCTGCATTACCAGCCGAATTTGAGGGAAGTTACAATTCCTGTTTCCTTCATATAATTTAATGAATGAACTTGTTTATTAGAAGTGGTTTTGTTGTTAAATGATTGTCTTTATTCTACATTTCAAATCAAAAATCGAGTTTTTTTATTTTAGTGAATGAAATTGTATATTAGATTATAGTAATTCAATATTTATGTGTATTTACTTACCAAAGATAATTAAGTAATCAACAATTTACATGGGTTTGTGCTTTTAACACATAGTTACAATATTAGACATAATATTTCTTATCAATTTGTGCATAGAAGAACTACGTAGTATTACCTAATAGTGAGTGCCTAGCGGCTAGCATTAGATGAGAGCCTAGCACTAGATGAGAATTCAAGATGACTCAACCACTGCTAGCACTAGATGAGAATCCATGATGACTCAATTGACTCAAATTCATGATGACTCAAATTCATGATGATTCAACCACTACTAGCACTAGATGAGAATCCAAGATGACTCAACCATTGCTAGCACTAGATGAGAATCCAAGATGACTCAACCATTGCTACCACTAGATGAGAATCCATGATGATTCAATAGCCGAGAATCCAAGGTGACTCAACCACTACTAGCACTAGATGAGAATCCATGATGATTTAATAGATGAGAATCCAAGGTGACTCAACCACTGCTAGCACTAGATGAGAATCCATGATGATTTAATAGATGAGAATCCAAGGTGAGTCAACCACTGCTAGCACTAAAGATGAGAACCCAATTTGGACTTAACATTCCAAATTTCTTCTATTTATGCTTCTAGATAATAATTAATAAAATAGAATATTTTTTTATAGTTAGAATTTTTGTTTACAATTAGAATTTATTTAAATTGAAAAAACATAAATTTAAGATAAGATTAATAATAGTAAAATAGTAGCATAATACTCAAATTTTAGTATAATACTATTAACACAATTATTATAATTGTAAATAACTTTCCATAGAATTGTTTTTTCAAATTAGAAAAAAGAAAAATAAAGTAGATTATTTTTTCATTTTAATAATTTAAAAAAAAACTTTGTATTGATATATATTTTTAAGCCGAGAGGCTTCTACAATGGCAGCAAATTTATGCGTCAACATTTGGGGGTTTTCAATAATTTTGACAGTCATTTGGTTTTCAATTATTTAAGGTTTAAAATAATAATTAACTAATATAGAAAGTAAAATAATTAATAGATTAATAGATTTGGTTTTCAAAATGGTTACCAGACACTCCATTTGATAATTAAAAATTGCAAAAATGGTAGTGCACCATTCTTCGAAGGGATTAATTGTGTAGTTTCATTGTGAGATAGAGGTATGTAATATTGTTTTACAGATTTCATATTGTTTTCATATTGTAGGTTTGTTGAATCTATTTTATTTGCAGAATCATCAGCATATTAATATTCAACTTTTGGAAAGCTATCTGGATTGATTCTTCTGTGTAGTTGTGTGACGGGTGAAGATGTGGAGACATTTACACCAAAAGACAGAAAGCCCAAAGACAGAAAGTAAGGTAACATTGACACAAGCATTTAATTTTCTTCTTAAAATAGTTGTTATCTATTAACAGCATGAATTTTCCACACTTTATAATTTTAGTATGCATTGATCTCTGGTTTTGATTCTTAATATTTACCAACATCAATGTTTCAGATATGAAAACAAAATAAAATCAGTTTCATGTTACTGATGGATTGTAATATAAGATCTAAAATTGCGAAGAAGAAAATAAATGAAACCAATTTTGTCTTATAGGATTGTGGAAATATGATCCAAAATATTGATATTATAAAATGTTGCAAAACTGAATCCAGAAATCTACACATACTGAGTCTTCATTCTAAATGTGAGTCTTCATCCCCTAAATGTGTTTACTTTGATCTTGGATTCCAGCATAAGTGCTTTATTCTCAAGGAATGGGTGGATATTACCTACAAATTCATTCATTTGGTTAAAGACTTTAGATTTTTACAGTCAGATGATATCTTTAGAAGAATTACAAAATCAATAATATGAAAAGGATACAAATTCCAGCTAAACTTTGTAACACTAATATTTGTCTGTTCCATCCTGTAGCTTACAAATCTGGAAAACAGTGAAGAAAATAGTCTAAACAATTGTAACTCAGAGGGGCAAGAAAACGGTCTAAACGATTGTAACTCAGAGGGGCAAACTCCTCCCCCTGCATTTTGTGTACAACCAAGCCAGTCAAACTTGCAAGGCAGTGGATTTTGAAACCCTAACCCTAGAGATTAGGGTTTCTGCTCTGCTATCTGTTTAGCCATAGATTTGTAAGGTTTTTACCTGCATGTACAAGATGTTGCTTCGTGGACGAAAGCACATATTTTTATACCATAAATAGATTTGTAGAAAAAAAGTATCTGTAAAAAACCTTGTTCTGGCAATTATAGTGAAAAAAAAAAAGTTATGGTGTACACACTGAAAAATAAATTATAAATCTGGTTCATCTTTCTAGTTTTAATGGTAGTTTTTAAATCGAGGAGCACTTCAGCAATGTCTAGAAATTTTCTTGGCAGATTGATATAACTTTTTGTCATAGATTGTGATTGAAACTTTGTTTAAAAATTAATTCTTTCAATAGATTGTGATTGAAACTTTGTTTAAGAATGATAAAAAGAAAAAGTAAGAAATTAAAAAAACTAAAAAATAGATATCCTATTTTCAATGCATCATTTTATTTTAATATCTCTTTCGATCCATGAAGGTGAGTCCAAATTTACCAAAAAGATTGAATGAAAATAATGAGTAGTTTTAAAGAAGTTTAATCTACTTAAGAATGATAAAAAGAAAAGTAAGAAATTAAAAACCTAAAAAATAGATATCTTATTTTCAATGCGTCATTTTAACTAAGTCATTGGTAGAGAAGGGTTGATCTGGATTGAGGTTGTAGAGCGATTCTTTAACATTTATTCATTTGTGAATTTTTCTAGGTTGACATTTATTCACTTTCAAAAGATTTAGGGTTTTTATATAATGTTTATTTAATTTAGGGTTTTGCATTTTATTTTTTTGTATATGTTGAATAGTATGTTTTCATTATCTTTATGAATAACTTTTTTCAATTTTAATAAACTCATTTGGATTGCAGAAATGAGGAGATCAATGCATTGCAAAAGGAATGCAAGATGCCAGTGAGAGTTGTAAATCTATTTTACAACTAATTATTGATTCATTTAACAATTAAAAACAATGAATTTATTTCAATTTTAAAATCTAAAATGATTTGCATGCAAAAAGGAAAGGTAGAATAAAAATGTTATATGTCTAAATTAATTAAAGGTTATGAGTAAGATAATTTTAATTATAAGAAACTTTGAACTATTTTGAAATGTCTATATTTTAATTCTAATAAACTTTGAAGCTATTTTAAAATGTATTTATTTCATTAGAACAAAGCTTCATGGTAATTATTTCATAAAAAAATTCAAATAAGGAAAAATAATATCCATAAGAAAATTACATAATATTAAAGATTTTTTTAATATTTTATAAAAAATGACAATAAGTGTTATGAATGCATTATCCTACAATAGTTACCTATTTATAGCCTTATCTTAACACTAAACTTTAATTAACTATAACCTTAACCCCTAAACCTGATCTCTCTAAATAAATGCAAACCCTAACCTAATCTTAAAGTTAACTCTAATCATATAGTTTTTAAATTTTCCAAATTATATCATAAAAGTTTAAACCCTTAATTAATTTTTTGGTTTGATTACCATTAATTGAATTTTAAAATTTGAATTTTTTTTCATGCAAAAACAAAAAGGGTAGAATAGAAATTTTGTTAATATATTTAGATTAATTTCTTTTCTTTTTTCAATTTCACGACTAAAAGCATAATCTAACAATTTATTATCAATTAACTTTTACTAATGCCTATAGAGTATAAGTTTAAGTTTTATTTTAAAATATATAAATAAGGAAACAAAATATTCATAAGAAAAGTACATAATAATAAAGATTCTTTTAATATTTTATAAAAAATGATTATAAGTGTTATGAATGCATTATCCTACAATAGTTACCTACTAGCCTTACCTTCAAACCAAACTCTAATTAACTATAACCTTAACCCCTAAACCTAATCTCTCTAATTGAATGCCAACCCTAACCTAACCTTAAAGTTAACTCTAACAATATAATTTTAAATTTTTTAAAATTATATCATAAAGGTTAAACCCTTCATTAATATTTTGGTTTGATTACCATTAGGATTTGATAAACATTAAAAGAATACACTAATCATTGTTTTAGTTTTAAATTTATTCTAAAACTAATTATTGATTCATTTAACAACATTAAAAAAATACAAACCCTAACTATAATGAAAACCTTACCATAATAAAACCCTCACCTTGACAATATCTCTAATCTAGACCTGATTGAACTCTAAACCATAACTTGACCCTAAACTTAAATATAACCCTAACTTCACCCTTACTACAATCCTAACCCTAACCCTTAACACTAACACTTAACCTATGATACAAACCCTAACCCTTGAGATAATCCTAAACGTAACCCTAATCCTATGCCTAACCATAATCTTAACCTTATCCCTAACCTTAACCCTAACCATGATATAAATCCAAACCCTAACCATTAGCCTAACCCTAACAATGATGTAAACCCTAACTACAATCCTAACCCTAACCCTTAACCCTAACTCTAACCCTCTAATTGAAAAACCTAAATCCAAAACCCTAACTCTAACCCTCTAATATAAAACCCTAAATCCTAACCCCTAACCCTAATTCTAACCTTAAACCCTAAATCCAAAACCTAACCATTAACCTAACCCTAACAATGATGTAAACCCTTACTACAATCCTAACCCTAACCATTAACCTAACCCTTAAAGAGATGCAAACCATAACCATTAGCCAAACCCTAACCCTAACGATGTTGTAAATCCAAATTGTACCCATTAACTTAACCCTAACAATGATATAAACCATAAACATAATCCCAATCCTAACCCTAACCCTATGATATAAACCCTAACCATTAGCCTAACCCTAACAATGATGTAATCCCTAACTACAATCCTAACCCTAACCCTTAAAACCGTAACTGTAAGCCTCTAATATAAACCTTAAACCCTTAACCCCAATCCTAATGTTGTGATATAAACCCTAACCCTAAACACATAACTAACCATAATCGTAAATCCTAATCCTAGCCCTAATCATAATCCCATGATATAAAGCCCAACCCTAGAAATAATCATAACAATAACACTAAATACTAATCCTAATAACAATTGTAAACCTAACCCTAACCTTAACCCTAAATCCAAAACCTAACCATTAGCCTAACCCTAACAATGATGTAAACTCGTACTACAATCCTAATCCTAACCATTAACCTAACCCTAAAAGTGATGTAAACCATAAATATAAATCCAAACCATAACCATAACAATAAATATAAATCATAACCCTAGAAAAAATCCTAAATGTGACCCTAAATCCTAAGCCTAACCATAATCTTAACCCTTTCCCTAAACTTAATCCTAACCATGATATAAATCTAAACCCTAACCATTAACCTAACCTTAACAATGATGTAAACCCTAACTATAATCCCAACCTTAACCCTTAACCCTAACTCTCACCCTCTAATATAAACCCTAACCCTAACATTGTGATATAAACCATACCCCTAAACATAAAATTAACCATAATCGTAAATCCTAATCCCAACCCTAATCCTAAGTCCATGATATAAACCCTAACCTATAAATAATCATAACAATAATATTAAATCCTGACCCTAACAATAATCATAACCCTAACCCTAACTTTAACCTTAAACCCTAAATCCAAAACCTAACCATTAACCTAACCCTAACAATGATGTAAACCCTTACTACAATCCTAACCCTAACCATTAACCTAACCCTAAAGGTGATGCAAACCATAACCATTAGCCAAACCCTAACCATGTTGTAAATCCGAACTATACCCATTAACTTAACCCTAACAATGATATAAACCATAAACATAATCCTAATCCTAACCCTAACCCTAACCCTATGATATAAACCCTAAATCCTAAGCATAACTACAATCTTAACCCTAACCCTAGCCTTAACCCTAACCATGATGTAAATGCAAACCCTAACCATTAACCCGACCCTAAAAGTGATGCAAAACACAACTATAACCCTAACCCTACACATAATCCTAAGCATAACCATAAATCATAAGCCTAAACATAATCTTGACTCGGACCCAAACCCTAACCATTAACGTAAACCTAAGAATGATGTAATATCTATCTATAATCCTAACCCTAACCATAGACATAACCCTTACCATAATTCTAAATATTAATCCTTTGAACCACAATCATAAACTTAACCATAACCCTAACCCTGATGCTAATCCTAACCCTAACATTGTGATATAAACCCTAACCCTAAATGTAAAACTAACCATAATCATAAATCCTAATCCTAACCCTAATCCTAATCCCATGATATAAACCCTAAACCTAGAAATAATCATAACAATAATACTAAATCCTAAGCCTAACCATTAACTTAACTCTAACAATGATATAAACCCTTACTGCAACCATAACCCTAACCATTAACCTAACCCTAAAAGTGATACAAACCATAACTATAACCCTAACCCTAACCCTAACCCTTAACCCTGAGTATAACCCTATGATATACATCCTAACCCTACACATAACCCTAACCATAACCATAAATCCTAGGCCTAAACACAATCTTAACCCTAACCCTAACCCTTACTCTAACCATTAACCTACCCCTAACAATGATGTAAAATCTATCTATAATCCTAACCCTAACCCTAATCCTATGATATAAATCCTAACCCTAGACATAACCCTAACCATAATTATAAATGTTAAGTCTAACCATAATCTTAAACTTAACCATAACCCTAACAACTATGCTCACCCTCACCCTAACACGGTGACGTATAAACAACAACCCTAAACATAAAAACTAACCATAAATGTAAATCCTAATCCTAACCACAATCTTAACCCTAACCCTAAGCATGATGTAAATCCAAACCCTAACCATTAAACTCACCCTAATAATTATGTAAACCCTACCTATAATCCTAACCCTAACCCATAACCATAACCACCCTAGCCCTATGTGTAGACGTCTAAAAATGGTGAATGCTTGCGGAATCATACTTTAACATTTGCGCATTGCCTTATTTTAGGGCTTTTGCGTCGCATTAACATTTCTCCTATGTCACGCACTTGGTTTTTATCATTTGCAAGCATCGAGTCCTTCTTCTGCATTCTTCATTTGTCTCGCTTTCAAATTTGGTCTTGTCGACAACAATCTTCAGTCATGATTTTGGTCAATCTTATCCTGTCGCATCAATGTGCGTGTTCATTTGTCATCATTTTGGACATCGTCAATTCTAATTAGGGTTTTGTCCTCTTATCAATCTTGTCATCTTGCGTTTGATTTGTCATCGATCGTTGTCGTTTTCAAATCTTATCATCATGCGATCGATTTGTCATCAATTGTTGTCGTTTTCAATCTTATCATCTTGCGATTGATTTGTCATCGATCGCGGTCATTTTCAATCTTGTCATTTTGCAATCTATTTTGTCATCGATCCTTGTCCTCTTGTCAATTTTGTCATTTTGTGATCGATTTGTCATCAATCGTCATCTTTCTCAATCATGTCAATTTGGATCAATTAGTCATTGTTCCTTGTCAGTTGGCCCATTTCTCAATCAAATCATTTATTAGCATTGGTCATTTATCAAGTCAGAATCATGATCAAATCGAATCGATATCAAGACCTAATTGTCATTCTTGCATTTTCTAATTCATCTTTTATTCATTTAACCTTGTTTGTCCTTTCTCCCTCTAGGTTAAATAGTTTATTTATCCTAAGTCTTCTCGTCACAATTAAATGTTCATTTAATTGGCTAACTAATTCCTCCCTCTTTGTGAATTAATTAATAAATGAAAAATTGTTAATTAATTCACTTAATTCCTAATTTCCTCATTTTCTAATTTCTCCTAATTCCTAATTTCCTAATTTTCATCAATTTCTAATTCCCAATTTCTAATTCCTAATTTCCTAATTTCTATTTTATCTATTTTTCAATTCTCTCCTATTTTTCTCCTAATTTCATGGGAATGACATTTCAATTTGTCATAATTTGTCATATTTGTCAATCAATCAATTTGACATAGAAATTTGTCATAATTTTGTCATATTTGTCAATCAATCAATCTTGCATAGAAAGTGCAAAATTGTCATAATTTGTCATAATTGACATTCTTGATTTGCAATTTCCATTCGAATCTCTTCATGCTAATTTGATCTTTTCTCCAATTTGTTTATAAATTGGATGAATTTCTTCAATCAAGGTCCCTGATCCCTAGTCGAATCAATCATTCTTTGAGTATTCTTGCACTATCATCTTGTCTACTTGCTTTCACATCATGCTTATGCACTAGTAGGTGAGATCCACAAACAAAGCTATTTGAAGGAGAAAGAAGGACAATGGAGCCACATGAAGGAGACATTCAAGTTTGCAATGGTTTGCGTTTGAATTGATGTCTTGTTTTCATGTCTTTATTGAGTGTTTTTAGGATTGTTGTCATTGCATTTGAGTTTTCATGATTGAGCTGGACTAATGTTCTTAATGCTTTGATGATTTCTAGATTCCTAGCTACACTATGATATAAAGGTCCTAACCCTACATATAATCTTAACCATAACCCTAAATCCTAAGCCTAACCACAATTTTAACATTAATTGTAACACTAAACATGATGTAAATACAAACCCTAACCATTAACCTAACCATAAAAATGATGTAAACCCTAACTATAATCCTAAACCTAATCCTTAACCCTAACCCTAACCACAATCATAACCCTAACCTTATGATATAAACTCTAATCATAGAGATAATCCTAACCATATACCTAAAAATTAAGCCTAACTAGAACCTTAACCCTTACAATGATGTAAATCTAAACCCTAACCATTAACCTAACCCTAACAATGATGTAAACCCTAACTATAATCCTAACTCTAACCTTAACCCTAGACATAATCCTCACCATAATGATAAATCCAAAGCCTAACCACGATCTTAACCCTATCCCTAATCTTAATCATGAAGTAAATCCAAACCCTAATTATTAACCTAACCCTAACGATGATGTAAACCCTAACTATAATCCTAACCCTAATCATAGCCCTATGATATAAACCATAACCCTACACATAATCTAACCATAACCCTAAATCCTAGCCTAATCACAATCTTAACGCTAATTGTAACATAAACATGATGTAAATCCAAACCCTGACCATTAACCTAACCTAAACAATGATGTAAACCCTAACTACAACCATAACCCTAGCCCTAATAGCAAGACAAAATGAACCCTATTCCTTATTGAATTAGGCCTACTATTTTAAACCAAATCAAATCCTAACCCTAATAGTAAACCATAATGAACCCTAATCCTTATTGAATTAGGCCTACTATTTTGATTCCAAACCTAACTATAATTATAAATCTAGAATTGAACCAAATAGAATCCTAAACTATACAACAATATATATATTGAAATTAATTTATGTCATGTCTTTCAATTCATGCTGTGACTGCTACTAGCTTATATATATTTAATAATATATATAGAATAAGCCGAGAGGTATCCTTCTCGAGGCACCTATTGCACTTTAATGTTGATAAATCAATAAAAAAATAGGCACCTCTAGAAGGATACCTCTCGGCTTATTCTATATATATTATTAAATATATATAAGCTAGTTTTTATCAATCCAAGATGACTCAATAGAAATGAAAACCCAAGATGACTCAACCACACTCAGATGAGAACCCAATTTGGACTTAACATTCCAAATTTCTTCTAAATGCTTCTAGATAATAATTAATAAAATATAATATTTTTTTATATAATTAGAATTTTTGTTTACAATTAGAATTTATTTAAATTGAAAAAACATAAATTTAAGATAAGATTAATAATAGTAAAATAGTAACATAATACTCAAATTTTACTATAATACTATTAACATAATATTATCTTATAATTGTAAATAACTTTCTATAGAATTGTTTTTTTCAATTAGAAAAAAAAAGTAGATTTTTTTTTTAATTTTAATAATTTAAAAAAAAACTTTCTATTGATATATATTTTTTTATCAATCAAGGCCAAGTGGTATTTTGATAATAATATAAATATTAAGAGAATAAAAATATTAACATAATACTATTAATGTAATATTAACAACATAATACTTAATATTTAATATAATACTATTAACATAATATTATTTTAAATCTATCTTAAATTTAAGTTAAGATTAATTATACAATGTTAACATAATATTTTAGAGGCACTGTATTGTTCCACACTATTTCTTTGATAAAAATAAATAAATTTTAATTTCCAATTTAGGAATATAAAAAGTAACTTCTATGTTTCACCATTTTAAAAATATATTTTTTTAATATATAAAAATATTTGTTACTAAAAGTCATTTTTAATTTATCATATAAATGTGATTTTTTTCTACCTAATAGTAAAGCTTAGAAGTTAATTATGAGTAATTATCTAATTTAAAATCCATAGTTGCTTCTTCCCAATTTAAGAAAGAATATTATTGCAATGGATGGAATAGAATAGTGTACCTATGCACATATATTATCAAATGAAATCACACCTTCAAACAAAATCAAACTAAAATTTAAAATTAACTATAAGACCAATTTTTTTTAATAGTATAACTAATAGAATACAAATCCAACTCAAACTATCATACTAATAGTAAACCATAAGAAGCCCTCATACAATTCATTACCATTTATAATCTAAAGGTCATTAGTTTAATCATTAATTAAGCTAGAACTATAGAACCATGGTTTCCTTTTGATGGATTGAATTAAAACCTCAAAATTGTGCAATAAATCAAATTCCATAAAATAAACACATATTTCTATGAAACACATCCCGAGAAATAACTTGAAAAGATAAAAGGTCAAAAGAAGGTGGTCTTCCAAAGGTTTTATGTGAAGAAACTAAAAATCTATATTTTTGTTTACCCAACCCTAAAAAATTGAACCCTAACCCTAATCCTAATTAAATATTGATCAAAATTAAAATCTAACCCTAACACTAAATTATACTTAATTGAACAATAAATCATATTTGAGTCTAACCTTAACTATACTAAACCAAAATAAATACCAAAATGTTAAATCACATTGAATCTTGACATTAACCTAAATTGAATGTTGCTTATAAACCTAATTAAACTTTAAACTAAATTGAACCCTAACCCTAATCTTAAACCAAAATTAACTTTAACCCTAACTCTAACCTTAACTGTAATTAAAAAAAATTGAATTGGAAGAGAAAACTAATTTGAACCATAACCTTAATCCTAAGTATACTGAATTGAACCTTAACATTAAACCAAAGGGAACCCAACCCTAAACCCAAATTTGAATTGAAAATTAATCTTAATATTAATTAAACATTAAACCAAATCAAACTCTAACTCTAACCTTAAACAAAGATCTACCATAAACCTAACACTAAACCAAATTGAACTGTAACCCTAAACCTAATTGAATAATAAGTCAAACCTAATCCTGACACTAAATTAAAATAAACATTGACTATAAACCTATGTAAACCTTAAATTGAATTGAACCCAAACCCTAAATTAAATTTAATATTTTCCCTAATCCCAACCCTAATCAAATCAAATTTAACGCTAACACAAAACAAATTTGAACCTAACCCTATATCACATTGAATCTTAACCCTAACACTAAACCAAATACAACTCTAACCCTAATGCTACACAAATTTATACTCTACCAAATTCAAACTTAACCCTATACCAAATTGGCCTTAAATCCTAAATCAAATGAAGCCTTAACCCTAAACAAATTTGAACCTTAATATTATAACTAATTAAATATTACACGAAACTCACCCCTAAACCAAATTTAATTCTAACCCAAACATTAAAGAAAATTGAATATTGACTCTATAGCTAATTGAACCCAAAATTGAATTTAATCCTAAACCTATATAGAAGTCAACCCTATATTGAAGTCAACACTAACCTTATACCAAATTCAAATAAAAGGTTTAACCAAATCATAACCCTAATCCTAAAACTAAATCAAATTAAACTCTAATAGTTAACCAAATTGAAGCCTTACCCTAAACAAAATGAACATAGATCTTAAACCAAATCAAAATCTAACCATAAACCAAATTGATTTGTAAAGCTAACCATGAACAAAATTGAACCCTAACACTAATATTAAGTGAATAATCAACCAAATTGAAGCCTAACTCTAACTCTAAACCTAAACCAAAATGTATCATAAATTTTATTACACTAACAGAATTTAACCCTAACCCTAACCCTAACCCTAAATTGAATCAAATGATAACCTAAAATCTAATCCAATTTGTACACTAACCCTAAACCAAATTGAGCTCTACGTGTAACACTAAACCAAAATAAACCCTAGCTTTATACCATATTGAACCCTAACACCAAATTAAACCTTGGCACTAAACCAAAATGAAGCTTAACCTAAAAAAAAATGAACATAAATCTTAAACAAAATCAAACTCTAACAATAAACCAAATTGATTTGTAATCTTAATCTTTAATAAAATTGGATCCTAACCTTAATCATAATTAAATTATAAAACAAATCAAATCCTTCTAACCATAAATCTAAACCAAAATCTATTGTAAATGTAACACTAAACCAAATTACCCTAACCCTAAACTAAATAATATGACAACTTGAACCCTAACCATTTAAACTAAACTAAACTAAAATCTAAGAATAATAACACTAAACCAAATTAAACCCTAACTCTAAACCATATTCAACCCTAACACTAAACCAAAGCGAGGCCTAACCCTAAACCAAACTAAATATAAATCATAAACCAAATAAAACCATAACCATAACACAACCAAATTGAACCCTAACCCTAAATACCATTGAACTCTAAAACTAACCCTAGCCTTAATGAAATGGAACCCTAAGCCTAACACTAACCCTAAATACAATTGAATCCTAAACCTAAACCATACTAAATCTAAGTCATAAACAAAATGAAACCCTAAATACAATTGAATCCTATCCCTAAATGAAACTAAAGCTAAATCATAAACCAAATAAAATCCTATCCTTAACCTTAAATGAAACTAACCCTAAATACAATTGAACACCAACCCTAAACAAAACTAAATCTAAATCATCAACCAAATGAAACGCTAAACCTAAATCTAAAGAAAACTAACCATAAATATAATTGAACCCTAACCCTAAACTAAACTAAACTTAAATCATCAAGCAAATGAAATCCTAACCCTAAATCTAAAGCAAACTAACATTGAAACCTAACCCTAAACCAAACAAATACAATTGAACCCTAACCCTAAACCAAACTAAATCTAAATCATAAACCAAATAAAACCTAACTCTAAAACTAAACCAAATTTGACCCCAATATTAAATAGAATTGAATTGTAACACTAAACCAAATTAAACCATTACCCTAATTGAAATGGGACCTTAGCCTAACACTAAAAAATATTGTGTGCTAACCCAAATACTAACTCAAATTATAACCTAAAATTAAAACTACTTACTAAACAAAATTGAACCCTAAACCAAATTTAACCTTAACCCTATACCAAATTGTACTCAAACTCTAAATCAAATTAATCCCTAACCCTAAACTAATTTGAACCTTAACTGTATACCAACTTAAGTCTAATAGAATCAAAGCTTAACCCTAAAATAATTTGAACTTTAGTTCTATACTAACTTAAACCCTAACCAAATTGAGGCTTAACCTTAAAACAAATTGAATTGTAATCCTAAAACCTTAGATATATTTGAATCCTAACATTTAACCGAATTGGACATTAACTATAAACACAATAGAGTTCACACAAGATCAAAACCATTATTAAATATTTAACCAAATCGAACCTTAACCCTAAAACTAAACTAAATTAATTAATCAAACCCTAGCCTTGATGGAAATTGATCTCTAACACTAATCCTAATTGAATATTAAAAAAAATTATTAAACACTTACCTTATTAATAGTAGGCTTAAACCAAATTGAACCCTAATAGTAAAATGAATCAAATGCTAATTATAAACCTAATTGAGCCCTAAACCAAATTAAACCCTAACTTAGATATGCCGAAATGATACTTAACACTATACCAAATTGAATCCTAAGCCTAATCCTTATTCAATATTAAACCAAAAATAACTCAAACCCTAACCCTAAACCATAACCAAAATCAACCCCAAACCTAACACTAAACCAAATTGAACCTTAACCCTAATACCGAACCAAATTTAACGTTAACCCTTAAACAAATTAAGATTAAACCCTAATCCCTAAAAAAATTCAACTTAACCTTAATCAGGAGGAGCTCAACCCCCTTACACTAGTCGATTAACTGATTTGGGGTAAAAAACATGGTTCTCAAAATCACCATTGTCAACACTAAATATGCTTTAGAAAGTTATCTCATTTCTAATTAATATTTTCATTATTCTACTTAATATTGAATAATGTAATAATCAAATAATCATATAATACTATAAACCTTCATACTACTTAAGCACTAAATTTAAAAAGTATAACAATGATAATCATAATAATATAATATAATAATAAATTAATCATAAAAACCTATAAACCTTAATACTAGTTCAATAATATTATATGCATCTTATTAGAAGAGGTGTTGTCAAGAGGAGATGGGAGAGAGAAACATAGGAGGTTTCTAGGGTTTCTATAGATGGGGAAAGAGATAGTGAGGATGACAACTTGGATGTATTAGATACTTGATCAGTCCCAAAGACATTGAGAGGGGTGGGGGGTGAATCAGTGTGTAACCAGTGGATGAAAGATTTAAACTTGTTTGCAACTTTAGAACCCAAATTAATGTACTGGTAAATAAGCAATAATGCAATAAAGAGAAATAACAGTATAACCATCAATGCACACCATAACACAAATATTTTTGGCGAGAAAACCCGGTAGGGGAAAAACTTCAGTGGGATTTGTGACCCACAATATTTACTCACTGGCCAATATGAATAAATATTACTTATACAATAAGGGTCTGCACATGCAGGAAGGCCAACAACCTAGAGCTCACTGCTCAATACAAAATAGGAGTTCCACTGACTACAAAATTCGATGATTAAATCCAATTACAATGTACTACTCAAAATAGCATCTGCAATGCTGGATTCAGTACTGGTTTAAGCTCTATCAAATACCTCTGCCATAAACCTTGCTTTTCTATGCTCTGCTCTTATTCGCTCATAAAATAATTACATCAAAATGCATATACAGATATTTGCTCTCATTTACCGCTTGCATTCATTACCTAAATACATATCCTTACTTCGCTTGCATACCTTTTCACACTTACAAAATGACGTACAAGATCTCATACATATATAAGTCTTTATAATTCATCATGTCGACTATACAATATAATTACAATACAAAACAATATAATTTCCATGTCAACTAGGGTGCCGGTAAGATCTTCTGTTGGTGTAGATTGGATGTCGGTGTCGGTAAATGATATCTATTGCCGGTGTAACCTGTGAACCATGTTACCAGTTGGTTTCCATCAATGACAACATCAGCGATTCTCATTTGAGTGTATAATGCCAACAGGATGAGGGTGGACCTGTCTTGTGTTGTGTTTCTTTGGGTAAGGCTTGGGTGTTTGTGGTCTACCCTGGATGAAAGGCTCTTTGGTGGTACACCTTGTTTGTGGGGTTTGTGTTTTTCTTACTTCAAGACCCCCTTGCAATGTTCTTCTATAGTGGGTTGGATTTTTGACAGCTTCTTGTCAGATCTATCTCATTTTGGAGGTGGGATCTTTGGACTATGCTCTAGAGCTCCTTTCTCTTGTGTTTTTTAGCATGCCTTCTAGTTTCCTATTCAACTTGGTTGCAACTATTTGGGACTGGAATGGTATGGGCTATCTATGTGTTCAACCAGTGAGTTATTTTTTTGGGTGTGACTGTTGGCAATTGACACTCATCTGGTGGATACTGATGCCTGATTAATGGTTTAGGATAGTCATTGATCTAGAAACTCTTGAGATTCCGATCTGGTAATCACAGATCTTGATATCCAGAAGGGGATGTCAACTGGTAGCCAGTTAACCTGTATTTCAGGTTGAGCAGAGTAGTTTTGGTTTGGAAGATTTTTGATGATTGTGGTGTTATAAATCATGTATAGGATGATTGGGCTGACATAGAGACATCATTTTATCACCTATTTGGTGATCCACATTTATCTTTTGGTGATTTGATCAAGCCAACATATGACTACATGTTACATTAGTACACTGACTTGATGAATGAACTATTCTGTGGTTGCAGATAAATAAGACCAGTGCAAAAGATATTTTTGATATATCATATGATTGATATGCGAGCAACTGGTGATCGAGAATCCTTTGTAGCACAGTTTCATGTGCACATTCTTGATCTGATAGCTGATTGAGACAAAAAATAGAGCAAAGCAACAAAGGTGTTTCAGTTAGAGTATTTGGGACTTAACCGAAACTCAACTAGGCATTGTTAGATGCTATTATGGAGTTATTTCATTGTATTTCATCATTATAATTGATCTGTAAGTCGGGGAGCCTTCCGGGGTTGTAGCCCTTGTTGTAATTGAGTTGTAAGCTCTAGGTAGCGTGCCTGAATGCAAGTGCATTCCCCATATTGTAATATTGTTTTACTATTGGCCATAGTAGAATAACATTATGGATTCAAATCCCACCATGGTTTTTCCCATTTGGATTTCCATGTAAAAATCTCAGTGTTATAATTTTGTGGTTGGTTATTTTGTGTTTTTGCATTTCAGTTTCATGCCTATGCTTCCAGTGGTTTAAAGTTAAGTCAAATTTTTTTATAACTAGTAGATCACTGATTCACCCCCCCCCCCCCCCCCCACTCTCAGTGATCCCTACTTTCAATAATTGGTATCAAATATTAGGTCCTCTGAGGAAGCCTAACTGTTTGAGGAAGGTCTGGGAGATTAAATCAATGGATTTTGATTTTTCAGAGACAACTTAGTGTGGTACTTGAGGATCTTGATAAAACAAGAAATTATATCAGTTCCTTGAAGAGAAACATGAATGTTACTGATGATTTTATTAATGACTTGAAGGATCAAGTGAAAACTTCAAGAGACAAGAGGGAAGAATTGATGGACAAGCTAAAGGAGAAAGAAGATCAATGCATGGAGAATCAGGATAAAGTTGACAAGCTTGAGAGACAGAATGTTGCATTGAAGAATGAGATGCAATCCATTGTGATGAAGTTGACTAAGGAGATTAAGGACCGAAAGAAAAATGAAGAGAGTTTGACACAACTATTGAAGGACAAAGCAGATGAATGCTTCAGTCTTACTTATGAGAATGATCAGTTGAAGCTTGAGTTGACACAATCAAGGAATAATGGTCAAGAACTTGAAATACAAATTGTTGCCCTATGAGATGAACTTGCTATTGCAAATGAATACAAAGACAAATTCAATGCTAGCTCAGCAAAGCTTGATGAGATGCTGGAAAGTTAGAGACATGGAAAGGACATACGAGGACTTGGATTTGAGAAAGGAGAATCCTATGGATCTGGACAAAGCAATGCAAAACCTAATCAGAAGAAGAACACGAATCCTCTGATAAGACAACCTAATGCTCATAAATTCAATGGTAGATTATTTACTTGCAATAAATTTGGTCATATGGCAAATCAATGCAAAAGTAGGATGAATATTGGGATGAACAATATGAATAATGGTTCTACCTTTATCGGTCAGTGTTTCATATGTAATAATTCTGGTCATAAGTCAAATGTGTGCAGAGTAGTAATGAATAAATTTCAAAACAAAAAATGCTACGCCTGTGGGATGTTTGGACATATCTCTAACTAGTATAGGATGTGACCAAATCAAATGAAATTTAGACCTATGCAAAATATTGTTTGCTATGCATGCAATAAAACCGGTCACATTGCAAAATACTGCAGAACCAAAAAGAGTGCTTCAGTAGACAAGAACAAATCAGATGAGAAAGCCAAGGCAAAGGTAGATGAGATTAGAGACAAGCATGAGAAGATGTGGGTCAGAAAGGATGAATCTAAAAGAAACAATGGATCTGCACCCGAATCTGGTGTAGGATCTTCATCTGGTAATTAGGGCTTTTTGCCTTAGGGGAAAATTTTCATGTAGATTCTAAGAATCCGCTCTTCAGTGATCTACAATCAATTCCGAAAGGTTGCATAAAGCTTAAATCATATATGCAGATGTTATCTGGAAGATTTAGTGAAGATTTGATGCTCCAGTAGCGACTCCATAGAAATCAAGGTAACCAATTGCAACATTTATTACAATGAATAATTAGGTTTTCAAAGGTTAAAAAGGCATTTAAAACATTTATTTGTGATAATGCAATCAAGAGAAAGTGCAGAGCAGTAGAGTGAAGAAATTGGCGATCTAGATAGCGATTACAGCGATCCTAAAGTGAATTTTTGTCCCTAGTTGCGAATTGAGATATTTATCTATTTCAAGCTATGAGTTTTTGAAAACCCTAAGTTTGAAATGGCTTTAGTGTCTGGAATTGCTACCCCACTGGTTGTGGAAATTAAAGATAGAGCTCAACTCATTTTCAAGAAACATCCTTTCAAATCTGTTGAGGATGATCCCAAAGGAGTGTTTTCCTGTGTACCCTACGACTTTCTTCATAATGAGGACATCAGGGCATATATCCACTATGATCTTTATGAACTCGACATCGTTGACATGTTGAATTTGTAAAACAAGCATCTGGCAGACAACTTGAGGAATCTCAAGTTGAAATATCAACATTTGCAGGCCAAGGGTTTTTTTCAGTTGGTACACTTTTTGACATTTCATGAGAAAGAATGGATCCAGTTTGCACTTAGCAAAATTCATAATGAATTTATGTGGTTGGATAAGCCTTACATGATTACTAAATAAGCAATCTAGGTCATGACTCATTTGAGCACATCTGGTGAAGTTCCTAGCTTGAGGAAAATATCAAACAACACTATGATTACTGCCAGTGGTTCTCAATTTGATAGCAGGACGATGACAATCAATAACATTCTAGAGCATGATGTCAAGTTTGCATCAATGGTGGTTGGATATTAAGTATACCAGTCAAGCAGACAAAACTTTGTCCTCGGTACAACAATATACTCTACCTATCTAATGTTGAAGGAAGAGAAGAGGTATGACTTATGTATAGTTCTCTTGAATGAGTTGCTAAGCAATTTGAAGAAAATTAAACAAGACAAGAAGCACACCTTTAAGTTTGGCACCCTTATTATTTGTTTGGCTCTATATTTCATGAATGAAATCCCCAGTATTCAAGGAACGGTCCAATGGGCCTATGGAAAGCCAATTGCTATGCAAATCTAGGAAGGGATTATGGATTGGTGATGTCACAATGAGGATATCTACTCTGTGGGGTTATTTCAAAACTTTTCAATCCACAATGAAGAGCAAAGAAAGAATTCCAAAACAGATAGTGGAGAAGTATAAGAAAACAATTTGCTTCATGGTTGACAAAGATCAATGTCTAATGGAAGCAATTTAGCCAAGGATTGTGTGGATTCTTCCTATGGGTTATGAAGTTGATGCTGCTCCCCTTGATGCTTATGCTCAACATATGTTGAGTCAGCTAGTTGATGAAAAAGAAGGAAGGTTTGGTACATTTAAGGAGAAAGACCTAGAGTTGCACAAGTAGTTCACAAATCCTGCTAGGAAGAGGAAAGTATCTAAGATGGCTGAGGAAGTGGTAGTGCAAATGGGATTTACGCGAGAGGAGGTGAAGCAGGCTAGAGAGAATCATGCACAGATGGAGGCTAAGGAGGAAACCAAAAATCCTAAGGCAGAACCAGTTCCTTCTAAAGCCAAGCCAAAAGAGACCAAGTCTGCCCCTGCTCCAGTAGCACCATTATCAGGACAAAGCTCATCTAGAAAGGGAATTTTGAAGCAAAAGGAGAAGCCTAAGCGAACTTATTTTGTTGTATCTCTGGTGGCCTCTAAGACCGAGTTAGATGAGGAAGCAGATAAGGCTGAAAAGAAAGGAGAATTTGTAAGGGTGGTGAGGAAGATGCAATCCGATGGAGCACCACAGAGTAAGAAAGCTAAATATGAACCTGCCCTTACTGGAAGACCCAAGAGAGGAAGAAAGGTTAGAAATCAAATTGACAAAGATCTTGAGTCCGGTGATCGGCAAAGTAAATATACATTTGTTCCTCCATTGATAACAGATCAATTGATTGATGAGAAAATTGTTGATGATAATTGTAGACACTCAAAATTGTCATGTCTAATTAAATAAATATTTTATTTATTTAATTATCTAAGCCTAATTCTTCTATTAATTAAATAAATCTTTATTTATTTAATTAATTCATTTATCCTCTTCTAGCCTTATTTCTCATTTAAATAAATACATTTATTTATTTAAATTATCCTTTTCCTAAATTAAATAAATATTTTATTTATTTAATTGTCCTACTTCTTCTATTAATTAAATAAATCTTTATTTATTTAATTAATTCATTAGCTTTTTCTACACATGACACATGTCATTCATCTCTTAATTCATACACTACCTACCTCTTCCATTATTTTACTATTTCTTATACCTACCCTCTAATCCTAGCCGACCTCCTTTTTACACCTCTCAATCTTATCCCTCCATTTCATATAGTGTCTTCTATTTAAGGAGATGCCTTCTTCACTATCAAACCCTAATCATTCTATGCATTCTAATCATTCATGCTAATCATTCTATGCATTCTAATCAATCATCCTAATGACCTAACTACTTGATCGATTTACTACACTACGATCCTACTTGCAACCACATTCCGTTCTTTGTTGAGCTCTTGTGCACATAAAATCTGAGAGCAAATATATCAAGCAAGATCAATGGAGATAGGAAGAATGGAGATCAAAACCCTATTGGACATGTGATGGTATAATCTTTGTGATTTCATTTGATTTGCATTGTCTTAGGTAATCTTCATATGTTATGGTGGATCTTTGTTGATTGTTAGGCTAGGATTTTGTGGTTGGATTCATTTAGCCTTTCAATATTGTTATTATTGTTATCCATTTTCACCATAAACATTTTGGCACGCCCCGTGGGACATGGATTTTTCTTAGATCTATATTTTTTGCAGATTTTTCTAACCCTATATTGCTATTTTGTAAAACAATTTGGAGAATAACCTTGTGATGCTAGGGTTTTGGACACAAAATCAAGATCTTGGAGAGATTCGATCATATCTCACAAACGGCTAGGAAATTTTGCACCAAATTTTTTTTGTAGGTTGAAGAAAGTATCAGAAGCTCTCAAACCAAAATTCAGAGTCAGGAAACGTATCAGAAATATTCAGTAAAAATTTCAGATTTTTTGGATCTATTTTGCATTTTAAAATTTTTTGTGCAAATTTGGAAGACCATCAAGACTCTCCAGTAAAAATTTCAGATTTGTTGGATCAATTTTGCATTTTATATGAATTTTTTATGATTTTTCATAAAAAATTAATTTTTGGAGCAAATTAGCAAAGTTTTTTGATTTTCTTACATTTCTGGAAATCTCTTGAAATTTTACAGGTGGTATTTTTTTTATGATGAATCAGATCTTTGAATTGGTCAACAAAACACATTATTGAAGGCCCCTATTTCACAAAGTCTTTTGGATCTAAAATTTACCTAACTTGTGTGCTTGCAGGAAGGGGTGATTATTTCAAACAATCCAAACTACTAATAAATCTTTGTTGCAGATCCTTGGCAAGGGTTTTTGGATTTTTATTGTGTGCCTTGTTTTCATAGACTAGCAAACACTTCCATTGGTGCACTAAAATTGAATCATTGTCTTTTGTGTCTTGAGCAATAGGCTCTTTTTGTTCAATCTTTAGAGGGCCTGTCTTCCCGTGTGGTCATTAGGACTACTAGTGAGAAGAGGACGACCCAAGTGGTAGCGAGGAAAACCCACCTCATCCGAACCACTATAATCAAATGTATTCATGGTGAAAACTATGAATAACGTGTGCTGATTAGTTCATACCGACACTATGTCTCCCCATAAACCCGTTTGATCAAATTTATTTGATCATTTGTAGGGCGTAACCCCTACCGACTGGGAGCCTTCTGTATTTACAGAGCTGAAAGTGCCGCATGTATGGCCACACGAGCGGATGCCCTTACTAGCACCATTTTGTTTTAGAGGCCCAAATCCTTCTAGTTGTTGGGGAAGGAGGTCGGACCTTTGGTAGCGGCCCACACACATACGGTTCTTAGTAGAGATACAAAGTTCGCCATGGGGAGTTTTCATGGGGACTGATGCTTGGCTAACCCGAGAAGTGAGTGCCGAGGGTGGAGCCAGTGAGGTCAAGCATCTAAGTATCCGCTCTGAATAGCATAGCCTCGAGGGTAAAACCCCATGTGGGATCAACAACTATTGTCTTGGCCAGCCATAAGAATTGTGCTTGACTTATTTTAAACATTCAAAACATTCAAGACCAAACAACAAAACATTGTGTCTTTTGTGTTTTCAAGTGTATGCAAAAATTTTTTACATCAAACAACACACTTTCTTGGAGTCATTTTGAAGTCTAAACACTTGCAAACATGGAGTCCTCAACAACATTGTGTCCTCTTGTCACGAAAAACAGTCAAACATTCAGATTTGGTCACAACCAACAACTTCACAAATTGGAAAAATTTTACAGTCCAGCAAACAAAAGAAATCAATTTCGGAATACTTGAGCTTCCTAGGTTGTTTCTTCAGGTTTCATCTAGCATTCAACCTGTCTTTGGGTCTCACATAGCCCATCAAGGACATCCTCAAAATTTTGACACAAGGAGACCTCATGTCAAAATTGGGGGCAACACAATGGAAAATGAAAGGCCTATTGAATATGGTTTATACACACAAAACAGATATGGGGTTCCCCAACAAGAAGTTATGCCAAGTGCTCCATAAATGTCGCAACACTATAGACCTCCATATGGACATGTCTACGATCAGTATCATCCATACATGCAACAAGCTCCTCCTCAAATGGGTGTTTCAAACATGGGGTATGCTACAAGAAATCCATCTCCTCCCAAGAATAATTTGGAGCAACAAATTAGAGATCTACAAAAGAAAATGGAGGACATGAGTACACCAAAACCTACATACACTATGAGAGATATATGTCCTTATCCCTTCGATAAGAGCATTCCAATGCCTCCCTTTCCTCCACACTTTGTAACGCCAAAATTTGACAAATATAGAGGGAGAGGAGACCCCAAGGCACACGTAAGACAATTCTTCACAGCTTGCATTGAGGTAGCGGCAGAAGAAACATACTTGATGAGGTTATTCCCGCAGAGCTTAGGCGATCAAGCTATGGAATGGTTTTCTCAATTACCTCTTGGTATTAAGTCATGGGGTAACTTAGCAGAGGCATTCATTCAGCATTTCTCCTACAACATTGAAACAGATGTCTCAGTTACTACCTTGTGCAATACTAAACAAAAGGAAGGAGAATCTTTCGCAACATTTTTACAAAGATGGAGAAACTTAGCTAGCAGATGCTCTTGTGAAATCCCGCAAAAACAAATGGTGGAGATGTTCGCACAAAATGTTAATAAGGCTATTGGCTATGATCTCAGAAAAGCTTGTTTGTCTACATTCAAGGATGTTATTGAAAAGGGCCTAGCAACAGAAAAGGTCTTAATTGAACAAGGAGTTATTAAACTATTCAAAGAAAACAAAGAGGACTTTAAGGGAAAGGACAAACCAAAATTTTGGAACAAGAACAAGAACACAGTTAATGATGGTGTTGTTGATGCCAACAATGTGAGACCCAAGTTCATCTTTTCTGGATCAAGTTCTACCAACAATCAGGTGAACACTCAAACAACTTCTAGACCACGAAGGAAGTACACTCCATTGGGAGAACCACTTGAATCAGTATTCAAAAAGCTGGTGGCAAACAAAGTAATCACAGTTCCAGATTTTCCTCCATATGAACCAAAGGTTAAGCCGAATTGGTGGAATGATGATGAGTATTGTGAGTTTCATAAGAGCAAGGGTCACAAGACAGGTAATTGCCATCGATTGAGAAACATTGTGCAAGATCTCATTGACAGAGGAGATATTGAGATTGAAGGACATTCATCTAATCAAGAACATGAGGTGTTTAAGGAACCATTCCCAAAACATGACAAAGGAAAAGGCAAAGTCACAGACGATCAAGCCAATTATACTAGAGCACCTTACAATTATGATTCTACTATAAATCACATCTCAATGGACAATCATATCTCTACCATTACTATCAAAAACAAAAATCCCGAGAATCCTTCTCAGAGACCCAAAATTGTCCTAAAAGGTGTGGGATCTTCGTCCAAATCTACCTCTGAATGTCATGTTACAACCCGTCGAGGTAAGATCACATTGCCAGGTACCTCCACTAAGAATACCAATCTTTCATCAACCAAGCCTGAGTACGACCTTGTAGAACAATTAGGGAAGACACCTGCACTCATCTCTATTCTTGAGCTCCTACGTATATCCCCTGCACATAAAGCTATCCTTGACAAAATCTTGAGAGATACTGCCATCCCTACTCATCTGAACATGGACTAGTTTCAAGCCATGGTGGGATACCTTTCCATTCCACACTCCCTCACATTCACAGAAGCCGATGACGCCTCCATAAGTCAGCCTCATAATGCACCTTTACACGTTGAAGCCTTTATACATAAACATCGAATCAAATGAGTCCTGATAGATGGAGGAGCAGGTCTAAACATTTGTACTTTGAGCACTATTAGACAATTGGGATATTCTGACAAGGCTGTGAATGCTACAAACCAAATCACCATTAAAGCTTATGATGATGAAGAGCGCTCGTCCAAGGGCACAGTCACCTTACTGCTAAGAATAGGGCCAGTCACAAAGGATGTGGCTTGTCAAGTCCTAGATCTTGATCTCACATATAACATATTGCTAGGACGTCCGTGGATTCATGAAATGAGGGCAGTCCCATCAACATACCATCAGTGCATTAAGTTTCCTCACAATGGAGTTGAAGTGACCGTCAATGGTGATCCAAATCCATTCATATATTGTAATAACTTGAGATCACATACTGAGACTATCATCCCCAGCAATCGTGAGGCTACTCCCTCTTCAACATATATTGATCCTGAGTCATTAAAGCCCTCGACATCCAAACAAGGTGAACTTAGAGCCAAGTTTCAAGACAAAGGCATGGGAGAATACACTTTGAATCAAACAATGTTTTTACGACAAGTCATGACCTCTCCCAAGGAATATGGGAGGCCACATCCTAATAAGCAAATCTTCATCATGATGCTCAAATGGGATCCTACCATCTTTCAAAAATGGGGTGAACTAGAAGAAGAAAATTTATATAAAATGCTCTATAAGGACGTTGAAGAGGACACCCATGATCAGATTATTATACCCTGTGAAAACTATGGCAAAGGCTTCAAAATTTTGCAAAGATTCGGGTATGATGGAAAAAGCCCTCTCGGACTACGCAAAGAAGGTGTCATGGAGCCCTTACAACCTGAGCTAACTACAAGAAGGGAACGCTCCAAGGGGCTTGGTTTTCTGAATCCCAGACCACATAATAAAAGAACAAAAGAGGTATGGCGAATCAAAGTTGCCGAAGTTCAACAAGAGGATTATCCTTCCACAGATTCTAATGAGTGGGAGTGGGGTTCAGACAAATCCTCCAGTGACTATGAGCTCACTGAAACATTCAGAGAGCCAGATGAACCCACAGAGGAGGAAGAATTTTACAAAAAGTTCAGAGTTGGTCAAGAACCAACCCATAAGGATCCCGCACAAGCTTCGTTTCAAGGTCCTAGGTCAAAACCACATAGGATGAGGACACCTGTCCTAGAAGACGCTACTAGTGATGACAATTTGGATTCGCTCACGATCGAAACTGATGAGGAGAGTGCCATCGATGACCTCGACGATTGCCTTGACATACCTGAATATAACCACATCTTCACTATTAGCCCTGCAAACCCTGAAAGCACTAAAGACCTTCCCCTTGTTCATCCCCAACTCATTGACTGGTATCATGAAGGACCAGCACAATTTGATACATTTCAAAATGACGAAGCTATTATCGACTACCTTGGCATTCGAGATGATCTTCCCCCTGGAGACCACAAAGCAGGATACGCCATAGAGCTCAACAACGTGGCATACTTTGGTGAGGGTGTCGGACCTTCCAGTCGCAAAAATGTGAAAATAAAAACAAAACAAGGGTCTTATGGCGAAAACCACACTGTGGCGCTATCTGACTCCAAAAAAGTAAAAAGAAAGGACGTATCTGAGGGTGAAAACCTCTCTGAGGCGCCCGAAGATGGAAGGCTCGACATTCTCCCAGCATCATACGAGGAAAAATCATCCATGTTGGTAGAGGAGACTATAAAGACAAACATTGGTACAGCAGAGGTTCCACACAACATATTCTTGGCTCAATCATTGACAGAGGCTGAGAGGACAAAATTCATAAGCTTTTTCAAGGAACGACAAGTCAACTTTGCATGGTCATACGTTGATATGCCTGGACTGGATCCGGATTTGGTTATGCATCATTTGACAGTCAAACCGGGGGCAAAACTAGTAAAGCAGAAATTAAGGAAAATGCATCCACAAGTGGCATTGCTAGTCAAGGCAGAGCTGGAGAAATTATTGGATGTCGGATTCATACGCCCAATTGATTATCCTGAATGGATTTCCAATTTAGTACCTGTCAGCAAACCGGATCGCAGCATCCGAATATGTACAGACTTCAGAGATATCAACAAGGCTTGTCCAAAGGATGATTTCCCATTACCAAACATTGACTTGATCGTTGATCTCACAGCAGGCCATGAAATGTTATCTTTAATGGACGGATTTTCTGGATATAATCAAATCAGGATTGCACCTGAAGATCAACATAAAACATCATTCACTTGTCCATGGGGAACCTTCTGTTGGAATGTCATGCCCTTTGGGCTGAAAAATGCAGGCGCCACTTATCAACGAGCGATGACCACTATCTTTTATGATCTCATGCATGTAACGGTGGAAGATTATGTTGACGACCTTTTGGTTAAATCAATAGACAGAGACACACACTTGGACATCCTTTCAGTTGTCTTTGATCGGCTAGAAAAATACAAGGTAAGATTAAACCCAAAGAAATGTGTCTTTGGAGTAACCTCCGGGAAGCTCCTAGGATTCATTGTGTCTAAAAGAGGAATAGAAGCTGATCCAGCAAAAGTCAAGGCTATCTTGGACATGCCGCCACCCAAGAATATCAGTCAACTTCGATCTTTACAAGGGAGACTCCAGTCTATACGAAGATTCATAGCACAACTTGCAGATAAGTGTAACCCTTTCCAGCACCTGCTACACAAAAACATCAAGTTCAAATGGGATGAGAACTGTCAACAAGCTTTTCAGACGCTCAAAGATTATCTGTTGAACCCGCCAGTTTTGATGCCACCAATTCCAGATCAACCATTGCTACTTTACATATCAGCTACTCCGACAACACTGGGGGCACTCCTAGCACAACAAATATCTGACGGCAAGGAAAAAGCAGTCTACTATATCAGTCGCACATTGGTGGGATATGAGCTAAACTACACACCAATCGAGCGTGCATGTCTCGCTGTGGTCTTTGCTTCACAAAAATTACGACATTATATGCTCACTCACAAGACTAAGTTGATTGCCAGAATTGATCCACTAAAATATCTTCTCAACAAAGCTACACTTACTGGGCGGCTGGCCAAGTGGGTAATGATTTTGAGTGAATTCGACATTGAATACATGGACAGAAAAGCTATAAAAGGACAAGCAATTGCAGACCAACTGGTAGATTCTCCCATGATAGATGATGCTCCTCTATAGTCAGAATTTCTAGATGAGTCCATTCTAACAATATCACCTGCAAAGCCATGGCAATTATATTTTGACGGCTCATATACACAGCACGGGACAGGAGCGGGTATACTCTTTATAACTCCTCAAGGTAATTCTATACCAAAGTCATACCTCTTATCATTTCCTTACACTAACAATATAGCGGAATACGAGGCATTAACAACTGGGTTAAGAATTGTAGTTCAATGGAAGATCCAAGAACTTCGTGTTTTTGGGGATTCTCAACTTGTCATCCATCAAGCAACTGATGATTATCAAACAAAAGATGAAAAGCTAATGCCTTACAAACAGCTGGTAGATGATCTAAAACAGCACTTCACAAAGATAGAGTTTGAGTAGATACCAAGAGAACAGAATCGCGCTGCTGATGCCATGGCTACAATTGCTTCGCTCATTGATCTATCGCAAAATGAGACCTGCTATGAGTTCCTGGTAGACAACCTGCTGATTCCATCATATGAGATCACTCCTACGGAAATGATATGTGTTGTTGGTCCTGAATCCCAGTTATATGGTTCCATATTCACATACCTTCACGACAATATCTTACCTCCCGATCTATCGAACAACCAACGCCGCACTTTCATTCGCCAATCCTCTCGATACGTCATTCTAGCTAATATCCTATACCGACGAGGTCTAGATGGCACTCTTCTTAGATGTTTAGAAAGTGACGAAGCTCAGATTGCATTACGAGAAGTGCATCAAGGGATATGTGGTCCGCATACTAGTTGTCCTACCTTGGCCAAGAAACTCATCAGGACTGGATACTACTGGTCTACTATGGAAAAAGATGCATATCAGTTTGTCAAGAAGTGTAAGCAGTGTCAAATTCATGGAGACCTCATACATGCACCAGCACAGGAACTACAACCACTTGCATCTCCTTGGCCCTTTTGTCAGTGGGGACTCGATCTCATAGGCAAGATTCACCCTCCTTCTTCCAATGGACATAAATTCATTATCACAGCCACAGAGTATTTCACAAAGTGGATTGAAGCCGTGCCTCTCACACAAGTTACTGGGAAACAAATCGCTACTTTCATCCTGAACTACATCATTTGCCGATACGGGATTCCTACTTCCATTATTACTGATAACGGGCGTCCCTTCAAAAACCAGGATGTTCGTGAACTCTGTGAGCGCTTCCATATCTCCCATCGTTTCTCCACACCATATTACCCTCAAGGTAATGGCTAAGCTGAGGCGTCTAACAAAACAATTCTCAAAATCCTTAAAAAGACAGTCGACAACGCTGGCCGTAACTGGCATGTCCAACTCAATCCCGCACTTTGGGCCTATCATACCAGTGTCCGCACACCTACAGGAGCTACACCCTACTCACTTGTCTATGGCTCTGAAGCCATCTTGCCTATTGAGGTCGAGTTACCTTCTTTACGGGTCTCCTTGAGAAACATAATCAACGATGAAGACTACAGGGTCTCTCGCTTATAAGAACTAGAACTGCTGGAGGAACGAAGGCACATTGCTTTTAATCATCTCAAGGCTTACCAACAATGAATGAGTCGCAGCTACAATCACAAAGTCAAGCCTCGCACATTTGAGGTAGGTGACTTAGTCCTCAGAGAGAACCCCAAGAATCAGCAAGACAGAGATAAGAAGGGCAAGTTTGAACCAAACTGGCTTGGTCCTTACATCATCACAGCAGTATATGGATCTGGGGCATATCAGCTCTCAACTACAGAAGGTGAACCCTTGGAGGATCCTATCAACAACATGCACCTCCGCAGGTTCTACACATAAGCTCTTTGGAATATCCTAATTCAAAAATACAAAAAAAATCAAAAATTTCAAAAATACAAAAAAAAATTATAAAACAAAAAAATCGTTACTTGGTGAAAACCTGGCAAACAGGCGCCTTGTGACAACAAAAAAATTGAAAAATCAGAAAAGTAAAGAGAAATAATTTCGTCCAACGGTAAAAACCACTTCGGTGGCGCCCTGGGCAAGTACCATGGTGAAAACTGGGTCACCAGCGCCATGCGTAGAGACTTTGCTCCTCCCTCCTTCAGGATTCACTTTCATCCTTTCACTTTGCACACACTCACAACCAATTCAGCCATAATAAACTTACCCATTCCCATCATGGCTTGTTATTGATCTACCTAAGATTGGTTAGCCATTCATAATAACCCTCCCTTTTCACTCCCTTTCTATCCATAATAAAGCAGATCCTATCTGTGACTACGGCCAATCCTACGTCTAGTAATGGGTGTGGAACTGAGAACATCACATGTTTCAAGGAGTAAAGTTTCTTCTAGCTTCCTTCAAGTCTGTCCGCGCACAATCCGCAATAAAGCAATCTTTGCATCGAAGATCCGCAATAAAGTTCCGTCTTCTCCGCAATAAGGTATCAGTTTCATGGATTCAGTCAGTTTCAGATGAGACACAGCAGCAACAATGGGCTTCAACAAAATCAAATCTTTCAATAGACTTAGACAACATATGGTTCAGTGCTATCTATCCTTTTTGTGAAAGTGAACATTGTGACCACAATCAAACATGACTTATACAAGTGACAAGAGACACTAAACTTGAGGACTACAGTGGATGTTGGTATCGAGTCTTGGTTTTCTTTTGATTTTATCTTTTGGTGACATGTCTTTTAGCTTTTCCAGGATGTCTTTGACTAGAGATTCTATCTCCAGGATGTCTTTGACTAGAAAGGCGAGGATGGGGTATCATCACCTATTTGCATTTGCTGTCTGTGGATTGTCTCTTAGTAATGCTATGACTTGTCCAAGGATATGAGGACATTGTGAGTCTAGTATGAACTGGGGCATTCCTTTTTTGTGACTGTCTTATCTCCATGCAAACAGGTACAATGACTTTCTGGGTCAAACATATGCCTCGATTGTCATAACCTACTTGCCATAATAAAGCTCAATGATGATAACGCACAAGAAGCTCTTTCACTTTCATATCTTCTATCTTTCACCCCCCTTTCTTGATTGACTTCCATTGTTCTTCTCGAGTCCGCATAGCTTGCTATCACATGACTGAGTATAATGACACACCAAAAACATTTGCATTTCATGTAGCTGCACCTACATTGCCACATATAAGCATTTCATACATACATATAGATATCACAATTACATCACATCCTGTACACAACACCTGTTAGCACAATTTACATTTACATTATCATATTCATCTGCATTACTTACATTCACATTTGCATCATGCATACACATATAAAACATAAAAGAACAAAAAAAAAAAAATTGCATTGTATCATATACATATTTGCATCCATATCATAAGCATCACATAAGAACATCTCATCACATAGGTACACATGCATATAGTTGCTGCAAAGACGAATCATCTCATATATATATATATATATATATAAAGTGTCATGATACAATGATGTCAAAATCATATGGCTACAATCACCCGTAGGTGTCTACATCATTATACAAAATGGTACAAAACTGATACAGAGGAACTCACTGATCACTCCTGCCAACACTATTGGTAGTGCTAATCCTATCCATGTCATGGTACCCCATGCCACGTGTCCCACCCTCATCTCTAGTCTTGGATCCTAGAACACTCATCTCAGGGCCTCTCTGTCGCCATCTCGATCGTACGGAATCAACTCCCCATCAATCGGTATTCGCATAATCCTATATACATCCTCCAGGGTGACTGTCATTTCACCCATCGGTAGATGAAACATGCATGTCTCAGAGTGCCATCTCTCAGCTAATGCAGTCAGTAGTCCCATGTTCGCTCGAAACTCAGGCACATACAACACATGTCTCAAACCCATCTCCTCGATGGCAGCTCTGTCCTCAAGTGTTAACTCAGGTCGCAACCTCTGCATCGACGAGAATCTCTCCCGTCACTCTAGCATCGGCAAATACTCCTGCAGTCAACCAATCAATCATGTCAGTTATCGTGACACTCACTGTTCATCACAAAGTGTTGCTATCTATCCTAGTAGTGCTCCCTGTTCATCACAAAGTACTACGTGTGTGACATTCCCTGTTCATCACAAAGTGTTACTCACATTCGCACTCCCTGTTCATCACAAAGTGCTGCCTATCTTGGTTCTCCCTGTTCATCACAAAGTGCCTTGATCTATCCTAATCTTCCTAGAGGACCTGCTTGAGTGTATCCTTTCAGCAGCTTATCCAATCGACAACGTATGTTCATCACAGAACTGCCGATTTGACCTAGAAGACTCAAACTATGCATTTTGACACACAAATGCGCTTTAAACTCCCAAACGCGCTTTAAACTCCTAAACGTGCTTATAGATTGCACAAACGCACTTCTGCAACACAGACGCGTTTTCTGAACACAAACGTGCCTATACCATGCACAAACGCGACCAGGGAACACAGACATCCCTACATGACATAAACGCCCCTACAGGGCACAGACGCTTCTACATTTCACAAACGCATCCGTATTCAGCACAAACGCGGTTCCAGGCACAGACGCACCTGGACCCGACACAGACGCGCCTGTCCGACACAGACGCGCCTGGCACTGACACAGACGCGGTTGCGCATTTTTGCATATTTCAACTACCCTATTCCTAGCACATTTATTGCTACTTAGCATGCATTAATGACAAAACTTGAAATGCGTGAAAGTACGAGGAGTTTTTCGGGTACTTACCGGCTCTCCTGCATCTGCTGGTCGCTGGAATCGGCAAACGCGGTCAAATCTATGAACCAAAGCCATCGCTGCTGACTGCTGCTGCTCTTTTCTCGCTCTACAATGTGATCTCGTAAGGGTGTGGATGACAATGAGGATGTCTTTTGCCCATGGTCTATCTTATAGCCTACCCTAGCCCTCGCCCTCATTTCCCGAGTCAATATTCTTCTTCCTGTGGCTTTGTCACCTTATCCGGTCAGTCCATTCTATCCCGTCTTTCTTATCGAGAGATTGTCTACAATCTTTTCAGACATTTTCATCCAATCTCTCAAGGGGGCATATCATTCCCATACTGGGGCAACTTTGTATCAGTTCATCTTATCTTCTTTCAAACAACGCGACAAGCCGCATTGTCTCAAAGAGGGGCAAAATGTAGACACTCAAAATTGTCATGTCTAATTAAATAAATATTTTATTTATTTAATTATCTAAGCCTAATTCTTCTATTAATTAAATAAATCTTTATTTATTTAATTAATTCATTTATCCTCTTCTAGCCTTATTTCTCATTTAAATAAATACATTTATTTATTTAAATTATCCTTTTCCTAAATTAAATAAATATTTTATTTATTTAATTGTCCTACTTCTTCTATTAATTAAATAAATCTTTATTTATTTAATTAATTCATTAGCTTTTTCTACACATGACACATGTCATTCATCTCTTAATTCATACACTACCTACCTCTTCCATTATTTTACTATTTCTTATACCTACCCTCTAATCCTAGCCGACCTCCTTTTTACACCTCTCAATCTTATCCCTCCATTTCATATAGTGTCTTCTATTTAAGGAGATGCCTTCTTCACTATCAAACCCTAATCATTCTATGCATTCTAATCATTCATGCTAATCATTCTATGCATTCTAATCAATCATCCTAATGACCTAACTACTTGATCAATTGACTACACTACGATCCTACTTGCAACCACATTCCGTTCTTTGTTGAGCTCTTGTGCACATAAAATCTGAGAGCAAATATATCAAGCAAGATCAATGGAGATAGGAAGAATGGAGATCAAAACCCTATTGGACATGTGATGGTATAATCTTTGTGATTTCATTTGATTTGCATTGTCTTAGGTAATCTTCATATGTTATGGTGGATCTTTGTTGATTGTTAGGCTAGGATTTTGTGGTTGGATTCATTTAGCCTTTCAATATTGTTATTATTGTTATCCATTTTCACCATAAACAATAATTTAAAAATTATTGGAGTATATTATGAAAATATGGATGACGCAGATCAGAGAAAGGTTCAAGAAGCTGTTGTTCTGTATTTGCATAAATTTAGCAAAACTTTGATTGAGCTGGAGCGCAGTATCCCTAAAGATTTATACAATATTATTGATGCAAGAAGATTGAATGCCATCAAAATTGATAAGGAAATGGAAGAAAGGGAATTGATTAATGTTTGCACATGTGTCTCCCAAGCTGAATCCAAAAGGCTCATTGAGGAAGCTAACAAAAAGGATTTCAAAAGCAGAAAGAGGGTGAACAGGTTGATGATTGGAAGTGTTGAAGAGGTAAGGAAGGAGACTGAGGATATCTGGAGAAGAATCATGAAGAACAACCCCTTATGTAGTGATGCAATTCAGAATTCCCATCCGGAAGCAAAGGAAAGTGTCTCCAGTGATAAAAAGGATGAAAATTAGACCAAGGAGCATCCGAAAGACCAAGGCAATGTAACCACTAATGCTAAGATTAGGGATAATTCTTCTGTAGTTGAGAGTACTGAAGCAATCCCTAAGATTCAAAAGGATGATACTGCACCAAGTGGCAACACCGATGCACAGGATAAAGGGGATGGTGCTGAGGTGAAGGAGTCTGAGAAGACTGAAGTGCGAGATGCAAAGGTAGACAAAGGGAAGGGAGTTGTTGATCTGACAATTGACACTCCTCTAGTCACAAGGATCCTACCCCAAATCTCTATCAATCTTGATGATCCTCTAAATCTTGGACAAATGTCTGCTAAGAAGTTGATGCTTGTAGCAGCTATTCAAGATCATGCCAGTCAGGATCTAGTCAAATCAGAATACAAGAAAAAAAAGCTTATTTTTATGTTTGTTGATATGCTGCAAAAGGTGGTTCTGAGAGTGCAACTTGACCCTAATTCCAGCCCCTACAGTAAATTACTACAATTGATTAATAATGTAAATACCAATTTTGATTTTTTGGAGAAGCCTACTACTAAGGAAGTTTTTGATAGATTCGAGGAGGTAAGAATGCAGACATTTGAGAAAATGATAGAAGATGATAGAGTAATATTGAATAAAGATCTGCAGACTATTTTAGATGCATTATCTGAAGGAGGTAAAATATATAAGTCTTATCTAATTTTGCCAAATTTTACAGTTGATATAGACAAGCAACTAAGTGTTTGCCAGGGTAAAATTGTTGGTATTTCACAGTCCTTTGATCCTAATGTAGCTCTAACCAGTAGTGTAGAAGGGAAAATAACGGCTCTCAATGATCAGATCTCGAGCCTTAATGCATATAAGGACATAATTTTGAGAAGAGATGGTGAACTCCAGAACTTGTTTGCCCTCCGGTTGGACACCATGTTGAGAAATAAGGTTGACTGTCTGAAGTCTATGGGACAACTTGTTCCATCTGAACTAAAGGATGTAGAAATTCATGCCTATGTATTCAGTGCATTCATCACAGGTTTGGACAACCTGAAGAGTGGGTGGGACACTCACCTAGGATTTTTGAAAACCATTTTTGCTGATATCTTCAAGTACATGTAAAGTCTCCCACATGTATCTTTGTATATAAGTTTTTGACAACATTCCATCTTTGGCATTGTTGTCAAAGGGGGAGAGTTTTTGACAACATTCCATCTTGATATTCGAAAATGGATGCCAACTGATAGCTAGTTAATTGGTATTTTAGGTTGAGCAGAGTAGTTTTAGTTCGAAAGCTTTCCGGTGATTGCGGTGTTATGAATCGTGTATAAGATTATTGGGCCGACATAGAGACATCATTTTATCACCTATTTGGTGATCTGCATTTATCTTTGGTGATCCGGTCAAGCTGACATATGATTACACACTACATTAGCAGGCTGACTTGATGAATGATCTATTTTGTGGTTGCGGATATATAAGACCGGTGCAAAAGATATTTTTGATGTATGGTATGATTGATATGTGAGTGAATGGTGATTGCGAATCCTTTGTAGTCTAGTTTCACGTGCGCATTCTTGATCCAGTAGCTGACCGAGATAAAAAAACATAGTAGAGTGACAGAGGTGATTCAATCAGAGTATTTGGGTAAAAGCACAAAATTGTGTCATGTTTCAGGCCAACTTATCATCACAAGTGAATTTAAGTTATTCTAACTAAAAATTAATTTTAGTCAAACATATGGTCTATAGAGATTCATTATAGCTATGTTATATATGAGCCACAACTTTTCTAATTGGAATTGTCTACTAAATGTATATTTTATACCACTTTGGATCTAATTACCAATTTTATTTTATTTTTAAAAAAAATCAATGTTTCAACAACCCTTAATCTTAGAAATAATATTTTTTTCGAAATGTAAAAATACCCTTTCTAGATCTATAGGTGATTTTTTCAAAATATATATCTTTTAATATATTAATTAGTTTTTATATTATATATTTTATTTCTATCAAAAGTAGGTCATCAGCACTAAAATATAAGGTTGATTATCTTGTGAAGGAAAAACACTAAAATTTATTTAAAAATTATGAAAAAAATAAAAGCACTAGAGAAAAGAGTCTATGTCAAGATGATATAATTATTTTCTAATTTGGATAAATAATTAAGAAAAAAATTGACACCAAATGGAAAGAGTTATATTTAAGTAAATGCGACTTTTTAAATTTATTGAAAATATATATACATAAAAAATAGTTAAAAAATATATTTTTTCACTAAAGTTTCAAGTTATCAATATACACCAAAAAATTGAAGAAAAAAAGGTAAAATTTACTATATAAAGTGTGTCGCCTTGTGTAACTTCAATTTCAACATTTTATCAGCAACTAAATTATAGTGTTTACTTTATAAGAAAATATATTCAAATAATTTTTTAATTTTTTAAAAAAATTACAAACTTAAAATACATTAAAAAAATGCATATTATTAGTTTACATCATTTTAAAATTCAAAGCATATATATCACTTTCTATTTATTCAATTTAAAAAGTTGAATCAATATTGACCGTTTCCTTTATAAAAGTGTGACACAAGTTTGTGCTTTTACCCATTTGGGACTTAACTGGAACTCATCCAGGCACTGTTAGATGCTATTCTGGAGTTCTTTCATTGTATTTCATCATTGTATGATCTGTAAGGCAGTGAGCCTTCTGGGGTTGTAGCCCTTGTTGTAATTGAGTTGTAAGCTCTAGGCAGTGTGCTTGAATGTAAGTGCATTCCCCATATTGTAATATTGTTTTACTACTAGCCATAGTAGAATAATATTGTGGGTTGGAATCCCACCATAGTTTTTCCCATTTGGGTTTCCACATAAGTCTCGGTGTTATGATTTTGTGGTTGGTTAAATTTTGTGTTTCTGCATTTCAATTTCATCCTTATGCTTCCAGTGGTTTAAAGTTAAATCAAAAAAATTAATAACCGGTAGATCACTAATTCACCTCCCCCCCCTCTCCGTGATCCCTTCTTTCAACAATGGCTTGGAGAGACTTTGTGCTTTGGTTGTTGATGGCTTTTGGACACCTTCTTTGGGGTCCCATATTTGGGGCCATGGGAGGCATTCCAATTTATTGTCCCTACTGGGGTGTGCGTGGATTTGCTTGGGACTTGGATATAGGCTGATGCAGGTGAGGGTTCTGGTATAACTTTTTTCATGGGTTTTCTTAATACTTCTAGGGCCTCCATTCAGTGGCATCACCTGTGCAAAACTCCTATCTTCCATAACATTTATCTACAAATTTGGCTGATGGGTGCTAGTGATCCCCTTTTGGTGGGGGATCTTATGATGGTTTCCCTTTGTGGGAATCATTTCTCTACCCATTTCTTGCTTCATGTGTGGTGATTTAGGGCCTTTCTTTATGTTGTTTCTTGCCTTGTTCTAGGCTCCTCTTTCCATGACTTCTATTTTCTTCTAGAATAGGTTGTGGGCTTTACTATGACTATGAATTCTTTTGTGGAGATGCTTGATTCCCCTATTGTTAATGTGTGGTGGTCCCTTTAGTGTGGTGCTTCAGAGGTGTGCATCGTTCCTCTTGTTTTGAGGATTATAGGGTGGTGTCTGCTCCACCTTGGGTGAGATTTGGTATTGGAGTTGATTGAGGAATTTTGGGTTTTGGGATTAGTAAAATTGTTAGGGGATGATGTATTTCCTTTTGAAATGAGTTTAGTGCTTCCAGTTGTGGGACGGAGGTGGTTTTCTACTGAGGGTTGGTTATCGTGTGGGTGATTAACTAGAGAGGGCTTTTCTCCCTTCTTATTTTTTTATTTGGTGGAGTTGGACTTCCTTTGAGGGATGCCATTTTCTTCTTGGGTTTGTGCTTCTTTCCTTTCAGTCCCTCATTCTCTTGTGGTTCCTTTGGGGGGTTGGTTAAGTATTTCACTTCTTGGTAATCCCAGCTCCTTATGGTCTTCTTCTATATCTAAGAAAGTCTTGGCTCAAGGAGGCATTTCTTGTAAAAAGTTGTTGGAAGCCTTTCAACATTGTTGTTATTTTCTCCTCCTTTGGCTATTTTAGTTTCAGTTCAAGGGATGTTTGTAGTCCAAGATGGTTCAAGGTACTCTCCTAAACCCTTATGCTCTAATTAAGTGATTTAGGCTATGAGGGAACTTGGATCTTGTTGGTTTGGTGATCTGGTCAAAAGAATCATTTCAAAAAAGGTTTTCCTTTTTTGGTTTTGGTGGTCTTGGTGGTTTGATTGCTGGTGAGACCCCCTTTTTGTGTGCCAACTTGGCTGTTATGTAACAATTTTAAAAATCTACTACCGTGTTTCATTTATTTTTAGAGTCACCATCATTATTATCTATCTTGATGTATATAAAAAATTGAATAAATAACACTAAACCAAATTGAACTATAACCCTAAACCTCAAACTAATTGAACCCTAACACTTATTAGATTACTAACTAAATGAAATCAATTAATACTATCATAAATACTGATCATATTAAACACTCAATAATACTGCAATACTAATATTAAGAAAAATAATCCATATTATATAATAATTATTTTAGGAAATATAATAATTATAATTTCTATATCATAATATAATAATAAAACAATAACTTAATCATATGATACCATAGTAATTATAATAATATTCTTATAATATTATTATTAATAATAGAATACATTAATAAACATGTTTATATTAATAAGTTAATAGTAATGCTAATAATATGAATAAAATTCAAATATCCTAATTAACATGTGTATATTAAGTTAAGATTAAAATGTATTGTTCTTCATATTCAACTTTAATATAATAAAATATTAAATTGAAAAAATTCAACATCTTGTATATCTTGACATAATTTATATAGATTAAAATTTAAGATATATATGCTAGTAAAGACTTGTAAAGCCCCAACACTTGTTACTCCACTTTTGTTATAGTGAAAATAAAATCAATGAATATATTTTAAGAGAAAAATCATTAAAAGTTTAAACATAAATAATTCAAAAAGAAAAATATGAGTGAACTGTGAACTTTTTGAAAATAGCCTAAATTGTTTTAAAATTTTCAAAGTGAATTTGAGTAATATAACTCACACTACAAAAAATAGAATTTTAAAATATATAAAATATAATCGATTAAGCTCTTCTCATTATGCATATACTTAATATTAAAATGTTTAAAATTAGATAAAATAAAATACCTAAGAATAAAAAAAATATTTTTTAATTAAAGTATGATTATTTAAAACTAAACAATTATAAACCTAAAATAATTAAAAGAAAAAAACTTGATAATAAATTATTTTGAAAGAAAAATTCTAGTAGGTTCGATTCATTGAACAAAATACTTAAAATAAATACAATGATTTTTAAAATAAAATAAAATATTTTTAATGTTTTATGATAATTTTCTATTGATTATTTTAATATAATTTTATGCATAGTTATTTTTGACGTTTTTATTGTTTATGTATATATATATAATTTTTTAATATTATACCAATATAATAATTATACTTTATTAATATAATATTATTATTAAATATTATATTATAGCTTAGTATTATATGAATATAATAATTATTCATATATTTTTCACACTACAAAACTAATATTTTAAAGAAACAAATTTAAATAAACAAGATGTTCGTCCCATCAATCCAACTACCCAAGAATCAAGGACAAAGTGGATGAAAAGAGGAGGGATATTCAATTTACTATTGGTGACTTGGTCATGGTTCATTTGAGAAAAGAAAGGCTTTAGAAAGGTGTCCCTATCAAGCTTCAAATGAGGAGGATTGGACCATGTGAGATCTTAGCTAAGTATGGGCAAAATGCCTACAAACTTGATCTACCCAGGGACATGGCTTTATCTCCAATCTTTAATGTTGCAGACTTGGTGCAATACAAAGGCACACTTCCAGAGGAATGTACTAGAGTCTTAGAGGTCTCCCAATCACTTTCAGACCTACTCTTTCCACCTGCATCTATGCTACAAGCTGAGAAGGTATTGGATTCAAGAATCCTCAAGAAGACTAGGCATACTGCCTATATGGAACATTTGGTCAAGTGGCAGCATCTTCTAGAATCTAAGGCCACTTGGGTACCTGAAGAATACTTTCCTAAGCTTTTAATTTCCCCCTCTTTTTTGCCTCATGGAGTCACTTGACTTCTTTCTCATTGGGGGAGTATGGTGCAGGAGCACCTAGTTTTATTGATGCATTTTCCAAATTTTGGAGTGATTTATCATGTTTGGGATCAATTAATGAATAATGGACTATTGATAGGTCCACAAGTGTGTTTTGGAGTTATTTGAAGGGCGGTTGTCACCAAAGGTTGCTTGCTTTCTCAGTTTTGGCCAATGTGCCCTTGTAAGCCAAAAATGACATTATTTTGCATTATAGTGTAAAAATCCTTGTAAGGCCTAATTAGGAATTTGGTCATGTTAGTTTAATGTTAGAAAAATATCCTAGGGGGTTTAGAGTGAAAATAAATGCATAAGTTGGAAAAATGCGAAATGGAGCAAAAGTTGTCATTGTTGCTTGACAACTTTTTGCAACTTTTTGAGCAACTTTTTAAAATTGATCAAATCGGTGGTTAGGAAACTGATGGGAGGTTGGTTATGAGCAAGGAGGAATATTAAATTCTTTTTCCATGATTGTAAATGGGTTGATAATTTCATGTTTAGATTTTGAATAAAATTGAAGGCAATTTCCAAGTTTTTACTTGAGACTTGCAAATTTGGCAATAGCAGTATGTACCAGATGATCTGATATTGGTACTATATTTTCATGGTGGTTTAGTGTATGTTTTTTTGGTTCTCAAGAAGTGGTTTTATACTTTCTTAGTGTAGGTTTAGTGTGTATTTACAAATTCTTTTCTACTGCACTGCTCTCGGTTTGAGTAAGGGTTTAAGTCCGTAGACATGGTTCCAACTTGAAATCCCATTGAATTTGTTCAATGGCCCTTGGGATTCAAGTCATAGAGCCTGTGAATAATGTACATATTCTTTGTAGTCTCCTGAAGGTTGCTTGGAAACCATTTGCCATCATATCCTAGGCGAGCTCTGCCATAGCCCGACTACGGATATGACTATCATTTTTGTCATTGCTTGCAGGGGAGATAAAAAGTGGATGTGCCAAGTGTTTGGCATGAAATAATGAAGTCTAATGGAGTCTCAAAAAAAGCAGGGAGGTATGATAGGGTGTAGAAACCAATAAACCCTATTGGAGAAGACTAGCAACCCTTAAACCCTAAAAAAGAGCCACTTTTTGGGGTCTGTACCTGTACATCCGTACCAGACATCCTAACCTACTGAGTCCAAAAGTTTGTCCAAAAGGGTATTCAGATCACTAAGGCTCTTAGGAGTTCATTTGGGAGTTTTCTAAGTAATTACACAAAAAGCATGAATGTAGGGCTAATAGGGGCTCTTAGGGCTACACGGCCTAGAAAATAGGAAAAGGAGGAAGTGATGGGAAAATGGAGAAAAACCAAAAAAAGAACCATATGAATGGCATTGAAACACCTTCTGTACACCCCCTAAGACCCCTGCAAGTGTATGTTAGAGATTTGGCAACTTGAAGGTTGGATTTACTCTAATGAATCCTAGCTATGCTTGTGAGAAATAGGAGCAACAAGTTGATAGGGAGCACTCCAAAGGAGTTCAGTTGTTTGATTTGAAATTGCACAAGAGTAGTGTGTGAACAAGGTTGGAAACTCACTAAAACATCTTGCCCACCTATTATTCAAATGAGCAACTCTTTTGTGAGATCCTCCCCATCAGCTATTGGCCATAGTAGAATAATATTGTGGGTTCAAATCGCACAGTGGTTTTTCCCATTTGGGTTTCCATGTAAAAGTCTCGGTGTTATGATTTTGTGGTTGATTATTTTGTATTTTTGCATTTCAGCTCCATTCTCATGCTTCCAATGGTTTAAAGTTACGTCAAAAAATTTAATAACCGATAGATCACTGATTCATCCCCTCCTCTTAGTGATCCCTGCTTTCAACAATGGCTTGGGGAGACTTTGTGCTCTGGTTGTTGATGGCTTTTAGACACCTTCTTTGGGTTCCCATGTTTGGGGCCATGGGGGGGCATTCCAATTTATTGTCCCTACTAGGGTGTGCATGGATCTACGTGGGACTTGGATACATGCTGATGTAGGTGAGGGTTCTGGTATGACTTTTTTCATGGGTTTTCTTACTGCTTCTAGGGCCTCCATTCAGTGCATCACCTATGCATAACTCCAATCTTCCATAACATTTATCTACACATTTGGATGATGGGTACTTGTAATCCCCTTTTGGTGGGGGTTCTTATGATGGTTTCCCTTTGTGGGAATCATTTCTCTACCCATTTCTTGTTACTACTCATCAAGTTGCCATTAGTTTTATATTCAAAGTCATACTATACATTCTAGTCAGTTAGCACTACCAAATCATGCAGTCGGTATATACACAGAGAAGTCGGTATGCACAGTCTAGTCAGTTACAGAAGAAAGTAGTTACAGAACGCAGTACACATCAAGCTGTCTATCGAGTATCTTTTTGAGACTACTAAGTACTAAAGATGACACACCGAGTGAAATGTGTTACTAGATACATTGAACCTGGAGATGCATATGAAAATGTGTTACAAGATTGAGGCACATCTAACCATTATTACATTGGAAATTGCACCAGAAGATTGTGTATGATTACAAGGACAATTTAACCAATTAAATATTTTGTATAGTTATTCATTCAATAAATCTTGTTTGTAAGATCGAAGCAATGAATTAGATCACCGTTTTAAGAGATCTATTTATACAGCATGAGTTAAGAGCAAGGTATGTGCATGTATGAATGAAGGAAGACTGTTACAGAGACATAGAGGTCACCGAGAAGGTTTTCAGAGAACAGTCGAAGAACAGAGTAAACAGAAGGGTTTACCGAGTTACTATATGGGTTATCGAGGTATGTTATATGCAAGGTAATCTTATTCTGAGCACATAGAATCTGCTATAACATTTCAGATGTAAAGTTGCAGATATTTGTAATGATTTTATTGTAATATTGTGAAGATTGAAAGAGAAACCTTTAATAGGGTAAAAGACTCTAACCAAGTCTATAAATTGTAAAGCCTCTAACCAGGTGCAACATTCAAAATAAATGTTGTAGAATCCTTTAGCAAGGTAGATCTAACAGATCTTGTTACTCCTAATAGGCTAAGCTATTATAAATAGCTAAATGTGCTCTAATCGAGCATTCTTTATTATTGCAGTAGTGAAGTTGTGGGCGACATCCCCACTGCAGTTTTTCTCTCTAACCAAGAGTTTCTGTGTAACCAAAATATATGTGTTATGGAGTGAATCATGTATGATTGTTATCTATTTGTTTTAACTTTATTTTATGTTACTGCACTATTCTGTTTATGCATAACAATAAGGTTATTATTGAAGAAAAGTTTTGGAGTACTGATTCACCCCTCCCCTCTCAGTACATTAGCTTTCCATATTGGGCCTAACAATTGGTATCAGAGCCTGAATCTTGGAAAAGGGTTTAACTACCTAAAGAGAAAGATCTTATCAATGGAAGGCTATAAACAATCTCGGAGGATTGTGTATCTGCAAGAAGAGCTAGATCTTGCAAATCAAGTGATTGCAAACATGCAAAGGCAAATGCAAAAATATCTAAAATTAAGAAGAAGATTATCTGATGACTTGTAGGATTCTCAAGAGTTAGTGGAATAAATTGAGACATCATCTGAGAATAGTATATCTGAAGAAACTGAAGAAATGATTGGAGTGTTGAAAGAAAAGAACAAAGCATTGGTTGATCAACTAAAAGCAATGAAAAGAGAACATGAACATTTCAGCACACAGATGACTGAAAATCTAGATGCATTAAGGACAACTAAGGATAAAGCAAGAGATCCACAAAGAGAGAAACACCAACTTGAAGTCTTAGTATTTGATAAGAATGATGAAATCACAAGGTTGACTGGGATTCAACAAAATATGATAGATCAATTGGGTTATGCACATCATGAAGCAATTCTGAAGAATGATGAGAATCAAGCATTGAGACTTGAAGTATCAAGGTTGACCGATGAACTTGAAACAGAGAAGAAATCCAAAGAAACATTGAAGAAGAGTTATGATACATCAAAAATGTTGGATGAGCAGCTGAATACAAAAAGACCCAACAAAGATGTAGGACTCGGTTACAAAGAAAAAAAATCTACCGAGAAAGGAATTCATACTACCGAGAGAGGAGAATCATCAAAGAAAGCTGGAAACAGGAATAAAATCAAAAGGAAGAAGCCTATTTGCTACTACTATGGAAATCAAGGTCATACTGCCAACATATGCTAGATGAGAAAAGGTAAGCAACCGAATATCACTAAGTGAAATGATTATTGTTACAATTGCAATAAATATGGTCACACATCTAATCAATGTAGGAAAAAGTCTGTTAACAACTATTAGAAGGCATAATTCAAAGGGTTTTGTAAAAACTGCAATAGATATGGACATAGTACCGAGAAGTGTTGGCTTAAGCAAAAGAACCACATGTGGCCTACACACCGAGCAAACACTAGAGGTTACCGAACTCACACAGATCCTTACCGACAATATGCAATAGTACCATGGGATTACAATACAAGAATATGATGTGAATGTTGTGGGAGATATGGACACATCAGTGCCAACTATTTTATAAGGTTTGGAATGAACAACCGAAGATCATGGAGAAATCTTGGTATGGCATGTTTTCATTGTCACAAAGTTGGAGATTTAGCTGGAGATTACAGAGATCAACCTAGAGGAGACACTGAAGAGATAAAAGAAAAATTCAAGATGATTTGGAAAAAGAAGGAACTCATGTCAGATGAAGAAAGCACCTTACCTACCAAGTTAGGTGCACCTATTCCAAATTAATCAGAAAAGGTATGAAGGGACTGCATTCTCTAAAGGTTAAAATCATAATAGTTCCTATTCTAGTATGTACAAAATTCAAAATCTGCATAGTTAAGATGCATTAGTAGGTTTGAAATTCTATCAAATGTACTTTACAGGAAACCTGTCAAGTCGATGAATATAGGAAGCCTGTCAAGTCGGTAAATGAAGGAAATTTGGTTACTCGTTTAAAACAAAAAAATGAGGTTAAAGGTAAACCGAGTGCATTTAATGTTTTGACCTAACCTGCACGGAGCCCGATAAGGTATTTTGTGTACTTAAAGGTATTTTTGCGATCATTTTCATTCACCAAGTTTTCAAGAGAGCAGAGAAAAGTGAATCAAGGTGATCAAACTTCATTCAAAGCGAATCCAAGGTATTTACATCAAATCTCATCACACTGTTAAGCTGGTTTTCCGATCTTGTCTAATTGCTATTATCTACCAAGTGTGAAGCGTTTGCTGTTTGTAAACCATCAAACTCTAAGGATAGTTTGCTAAGTTTTATCTGAAATTTACAAATGGCACCCAAGATCCAAGATCCCATAGTTGTCAAGAATGTGGAGAAGCCCTCACTGAAATACACTTTGACTCCTAAAGTCACCTCTGAACCGGATGACAAAATTGCCTTTTCACTCATCCTGGATCGAGTCTTGTTAGTCGAAGATGTTAGATTCTTCACCAAATGCCGTGTTGAAGAAATCGGTCATGTTGAGATTAGTGACACATATGATGAGCTATGTACCGATGGCAAAATGGATAGCGAGTACGAGCATATCAAAATCAAGGGATTAACTAAAACCCTAGCCTATCCCCGTGTGTTCAAACCCCAGTGGGTTAACTTTGTTTTAAGTAGAGTTCATGATGATTTTATGTGCTAAAGGAGCAACCATTCAAAATCACTAAGGAAATCATTCATGTGATCACCGGGTATCCTATATATGATCATGCATGAGCATAGAAAATGATATCACAGAAGGAGTTAATTAGTTTAACTAGAGTAGAATCTGATTACCGAGAACTGAAATTGAATAATGTCACTGATGCAGAACTTAAGTTTGCAATTAGAGTAATTGGTTACTGTTTCTTCCAATCAGCAAGGGAAAACAGTGTACCCTGTGCAGCAGTTGACTTAGCCTAAAAAATAGTGAAAAAGGGAATGAAAGTAGATTTATGTGAAGTGTTATTGAAAAACTTGTTTAAGAACCTGAACACAGTAAGGAAGCCGAAGAAGAACAACTCAGCAAATACATTGAAGTTTGGTTCACTTCTTGTATGCATGTTTTTCTACTTTGAGAAGTTCTTTCCCTCAGTCGGTAAAGTAGTTTGGGAGCTACACCGACCAATCACCCATCAAATTAATGATTTTATCAAGAAATTGGGAGATAATTTCAATGATATCATGGATGACTACTTCAACAAATTTCAAGAAAAGATGCACAATAGGTACTGGATTCCACCATAGCTGGTAGAGAAATATAAGGATGATAGATGTTTTGAGGTAGACACCGATTACTACTATGTGAATGCTATAGAACCAAGGACTCAATCTTTGCCACCAATGGGTTATGGGATTGACTATGATATCACACAACAACAAATTGATGCATATCTCACATTGCCAAGGCATGCTACTGAACTAAGATATGGAACCTATGAAGAAGTTAAGGAAAAGGTAAAAATGAGCATTGTAGTACCTAAAGCTACAAGAAAAGCTACAAAGATGATAAAGGTTTTATCTGAGAAATTTGGAGAAGAATCCTCCTCTACACCTGTCAAAGGCACTCTTGCCATTACCAAAGAGGAATCTGAAGCTCAAGAGGCAGCAATAATATTGAGTACCGAGTTGCCTAAGGGTAAAGTGTTAAAAAGAAAGAAACTGGACACTTCAAAGGCCCTACCGACTCCACCAACAAAGAGACCTAACACAAGAGCATCAGCTGCATCACCGAGTAAGAAACAAAAGAGTGTTACTATTCCCAAGGTAACCAAGACCTACAAGAAATCTACTTGGAGACTCATTTTGGCAAAAGAGTCTAGTGATATAGAATCCGATGATGCAAACAAATTCCAGATTGTGAAAAGCAAGAAGGTAAATATTCATAGTGTTGAAAACTTTTGTGCCAATCTCAAAGAATATGGTGGATTCGCAGGATTTAGGTGTGTCAAGTATGAGACTAGGAATAATGATGAGAAGTGACAAATTGAAGAAGTTGTCATTTGTACACTTCTAAAGTTTCGGCTAGCTCCATTAGAACTTGTAAAGTCACTTCCAAATGAACTTTACTTGCATATTGATAATAGGTAGAAATATGCAATGGACTCAGAGAAACAAATTAGAGAAAGAAGTCTAGTCCATCTATTTCCTGATATGTCTGTAGCAGAAATAAAGGAGCATTTGACAACCTACAATTCTAAATTTCTTGTCAAACAGAGAGCCTTAAAATTGATGAATGGGCTATACGTTGATGTAGAAAATGAGACAAAAGCCAAGTGGCAGGAAATCTTCAAACTAAAGGATGTCAGTGAACAATCTCATGTTGAAATTGTTGATGTCACTGAGAAAGATCCTGATGTCACCGAGCAAGGTCTTGATGGTATCGAGCAAGACCCGACTGACACTATTCAAATTGATGAAGATGTCATGGATGTAGAAGCACCAGAGCAGGAAATGATAGAAGGCACTACCTATACAAAACTTGTATCTAGTGAATCTGTGATAGTACAAGTTCAGCCTTATCCGCTGGCCAAGCCACCTGTCTCTACCAAAGCACCTAAAGATACAGCACAAGGCACTGAAGGTCACCAGTTTGAAGTAGCAGAAGGTACAACTCAAGAAATGACCTCTCAAGCACCATCAAGCACTGAGAATGTAGCAGCTAAGAACCCCAATACTGAGACACCCAAGGACACCTCAATGGCTAAAGGAACAGACCAAAGTGTTGCATCTACCGAGCAACCTACCGACGGTCAGCAAGCCTCACAAGCAATTGTCTTGATACAACCGACCAAAGGTAAAGAGAAGAAAGTAAAAAAGCATAGTTTTAAAGTTGACTTGACTAAACCGATAGTGTTGCCCAATGTGGATATATCAAAATTAAACGGGCAAGCACTTATTGATTTCGGTGAACTATGCAAAGCAAAGGCCGAACAGTAAAAATAGATGGCCATTCAAAAGAAGAATTAAGTACTACAGAAGGTGAAGACACTGCTAACAGAAATGCTACCATCAGCAACAATGTCAACCGATGCAGCCATCCACATTCAACTAGATGAACTCCTTAATCAAATAGAAACATTTAGAGTTGATGCATCTGAGTACCTAAGCAAGCTAAAAGATAAAGAGCTTACTACAAAAATGATAGAAGAGGTACAAAAAGCTCTAGCTATAGGAAAAGTCAAGCTTGTCAAATTCATTGCTGAGTTGTCCCCTCAACTCAAGCATATTCTTTATTTATTTCAGAAACTTTGTACATTTTCCTTATTCATTAAAGATATCAAGAATTAAAACAGATGCAATTGAGAAAGAGATCACCGATCTCTCCACTAAATTGACCACAGAGCCAATTCAGTTCAGAATTTTTACACCAAGCTTCAACAACTCATGGCTCAACAGTTAGAACTCAGAAATGAAGAACATAAGATCAGGATGGATATAATGACCCTCCAGACATTATTCCTTCCTCATCTCTCATCAATTCAGGAATAGATTAACCGAGCTACACGCCTATCTACTACACAAGAGGGAAGCACTCTTGATGGCTTAATAGCACTATTGGCTGATATTCAAGCACAAAATTCTTTAATGGAAAGTGTAAAGGATGCACTCTCAGTCGCACTCACCAATGCCTGGAAGAAGTATAATCTATTTTTAATCAGTTATCGCCCCCGGATGGAAATTAAGTTTTTGATGTTTGTCAAAAAAGGGGAGTAATACTACATAAGGGGAGTAATATACTATATTTAGGGAGTGATACAGTTTTGATAATACAGTTTTGAGTATTGTATACAGGGGAGTATACTGAGCAGAGTATATAGAGTATGCAGAGCAAGCAGAGCACACAAGCACAGAACCGAGCATGCAAAATCAGAGTTATGTACAAAATAATGATAAGGGGAGTATATCTGAATATACTACTTCATTGACTATTGTATTTACTGTCAAGTATAGTCATTTTACAAGTGTATAGATTTTTGAGTTATGACTTTGAAAGTAGTTTTTGTCAAACATCTCAACTAATGTCAAAAGGGGAGATTGTTACTACTTATCAAGTTGCCATTAGTTTTATATTCAAAGTCATAATATACATTCTAGTCGGTTAGCACTACCAAATCATGCAGTTGGTATATACACAAAGAAGTCGGTATGCACAGTCTAGTCGGTTATAGAAGAAAGCAGTTACAGAACGCAATACACATCGAGCTGTCTATCGAGTATCTTTTTGAGACTACCGAGTAGTAAAGATGACACACCGAGTTGACATACACTGAGTGAAACGTGTTACCAGATACATTGAACCTGGACATGCATATAAAAATGTGTTACAAGATTGAGGCACATCTAACCGTTATTACATTGGAAATTGCACCAGAAGATTGTGTATGATTACAAGGACAATTTAACCAATGAAATATTTTGTATAGTTATTCATTCAATAAATCTTGTTTGTAAGATCGAAGCAATGAATTAGATCACCGTTTTAAGAGATCTATTTATACAGCATGAGTTAAGAGCAAGGTATGTGCATGTATGAATGAAGGAAGACTATTATAGAGACACAAAGGTCACCAAGAAAGTTTTCGGATAACAGTTGAAGAACAGAGTAAACAGAAGGGTTTACCGAGTTACTATATGGGTTATCGAGGTATGCTATATGCAAGGTAATCTTATTCTGAGCACATAGAATCTGCTATAACATTTTAGATGTAAAGTTGTAGATATTTGTAATGATTTTATTGTAATATTGTGAAGATTGAAAGAGAAACCTTTAATAGGGTAAAAGACTCTAACCAAGTCTATAAATTGTAAAGCCTCTAACCAAGTGCAGCATTTAGAATAAATGTTGTAAAATCCTTTAGCAAGGTAGATCTAACAGATCTTGTTACTCCTAACAGGGTAAGCTATTAGAAATAGCTAAATGTAGCTCTAACCAAACATTCTTTATTATTGTAGTAGTGAAGTTGTGGGTGACATCCCCACCACAGTTTTTCTCTCTAACCAAGAGTTTCTGCGTAACCAAAATATATGTGTTATGGAGTGAATCATGTATGACTGTTATCTTTTTGTTTTAACTTTATTTTATGTTACTGCACTATTCTGTTTATGCATAACAGTAAGGTTATTATTGAAGAAAAGTTTTGGAGTACTGATTCACCCCTCCCCTCTCAGTACATTAGCTTTCCATATTGGGCCTAACATTTCTTGCTTCATGTGTGGGGATTTAGGTTCTTGCTTTTTGTTGTTTCTTGCCTTGTTCTAGGATCCTCTTTCCACGACTTCTATTTTTTGTTGGAATAGGTTGTGGACTTTATTGTGACTATGAATTATTTTGTGGAGATTCTTGATGCCCCTATTGTTAATGTGTGGTGGTCCCTTTAGAGTGGTGCTTTAGAGGTGTGCATCATTCCTCATGTTTTGAGGATTCTACGGTGGTGTCTGCTCCACCTTGGGTGGGATATAGTATTGGAGTTGATTGAGGACTTTGGGGTTTTGGGATTAGTAAAATTGTTAGGGGATGATGGATTTCCTTTTGAAATGAGTTTGGTGTTACCAGTTGTGGTTAGAGGTGGTTGCCTACTTAGGGTTGGTTATCGTGTGGGTGATTAACCAGAGAGGGCTTTGCTCCCTTCTTATTTTCTTATTTGGTGGCATTGGAATTCCGTTGAGGGATGCCATTTTCTTCTTGGGTTTGTGCTTCTTTCCTTGCATTCCCTCATTCTCTTGTGGTTCCTTTGGGGGCTTGGTTAAGTATTTCACTTCTTGGTACTCCCAAATCCTTATGGTCTTCTTCTATGTCTCAGGAAGTCTTGGCTCAAGGAGGTATTTATGGTAAGAGGTTGTGGGAAGCCTTTCAAAATTGTTGTTATTTTCTCCTCCTTTGGTTGTTTTAGTTTCAGTTCAAGGGATGTTTGTAGTCCAAGATGGTTTAGGGTACTCTCCTAAACCCCTATGCTCTAATTAAGTGATTTAGGTTGTGAGGGAACTTGGTTCTTGTTGGTTTGGTGCTTTGATCAAAAGCAACATTTCAAAAAAGGTTTTCCTTTTTTGGTTTTGGTGGTCTTGGTGGTCTCATTGCTGGTGAGACCCCCTTTTTGTGTGCCAACTTGGCTATTATGTAACAATTTGGGTCAATCTCGATTTAATCTATCCAAAACACTACTTCAATATTAAATTTAAAAAATGTACTACCTTGTTCCATTTATTTTTAAAGAGACCATCATTATTATCTATCTTGATGTATATAAAAAATTAAATAAATAACACTAAACCAAATTGAACTATAACCCTAAACCTCAAACTAATTGAACCCTAACACTTATTAGATTACTAACTAAATGAAATCAATTAATACTATCATAAATAATGATCATATTACAAGCTCAATAATACTACAATACTAATATGAAGAAAAATAATACAAATTATATTAATTATTATAGGAAATATAATAATTATAATTTCTATATCATAATATAATAATAACTTAATCATATGATACCATAGTAATTATAATAATATTCTTATATTATTATTAATAATAATAGAATACCTTAATAAATGTGTTTATATTAATAAGTTAATCCTATATAATATAGTAATGCTAATAATATTAATAAAAATAAAATATCCTAATTCACATGCGTATATTAAGTTAAGATTAAAATGTATTGTCCTTCATATTCAACTTTAATATAATAAAATATTAACTTGAAAAAATTCAACATCTTGTATATCTTAGCGTAATTTATATAGATTAAAATTTAAGATATATATGCTAGTAAAGACTTGTAAATCCCAAACACTTGTTACTCCACTTTTGTTATAATAAAAATAAAATCAATGAATACATTTTAAAAGAAAAATCATTAAAAGTTTAAACATAAATAATTCAAAGAGAAAAATATGAGTGAGCTATGAACTTTTTGAAAATACCCTAATTTTTTATAAAATTTTCAAAGTTAATTTGAGTAATATACACTACAAAAATTAAAATTTTAAAATAATATTTCTGTTCCAATTCAATATTATAAAATATAATCAATTAAGCTCTTCTCATTATGCATATGCTTAATATTTAAATATTTAAAATTGGATAAAATAAAATACGTAAGAATTAAAAAAATCATTTTTAATTAAAGTATGATTATTTAAAACTAAACAATTATTAACCTAAAAAAATTAAAAGAAAAAAACTCAATAATAAATTATTTTGAAAGAAAATTTTTAGTAGGTTTATTCATTGAACAAAACACTTAAAATAAATAAAATGATTTATTTATTTTTTATAAAAGATTTTTAAAATAAAATAATTTTTTTTTTTATGTTTTATTATAATTTTCTATTGATTATTTTAATATAATTTTATGCATAGTTATTTTTGATGTTTTTATTGTTTATATATTTATATATAAGTTTTAAATATTATATGAATGTAATAATTATACTTTATTAATATAATATTATTGTTTAATATTATATTTTAGCTCAATACTATATGAATATAATAATTATTCATATATTTTTCAAATTGAATATTAGAAAATGAATTATGAAAACCCAACTATTTTTTTCTTTAGGATTACTTTCTTGAATTGTCTAATACAGTTCACACTGCAAAAATAATATTTTAAAGAAATAAATTTAAATAAACAAGATGTTTGTCCCATCAATCCAATTACCCCAGAAATCTCTCTCACTATATCAACCCAATTGAACTTTTTAAAGTTGGTCCCCTCTAGTTGTGTATCATGTCTCCATAGACTTTTTCTCTTTAAAGTTGTGTGTTAAATTCCAGCTAAGTGAAAAACAACGTCTTTAAAACTCTCTGAACCATTGAACCCTCTTGAACCAGTTCAGTCAGGTTCATTCAGTTCAATCAGGTTCAAAGGTTCAATCGGGTTCAAAGGTTCAATTGGGTTCAGATGTTCAGCAGGTTCAGTGAGGTTCACCAAGTTTAACTAGTTCAAGAAGTTCATCAGGAAGTGGTTGGAAAGTCATCATAACTAGAACATGGGTGACACTTATTGCAATTATTTAGAAATCCCAAGGAAAGCACCGCGAGTATATCTAGATGTTGCGCATGTAGAGAGAAAGATTGCACATAATTTGCAAAAAAAATGTTTGTGACCTTGGGCAAAAATAATGATGAGCGAGGTACTCCACATACTACCTGATAAGGAAGTTGTGGTGCAGTGTGTTTGAGAGAAGAAGATGTGAAAATCACCGAGAACATTATTTTGACAAGTTTGACTTTATGGCAGTCATATAGACCCGCACATAGTAGCACATATATTTTGACTCAGACATTAGTTTTGAAATCGCCTCGGTCAAAATAAATAAAACTAGGTTTTGGCTAACATATCCAAACTTGAGAACGATCCAATGTTGCAAACAATAGTTATGGCCCCTGCACCAAGACAACTTTTGACTGTCACAAACATTTTCAGTCCACCCAACATATAGAATATTTTCATTTTGGGTTAAAATATTCAAGTGCCACCTGTCCAAATATTTTTATTAACTTTAAAGAATTACATATCTAATGTTTATAAATATTTGATGCTATAAATAAGAGTAATGGGGAAAGTGAAAAGTAAAAGTTAAAAGGTTTTTCAAGATCCAGTTATAAAACTGAATAAAGATCTCATGTAGCTATTTATTGCAAAATCATTGAAAGAGGCGGAGTTGTTTTTTTTTCTTTTCTTCCAGCAGCCTGTGGGTGAGAGGGAGTGGATTTTTATTTGTAAGGGAGGATTTGAAGCTTTTCTAGGCAAAGTTTTGTACAGAAAATATCAATCTTTGAGTTGATTTTTCAGACATGAATAGAATGTAAATGATATCTTCAATCTTTGTGTTGTTGATATTCTTCTCATGACTGTAGCTAGACTTTGAGCCTTTGCAGTTTTTTATTAATGTCTTTTATGCTATAATCGATTGTGTATGTGGATTTATTTCAAGACTCTGTGCTTAAAAGTAAGCCATATTGGAGCAACAACATTCTCTATTAGTTTTTACTCCAAATATTATCCATAAGTGCAGACAATTAAACTTTGATTTAATGGTCTTCATTTATATCTGTTTTGCAAATCTTTGGCATTCATTTTCATGGCTATGGATGAATGCTATTTTCCTTTATTACTTTCTGGTTAAAAGCATATCAACAATTTAATTCATTGTAAATCTTCTAAGAGGGAACTGTACCTCTTAATTCAGAGGAAGGTTATCACTTCAATGATAATATATCCAACTGTTAGTGCTTTTTGTCCTTCATTCTAAGCATTTTGAGTGTATTTGTATAGTTATTTTTGAAGGACAAATCTATTAACTAACAAATTTTTGGCAACTTTGCTGGGGATTTGAAATCAACAATTAGTGCTTTTATTTCTTCAGACTTTGAAATATCTCCGTGTATAAAGAGATTGGTGACTAGAGAGTTTCAATTTAAAAATCTTTGAGAAAAGAATTCCAGTATATAATAAATTTGGTTGCAGCTCAACCATGGGGAGCTCAAATTGGACCTTTTCCTTTGCCACAATATTGAACCCTACCTAAACGATCAGGCCAATATCTTCCGAAGTTTGCTGGAGATAGAACTCAAGACCCAGATGATCATATTAAAGCAGCTATTGTTGCATGTGGGATTCTTAGAGTTAAAGAAGATGATGTGTTTGTCAGGCTATTTGTTGAAAGCCTTGTCGAAGATGCTGCTGAATGGTTTCAAAATTTGAAAGAGGGATGCATTATTGGCTGGAATGATTTAAAGGTAAAATTTCTTGGAAGATTTCAGCTTGTGGTTGACACTTATAAATTGTTGTTAAATTTCTTTCAAATTCAGATGAAAAAGGATGAATCAATGAAAGATTTTATTGATAGGTTTAATAGGTGTGTTTGTAAGATTCCTCAAGCTTGCCAACCGAATGAAAGTAATCAACTATGTTTTTACTGTTGTATTACAAAAGGAGATTAAATTCTTGTTGATACATGAGAAAATGCAAAACTTGGAAGATGCACATAAAGAGGCTATTAAGATTGATGACGATATGTTTTTGAGTGGAATGAAGTGCATTAACGAGTGTAGTGTGGAGATGCCACAATCAGAAATTTGTTTTCATAATCAGAATTTGAAACCCATAGAAAAGCTTTAGCAAAGGAAACTCGTATTGAAGGCATCAAAACCAACATCACCCATCTCATATCTCTAGAATCTAACAGTCTTTAATGATGAATATTTTCATGCATGTCTTATGGCTAAAAATAGCTCTCATAGTATTGGAGGCATCTATCATTTGCATGTTAAGGAGGATGCTTCTTTTGAAGGTGGAAAAGATCACAATTAAAAATAAGAAAATTTAATATCATGTGTAAATGCATCTCCCGTTGAGAGAAAGTTTGGTAATGAAAAATTAGATGAAATACTGCTAGAAGATATATCTTTTTCTGAATTTGATTCTTTTACATTTGAAGCTTCTAATGCGATTCCTACTAGTGGTCTTGATTAGGCAGACATGAAAGATCAACATGGACAAGAAATGTGTATTGGTGATAAAGTAGGGAATATTTCTCATCTTAATGAGCAGGGAGAATTTGAATCTTTTCAATTTGATTGCATGCAAGATAATGATGAACTTTTGCAGCCTAAATCATTGGAGACTCATGAAGGTATTGAAGCACAAACTAAGGAGAACTTATTTTCCCCCATTACAACATCATACACTCAAACTAAAATGGAGGTATTTAAGTTTGATTGTAAAGATGAGCTATTTGTTAGTCTTCCCATGATGGAATCCTTTTGCTTTGAAGATGGTGTTTTTAATTCATCCTTTGAGAGTGAATATTCAGAGGACTCAAATTCAATTTCAAATAACAGTTTTGCAAATCACCCTCATCATCTTGGAGAGAACTGTTTTTAATACAAATCAGCCTATTCAATGTGATGCTAACACATTATAGCCAGAAGTCTATAAAGTGGAGTGGCTCCTTGGACCTAATGTTATTAAGAAATATTTCACAATATATTATTATTGGGTCTTCTATCACAGTGGTTGCATCTAATGGGAATGATGCTCTTCACATTTAAGTCACTTTTCCGAATTGGTGCTTCTCTCAATCGGTAAATGGTTTCACTTGAGCAACTACATGCTTCTCTTAAGATATGGGATGCTTTCCCTATTCCTTGTAAATAATTTTTGTTCTGTTGTATCTTTAGGTGTTTTGGTGTTGGTGTGTATTTGCCCTGCTCCCCTCCGCCGCCTACAAGTAGCTCCTTGTGCTCTGTTTCTCCTTGAATCTGTTGCCCAATAGTGCTAGGCACTGTTCCCTACTAGAGATTCTAAAAAGTTCTCCGCATTTTGTATGAAAAAGAAGGCCCCAAACAGAGCTAGTCGTTGGCCCACTTGTTGTTCACCCAATTGAAAATTTATAAGTCGAGCCCCTCTAGTTGTGTACCATGTCTTCATAGACATTTTCCCTTTAAAATTGTGTGTTAAATTCTAGCTAGGTGAAAAAGAATGTCTTTAAAACTATCTGAACCATTGAACCCTCTTGAACCAGTTCAGTCAGGTTCATTTAGTTCAATCGGATTCAAAGGTTCAATTGGTTCAATGAGGTTCACCAAGTTCAACAAGTTCAAGAAGTTCATCAAGAAGTGGTTGGAAAGTCATCATAACCAGAACATGGGTGACACTTACTGCAATCATTTAGAAATCCTAAGGAAAGAACCACAAGTATATCTGGATGTCGTGCGTGCAGAGAGAAAGAATGCACATAATCTACAAAAAAAATGTTTGTGACCTTGGGCAAAAATAATGATGAGCGAGGTACTCCACATACAACTTGATAAGGAAGTTATGGTGCAGTGTGTTTGAGAGCAAAAGATGTGAAAATCACTGAGAACATTATTTTGACAAGTTTGATTTTATGACAGTCATATAGACCCGCACATAGTACCTCATATATTTTGACTCAGACATTAGTTTTGAAATCGTGTTGGTCAGAATGTAGAAAACTAGGTTTTGGCTAATATATGCAAAACTGAAAACGATCCAATGGTGCAAACTATAATTATGGCCCCTACACCGAGATAGATTTTGATTGTCACAAACATTTTCAGTCTGCCCACCATAAAGAATATTTTCAGTTTGGGTTAAAATATTCAAGTGCCACCTCTCCAAATATTTTTATAAACTTCAGAGAATTATATTTCTAATGTTTATAAATATTTGATGCTATAAATAAGAGTAATGGGGAAAGTGAAAAGTAAAAGTTAAAAGGTTTTTCAAGATCCAGTTATAAAATTGAATAAAGATCTCATGTAGCAATTTATTGCAAAATCATTGAAAGACATGGGGTTGTTTTTTTTTCTTTTCTTCCAGCAGCTCGCGAGTGAGAGGGAGTGGATTTTTATTTGTAAGGGAGGATTTAAATCTTTTCTAAGCAATGTTTTGTACAAAAAATATCAATCTTTGAGTTGATTTTCAGACATGACTAGAATGCAGATGATATCTTCAATCTTGTGTTGTTGATATTCTTCTCATGATTGTAGCTGGACTTTGAGCCTTTGCAGAGTTGTTTATTAATGTCTTTTCCGCTATAATCGATTGTGTATGTGGATTTATTTCAAGACTGTGTGCTTGAAAGTAAGCCATATTGGAGCAACAACATTCTCTATTAGTTTTTAGTCCAAATGTTATCCATAAGTGCAGACAATTAAACTTTTATTTAATGGTCTTCATTTATATCTATTTTGTAAATCTTTGGCATTCATTTTCATGGCTATGGATGAATGCTATTTTCCTTTATTGCTTTCTGGTTAAAAGCATATCAATAATTTAATTCATTGTAAATCTTCTAAGAGGGAGCTGTACCTCTCAATTCAGAGGAAGATTATCACTTCAATGATAATGCATCCAACTATTAGTGCTTTTTGTCCTTCATTCTGGTTCTGGGCATTTTGAGTTTATTTGTATAGTTATTTTTGAAGGACAAATCTATTAACTAACAGATTTTTGGTGACTTTGCTGGGGATTAGAAATTGATGATTAGTGCTTTTATTTCTCCAGACTTTGAAATATCTCTGTGTATAAAGAGATGGGCGACTCTGTGTTTCAATTTAAAAATCTTTAGTAAAAGAATTCCAGTATATAATGGCTTTGGTTACAGCTCAGCCATGGGGGGCTCAAATTGGACCTTTTGCTTTGCCACAATATTCATCCCTACCTAAACGATCAAGCGAATATCTTCTAAAGTTTTCCAGAGATAGAACTCAAGACCCAGATGATTATATTAAAGCAGTTATTATTGCATGTGGGATTCTCGGAGTACAAGAAGAGGATGTGTTTGTCAGGGTATTTGTTGAAAGCCTTGTCGAAGATGCTGCTGAATGGTTTCAAAATTTGAAAGAGGGATGCATTACTAGCTGGAATGACTTAAAGGTAAAATTTCTTGGAAGATTTCAGCTTGTGGTTGACACTTATAAATTGTTGTTGAATTTCTTTCAAATTCAGACGAAAAAGGATGAATCAATGAAAGATTTTGTTGATAGGTTTAATAGGTGTGTTGGTAACATTCCTCAAGCTTGCCAACCAAATGAAAGTAATCAGCTATGTGTTTTTACTACTGCATTACAAACTGAGATTAAATTCTTGTTGATACGTAAGAAATTGCAAAACTTGGAAGATGCACAAAAAGAGGCTATTAAGATTGACGATGATATGCTTTTGAGCGGAATGAAGTGCATTCATGAGTGCAGTGTGGAGATGCCACAATCATTAATTGTTTTCATAATCAAAATTTGAAACCCATAGAAAAGCTTCACCAAAGGAAACTTGTATTGAAGGCAGCAAAACCAACATCACCCATCTCATATCTCCAGAATCTAACGGTCTTTAATGATGAAGATTTCTGTGCGTGTCTTATGGCTAAACATAGCTCTCATAGTATTACAGGAATGTATCATTTGCATGTTGAGGAGGATGCTTCTTTTGAAGGTGGAAAAGACCACAATTCAAAATTAAAAAATTAAATATCATGTGTAAATGCATCTCCCGTTGAGAGAAAGTTTGGTAATGAAAAATTAGATGAAAGACTGCTGGAAGATATTTCTTTCTCTGAATTTGATTCTTTGACATTTGAAGCTTCTAATGTGATTCCTACTAGTGGTCTTGATCAAGCAGACATGAAAGATCAACATGGATAAGAAATCTGTATTGGTGCTAAAGTAGGGAATATTTATCATCTTAATGAGCAGGCCGAATTTCAATCTTTTCAATTTGATTGCATGCAAGATAATGATGAATTTGTGCAGCCCAAATCATTGGAGACTCATGAAGGTATTGAAGCACAAACTAAGGAGAACTTATTTTCCCCCATTACAACATCATACACTCAAACTGAAATGGAGGTATTTAAGTTTGATTGTAAAGATGAGCTATTTGTTAGTCCTCCCATGATGGAATCCTTTTGCTTTGAAGATGGTGTTTTTTATACATCCTTTGAGAGTGAATATTCAGAGGACTCAAATTCAGTTTCAAATAACAGTTTTGCAAATCACCCTCATCATCTTGGAGATAACTGCCATGGGAAAGGTTTATTGTATTGCTCCAAGACTCCTATGGAAAGCATGAGTGTTTTTAATACAAATCAGCCTATTCAATGTGATGCTAACACATTACAGCCAGAAGTCTATAAAGTGGAGTCGCTCCTTAGACCTAATGTGTTATTAAGAAATATTTCACAATATATTATTATTGGGTCTTCTATCACAACGGTTGTAGGCTATCTAATGGGAATGATGCTCTTTACATTTCAGCCACTTTTTCGAACCGACAGGTATTTCTCTCAACTGGTAAATGGTTTCACTTGAGCAACTACATGCTTCTCTTAAGATATGGACTGCTTGCCCTATTCCTTGTAAATAATTTTTGTTGTGGTGTAGCTTTAGGTGTTTTGGTGTTTGTGTGTGTTTTCACTGCTCCCCTCCGCCGCCTACAAGTAGCTCCTTGTGCTCTATTTCTCGTTGACTCTATTGCCCAATGGTGCTAGGAACTGTTACCAACCAGAGATTCTGAAAGTTCTCTGCATTTTGTATGAAAAAGTAGCCCCCAGACAGAGCCAGTTGTTGGCCCAATTTTTGTCCACCCAATTGAAATTTTTTAAGTCGGGCCCCTCTAGTTGTGTATCATGTCTCCATAGACTTTTTCCCTTTAAATTTATGTGTTAAATTCCAGCTAAGTGAAAAATAACGTGTTTAAAACTTTCTGAAACATTGAACCCTCTTGGACCAGTTCAGTCAGGTTCATTCAGTTCAATCGGGTTCAAAGGTTCAATTGGGTTCAGAGATTCAACAGGTTCAATTGGTTCAGTGAGGTTCACCAAGTTTAACAAGTTCAAGAAGTTCATCAGGAAGTGGTTGGAAAGTCATCATAACTAGAACATGGGTGACACTTACTGCAATCATTTAGAAATCCCAAGGAAAGTACCACGAGTATATCTGGATGTCACGCGTGCAGAGAGAAAGAATGCACATAATCTGCAAAAAAATGTTTGTGAACTTGGGTAAAAATAATGATGAGCAAGGTACTCCACATACAACCTGATAAGGAAGTTATGGTGCAGTGTGTTTGAGAGAAGAAGATGTGAAAATCACTGAGAACATTATTTTGACAAGTCTGATTTTATGATAGTCATAGAGACCCGCACACAGTAGCACATATATTTTGACTCAGACATTAGTTTTGAAATCTCTTCGGTCAGAATGTAGAAAACTAGGTTTCGCCTAACATATCCAAAACTGAAAAATGATCCAATGGTGCAAACTATAGTTATGGCCCCCACACCGAGACAAATTTTGACTGTCACAAACATTTTCGGTCTGCCCAGCATAAAGAATATTTTCATTTTTTGTTAAAATATTCAAGTGCCACCTCTCCAAATATTTTTATAAACTTGAGAGAATTATATTTCTAATGTTTATAAATATTTGATGCTATAAATAAGTGTAATGGGGAAAGTGAAAAGTAAAAGTTAAAAGGTTTTTCAAGATCCAGTTATAAAATTGAATAAAGACCTCATGTAGCTATTTATTGCAAAATCATTGAAAGAGGCGAGGTTCTTTTTTTTTATTTTCTTCCAGCAGCCCATGGGTGAGAGGGAGTGGATTTTTATTTGTAAGGGAGGATTTGAAGCTTTTCTAAGAAATGTTTTGTACATAAAATATCAATCTTTGAGTTGATTTTCAGACATGAATAGAATGCAAAAGATATCTTCAATCTTTGTGTTGTTGATATTCTTCTCATGATTGTAGCTAGACTTTGAGCCTTTGCAGAGTTGTTTATTAATGTCTTTTCTGCTATAATCAATTGTGTATGTGGATTTATTACAAGATTGTGTGCTTGAAAGTAAGCCATATTAGAGAAACAACATTCTCTGTTAGTTTTTAGTCCAAATGTTATCCATAAGTGCAGACAATTAAACTTTGATTTCATGGTCTTCATTTATATCTGTTTTGTAAATCTTTGGCATTCATTTTCATGGCTATGGATGAATGTTATTTTCCTTTATTGCTTTCTGGTTAAAAGTATATCAACAATTTAATTCATTGTAAATCTTCTAAGAGGGAGTTATACCTCTTAATTCAAAGGAAGATTATCACTTCAATGATAATGTATCCAATTGTTAGTGCTTTTTGTCCTTCATCCTAGGCATTTTGAGTTTATTTGTATAGTTATTTTAGAAGGACAAATCTGTTAACTAACAATATGGAAATATGAAGGTTTTGAGATTTTTTTTGGATGCTCAAGGAATGTCCTTATGTGCTTCACATGGTGATAAAAGGTTTGTTTGATGATGCATTATGATTGGAATTGATAGTTCAAGGTAATTGCTTTAGTTCAATTGATTGAGGAGGACTAGAGCACCCAACACTGACGTCCCCCTTGGCTAGGCCTTGTTTTAAAATATGAGTTGTCCTATCTTTTCAGTGGGAAATGAAATTGGTGGCTCAACATGACTATTGGAGGTTATCCTAATAGGTATATTGACCTAGATACCCCTATATAAAGACACTTGATTAACCTAATATCATTTAATAATTCTAAGTCTCCATCTCCAGGCAATCCAACATTCTTAACATTTATCTGGTCAATCATTTTTAGATGTCTTGAATGTTGCATATTCTTCATTCATCCGTTATGGAGAAAAATTACATTATTCATATGCAAGCATGTGTATGTGATTAGGGTTTTGTCATTTTCATGCCATTTCACACAAAATATGTGATTACATTCAAGAAGCAAAGCATGATCTTCAACCATTGTAGATCTGAGGTATATCTTTACATTATTTATTTCAGTATTTGCAATATTTCATTCAAGGTTAATTCCTAAACTGGGTTTTACTTAGGCAAACCCCTATTTCCAACCATTTCCCCCTTCTTTTTATGTGTAGTAAATAGGTGCAAAGCTATGATTCCTAGGATTGACATTATTCACAGAGACGAACATGCTCCCCTTTGGACAATGAAAAGTGCGGAGGACCAGAGTGATAGGAATTCTAGTCCCAACAAATCAAGAGCTCCTTCTGGGAACAGGTCCAAATACTCTTATATTACTTAGATCCAAGTTCATGGCTCAATCTAATAACTGTAGCTCACTATTTATGCATTTCTACTTCAATTTCAACATATTTACCCTAATTTGAACATTTCAACAATTCAACTCAAAAGAGGACACCCCAAAACCCCAAGTGAATCTAATAATAATTCTCATCCCTATCCTTGTTGATTAGAGGCTAGATCTATTGGGTTCACTCCTCTTTTAATGTTGTGGTCCCTAAGTAAAAATTAGTGTTCTTCTCACTCCTATGGTGGAAACCTTAATTTTTCACCATTACACTAAGCAAATTACATGTATCTATCCATCATATTGGATGAAAGAATTAGATAAACTCATTCCTATTAGTAACATGAAAGCATATATCTTCTGTAATATATATATATATGGACTCATATTTAAATATTTTTATAAACACTTATTTATTTGTAGGAAGTAAATTTGTATAAATGCTCATTTCTTGTGTAACTGAATTGATAGAACAATTGCAAACAAATATGCCTATTGATGGGGAAGCAACTTCAACATATATTTATGCATACACAATTTAAAACTTTCAAATAGAAGAATAAATAATTGCTTAGATAAAGCTATATAGGCTTTAGTTAAAAAAAATCTGCCCAAATCCATTTGAAGGTATCATATGGACTTTATAATGTCATGAGCTGAATATATGTGTTCAAAATTCATTATACAAATTTTCAATTCATACTCATGTAACATTCTATGAATTATAGATATTGATACCAACTGCATAAAACGAAATATGCTCAATTTAAAAATTTAAAATAAGTAGCATCATGGTTTAAAAATCTAGATATATCAAGTATTTATATTCAAAATGCTGAAACATACATTTGTATGTAATCAAAATTAACCAAGGTATTAAGAGTTAAATAATAAATGAGAGGCTATTTTTTTCTATTTGCAATCAATATTATGGTTCAAACTTAGATGATAATGATATAACTGAGCCAATCAATGTAATAAAAGTCAGTCAAGCCTTAATCATAATACTAGGCCTGATTTACCTTAGAATGCCCACTGGGATAAGCCAAATCCTACTATAATTCCTATATCTTACTAAGTTAGAGAAGACCCAAGTGCGAACCTGTAGGTTATTGGTGCATAGTCATGTAGCCATTGGACTGTGCCAATAATGGATGACATTCACTTCATGGAGGTGAAGATTAGCTAAGGGCTACCCTATATATGATACAAGAATGGTTACATGATTAGTTACTTTACCATGAAAGTAGTGATAATTGGAGCTAATCATTGTATCGAGAGGGTACACTAGCAATCACCTATAGTATAGGGGTGACTGATGGCATGTGCTACCTAGGTTCACTTCTTGAGAATTCTCTCATAAGTGCATATGGCCCTTGAGATGGAGGATGTACCCCTAATATGGTATGGGATGCATGTTGGAATCAAGTAACACTGAGAGAGGGGGAGGGGGGGGGGTGAATCAATGTTCTGCAATTTTTAACTTAGAGCAAATGAAGAAAAGTAAAGTGCAAAAACACAAAACCAAGATCAACAACACCATAACACCAAGATTTTTACATGGAAACCCGATTAAGGAAAAAAAATGATGGGATTCAAACCCATAATATTAATATACTCTATTAGAAGTATAAAAATATTACATAAGGGTAATGCACATGCATTTAAGTACACTACCTAGAGCTCACTGCTCAATTACAAGTAAGGGCTACAACTCGGAAGGTTCACTGCCTTACAAAATGATTATAAAAGATACAAGAGGGTTTGAACTATTTAATAGCATCAAAAAATTCCCAAGTATAGTTTCAGTTAAGTACAAAACACATGATCACAATCTGCTTTGCTATTCTGCCCTATTATGATATTCTACATTATACCAAAGCACAAATCTTTCAATCGTGCACGTGAATTTGTGCATAATCGCTCATACACACTTTCCACACTACCATAAACATACAAAATGATCATATCAATCGGTCTAATATATCCGCAACATCAAATTAGATCAATTCCATGTTGGCCCAAAAACCACATAACACACAAATGAAACATGTTATCCAAGTCGGTTCAAATCTGATCAAAACAACCAAGAAGACTAAAATAAATTGACCACACACTTCCAACATGTTGGCACATCATCTTCAAACACACAAAAAACTACCAATATCACTCTGCATGATCTGCACAACAAATCTTCACACCTTACTGCCAATGAACACTGTTCTAACCAAAAACATGTCCACTAGATCTTGTGACTCACCCAAAACTTATCACTGAAGGCCACAAACCTGGAAGAATGCATATCACATGATCGCAATTCTTTCCCAAGATCTGCAACATAAAACACGCAACACAAATGAGTCACCAACCAAATGTTGTACACTCTATGGGATGACGTATTCTTTTCACCGGACCTCACTGGACCTCAATCAATCTTCTGGTATGAATGAATAATGAATTGCAGATTGGATATTGATACAAGTTTCCATCAATGACAACATCTAATCATCAATGCAATGTCTCTTGCCAACCATAAACTAAATCATCTATCCATTTGGCTAATGCATATTGACCCATACTTGCCACCATCCCGATCTATGTACAAGATCAATAAACAAATGCGACTTAAAATGTAATGCACCTTCTCCTTATGTAAATAGTAGGTGGTTACTTTATACTTAAATCCATAGTAACAAGGATGTGCACTCATGTAGAATTGGACACATTCAAATCCACTTCACAATTCAACTTCAATCAACCTATTCACCTTTCTATCATATGGCTAAGACCCTTATAGATTCGTTCTTGAGAAATTATTTTGGATCCACTTGGTTGTGTTGGACAAGGGTAATGATCAAAATGGTTGGGTTTTTTGTACCCCTAGAAGATGGTAAAAGGGGATCTAAGCAATAAGGAGTTAATTATGACCAATCAAAGAAAAAACTGCTTCACTCTCTTGCAAAGAGCTGAAGAGAATGCATTACATGCATGCTTACGAAGGGTTCAAAAGCATGCATTTTATGCATATTTGGGAAGGGCTGAAAAGCCAAGACTTTACGGAATTTATTACAAGTGAAGAAAGATATTCACTTGTATCAGGAGGAGAGTCTTCAAATTCTTCAAGTGAAGAAATATATTCACCTATGTCAAATAGAGAGTTTTCAGATTCTTCTATTGTGGAGGAGATTCAAATTTTTCAGGAGGAGCTACAAATCGTCAAGGCAGGGAATACGAAGTTGTGCTCTGAAAATACAATCAATGTACAATCCACATTTCTTGAAGTAAATTACTATAGCTTTTACCTAGCACACTGTAAATTAGTACGTTGGTTTTTTTTTAACTTGTCAGTCCTCTTTTTAATTATGTGTTATAAGAATAGAAGTATTTTCTTTTTTGTTTCTTGATCATAGGTATGTATTGTTATTACTTTTTATTTTAAGGATTGTGATGTTTATTTCACTAGATTTCATACTTACAATGTTAAAATTTAGGTAATAATGATATATAATATATTGCCTTAATCCAAAATAATGATATATAATATCAAGATTTCTTTATAGATTTTTATTTTTCATGTTTTTTAAATTTTTTAAATTTTTTATTTTTTTCCTCTCTTTTGTCAATGAGCCCTTGGTCTATTAGTAAAGTTGAATGACTCCGAATGAGCCCACCAGGGATCAAGTCTTGCTGAGTGCAAGACTCCAACATCATAAGGGATGAGGCCAGGATCGTGCCCCAGACAAATTTGGCAAAATGGATACCCCTCAATCCTTGGCTCTTAGCCAAAGAGGTTTAGCCTATTGGCTTGTGCCCCCGTATCGGGTGGATATCCCTCAATTGTTGGCTCTTAGCCGAAGAGGTTCAACCTATTGGCTCGTACCCCCGTATTGGGTGGCAAAAAATATTTTGTGAAGGCCCTCACTGGGCTAGCAGCTTGCGGGCTTCATGCTTTTGCTGGGCTGTCATGCTCACTCATAGGTCTGAACCTCCATAAAAAAAAATTAAAAATTTCTTTTTAATAGTTGTGAACATATTGGTGTTCATTATTATTTATATTTTATATATTTTTCATGTTTATGTATTGATTCTTGTAGATGACAAGATAAAATATTTGTAACAAGTTTCACATTCTTAAAAAAGGGTTCTTCAAGACTTTAGACATTATTTGTGGTAGGTGGTAAAATCATCTCTAAGGTAATTAATATGTCCAAAATCTTGAAAAGGGGCTTCACATGTGTCTATGTACCTATAAGGTTTTGGTATGCTTTTGATTGAGGAATTTTGTTTGGGTTTGAACTTCTTTGATTTTCCTGATTTCTTGGATTTTAAGGAGATGGTGGTCTTGTCTCATTTTATCATGGTAATAGTTATCTTAAGAAGTCCTTCATGGTTGAGTATTTTTTGAGGTCTTTAGTGAAAATGAGTTTGTATCAATGGTTGAGCATGATAGAGGTTGACACATTTTATATAGAACTTGTTATGTATTGGTTTTGGAAGAGTAATATAAGTAATAATGGGTTTATTGTAAATGATGATGCTCATGTTTCACTAATTTGTAAATTAAGAAAGTGGTATACATTGTGGAACACATGGTAGAACTGAGAGGGGGGAGGGGAAGAGGTGAATTAGTCTAGACCTTAAAACACTAAACTTAAACTTTGTCTTTCCAAAATACTATTAAATTATCTTTAACCTTATCAACAACAATGAAAAATAGAGCAATGAAATAGAATGCACAAGAGAACACTATATTTATGTGGAAAACCCAAATAGGGAAAAAACATGGTGAGAGTCAACCCACAATATATGAAATGATTACAAATTTGTTTTAGGCTTATTGCCAAGGAAGAACACTACCACCTACAAAGACTTGTAGGCTGAGATGTACTATTCCAAACAAAGGTGCATAAGGACTTGTAGGCTAAAGCTCACTACTCTAGGGCAAGATACATAAGGACTTGCATGATAAGGCTCACTACTCCAAGGCAAAATACACAAAGACATGCATGATGAAGCTCACTACTCCAAGGCAAGATACATAAGGACTCACTAAGAAGATCCACTATCTCCAAGAAAGGTACATGAACATCTAAATCACCAAGAAAATGTCTTCTCCAAATATGAAGTTGCACTTGACCCACTATTAGAAGCAACCAACAACAATCACCACCACACATCCATTGTCTTCGCATCACCAAATTTTGCAAATTATACGAGCATGAAAAAACAAACTCACACATATTTTGATTCATAAACTTTCATTACAACATTGCACATCACAACTCCATCCCAATAAATTTTGATTTAATCTTATATATATATAGACACACACACACACACCAACCTTTACATATCAACACCTCAATTAGGTTGTCCAGATCTTATCTATTTTCTCTTTTAACCCTTTTTCTTTGATGTGTCTAAAGAATAATTTTGTGCTTTTATGCCCATTGTTCAACCAATTAAGTTTTTCCCTAACTTTCATTGCTTGTATTTTGTGGACCTATGCCTTCCTTAGAGAGTTCTTTGTTGCAACAAGTTCCTAATAGTGTGTATCATTCTAAGGGTCTTCTTGAAGGAAGTTTTCAATATTCAATAACCTTTTTTTTTTCTTTTCTTTCAGTCCATCCTCCTCTTTCCTTTTATCTATCACCTTCTTCTTCTTCTTCTTGATGGTCTAGAATAGGATCTTCCACCCATTCAAATTATGGTTCCATTTTTTAATGGCACTTTTATTCGTGAGCACCCATTTGTTTATTTCTCTCAATATGAACACTACATCTTTTCAATCCTCATCCTTTAGTGGGTTAGTATTAACATAAAGCCCTCATCCCCTTTAATTTTGTTTGAACCATTGCTAACTATTATTCAGGCTTTGATGGGATGGTGGTTATAGATAGAATAAGGATAGACATTCACTTTACTTTCATTAATTTTTGTCTCAAAATTACATAAATCTCTGTTTACATATAATTTGTCTAGCTGATAGTATCTTATTTTGCCCCCATTTTGGACATTGCACCATGTGTACCATATGTTGTCATTGTCCTTTTTTGGTCCTTCAAGAGAGTCAAAGAGTATTAATTTATATTTCATTCTCTCCCCAAAATACTTCTCATTTCCTTTCCAATCCATGTTGTTTCCTTAATTTAAATGATAGACATACCATGAATGATCTATGTTGTTTCAATATTGTCAACCATGTTGAAGTCTTTCCCTATTATTCATGGTATGTCTATGAAATTGCAAATCCAATTCCATAGATCACACCTATCCCTATAATCATTGGGGGTGTATATGGAGCAAATCCCAAATTTGTATTCTCCCACCTCTGTGGTGATACACATTGCTTTGTTACAAGGTAATGTGCCATGGTCAGAGACATATTGCACCCATTTGTTGGAGAGAAGGATTAAATTCCTCCTCCTCCCTTTCTAATGGTTAGTGGCAAATTATGTTGCATCTTTCTAAATGAACTTAAAGATAGTTTCTAGGGTAAATCCTATTGCCTTAATAACTTGAAAGACCACAATATCCTCATTTCTCTTATTTCTATTATTTCAAGAATAGAGATTAGTAAGAATTGGTCTCTCATTTCTGTTACTCCCCAAGATTTGTTGGAAAACAAGTAAAGTCATCCCATAGAACAGATTTTATGGTTGCTACTTCATCGGATAAGATTTGGTTTACCATTAGAGGAAGCATGAATTTGTTGACCCGTAATTTGAGGTCCATGGAATGGAGTGTATTTCTAGGCTATAGTGTGGAAGATCTAGTTGAATGCATTCTAAGGAGAGTGATCTGTGCACCCATTAGTATTTCTCCATCTTTAAGTTTGTCCACAAATTCACCGTAGCCCATTGAATAAACAGGATACAGTTGTGAAATTAAATTAATGGGTACCAGTTGGGAAGGGACCTGTGAGAGAGTTTATCCAGATATTCTAATTTAATAAGAAAAATAGTATTTATCCTTTCAACTATGTTTGCAATTTAAAATCTTTTGTTAAACGTGAAAAAATATAAATTTAATTTAGTATTTATATTTTCTAGGTAGAGCACTAATAATGATAAATTTTGATGGTTGTAATTGTTAGTTATAGATGACATTTTTAAAAAGATTTTATTAACCAAAATGTGTTTTACATGCTTAAACATTTAACATACATATCTATCTACAGTTGAATATAACATCTAAAAAACTCCTCATTCCTTATATTTTGTTGGATGATCATATCTTGACTAAAACCTCCCATTTTGGCATAAACAGGGATGATGTTGGAAAAGGTTATGGAATTTGTCTTCCACCTACCAAATGCATTTTTCTTTAGAGATTTTAAAGATTTTTCAACAATTTCAAATTGTGTATGTTTTGCAATTGCAATTTATGCATTCAAAAGAAAAAAATTCATTTATTGCTCTTTTGAAAGGATTTTTTTAATATTTATTTTTAAGAGGCGGTAAAAATCAATAATGTTTTAATAAATGAAATTATTATTATTTTTGACAAATATAAGTAGACTTATTATTATATATATAATAAAATTAGATATGCAAAGAGAGGTAGGAGTAGCCTTTGTGAGGCTTATAGTTATAAAATGCTATGTTCAGATATGTTATTCAATCTTTCTGCAAGGGCTTGAAACAATGAACCCTAATATTTGGCACATAAGGCTAAACCTTGCCATTAAGAAAAAAACAAGCTCATCCCTTTAGAGCCTTGACAAAAATAACAAAAATATTAAGAAACATGATTAAATCCAATATGATTGTTAAAGGAATCTGAAAGAAACTCCTTGCAAAGCTTTTCAATATTTCAATTAGAATTTTTCGAAAGAACCCAACAAGAGTAGTAAACATGATAAGCCATCAAAATATTTGAGCATACATCGAATTTCTCTACTTTTGAAAGAGGCTTGGTAATGAAGTAAGCTATTTTTTTCAATCTTGGAGATAAAAAACTATCATAAGAATTTTAGTTAGGAGTAATGACCATATTTAATTTCTTTAATGACCTAGAAAGTATTACGAGCATAAATATCTCGGAAATATTCCTTAGAAACATGATCTCCCACATTGAGTATGTAGATAAGATTTAATATGGACACCTCTATTTGTATGATTAACAATAATTTTGTTTTGTTGAAAAATATCACCTACCTATATATATAAAGAGGTGCATAAGGATGTATTTACATCATAGGAATAGCTTCATGGAACTCCAAGATAGTGGCCTTGTATAAGTAAGTCACCACAAAATTGTGTGAATTGGAAGCCACATTTTTTAAGGAAATAGGAGGTGTGCTTGATAATACGATTCTACCATTTAATGTGAATTCATTGAGAAGTGGGTTGAGGATCAAGGTTTGAGAAATATTAGATATGGGCCAATATCATTTGATAGTTTACTAGAGAAGTGTTAAGAAAAATGTACATCTTATTGACCATGGGTTTGATAAATTTGTACATCTTATTGACCATGGGTTTGTTAAGAAAAATGTACATCATTATAAAGTCAAATGGGAGAGCGGTTAGAAATAGAAACATATACCAAGGGCTCCATTAGAAGGAACAAATAGCTAATATAAATAAATAAATATTAAAATTAAATTATAGCATTCTAAGGCTATTTGTATAATATATTAGATCCAAAGTTAAATATTTTCTCCATCAAATTCTTCTCTTTCACTAGTCATGTAGCACATGGAGGAATGACATCTTCATAACATGATATCTCCACCATATTAAAGTTTCACATAGAATGCTAGTAGTGACGTGCATTGAACCAATAAGACAATACAAAAGGGAAGATATTTTGACAATATTCTTGAAAATGTAGTGTCATGAAATTGTGACCCTTGCAATTGTCGACCACATTAGGGTCCTCACTATGCGATTCGAATCCCTAAGCCCGATCGAAGACCGAAGACTTACTCAACACCTGGAAACTACGTCTTGCTTTCCATTCACATTGCCTAGACTACATCTTGTCCTGCAAAAAAGAGCAGGATAGGGGCATACGCTCTGCTCATATTTTCCTTTTCGATACTTAGAATTATTTAGTGAACTTGGATTTGCTTTATAATTTTGGTATCTTTTTCGTGACTCATAGTGAGGGGAACCTTGCTACTTGCAATCATGGTTTTCCCTTCTTGATCTTCCCTTTTACTTTGTCAATTGATGTTGTAAGATCCTTAGTCCACTAGGGGCTTGGTGCATCTTACCTCCTTGACGTGGTAGAAGTCTTTCAATCTTGTTTCCTTGTACTTTACCGACAGTATTGGCGTACGATTATACTCCAACTAAAGTGGGGGATAAATGTAGTGTCATGAAATTGCGACCCTTGCAATTGTCGACCACATTAGGGTCCTCATGCATGTGATTTGAATCCCTAAGCCAGATCAAAGACTTCATCGACACCTGGAAACTACATCTTGCTTTCTCTGTGCACTGCCTAGACTACATCTTGTCGTACAAAAAAGGAAAAGATAGGGGTGTGGCACACTTGTACCCCTACAAAAGGGGCATGGTGGCCTTGTCCTCTGCCTCATTTTAGGGCAAGACACTTTTCAATTCTGCATTGGAGGTTGCACATTGAGCGAGAACACTCCCCCAATGTCGGCCTGCGATGGAAAATCAGTTAGTTAAACCTAATTGATGAGTATATAAGTCGCATTTCTCCTTTCATTTTGGTAGAAGACAAATACATGAGATCACACATTCAAGCATTATTTTCCAACATTGAGCATTCTCAAGTCTCCTTTCTAGGCTAGGTGTTGCATTCAAGTCAAGTATTCAACCATTGAAGAGGAGATTCATTCCAACATTCAATTCCACACAAGAAAATCTATCTACATTCTATCTACAATCTCCCTTGAGGTGACTTACATTTCATTCTTTCATTTACATTTACTTGCAAGTACTTTCTTTCATCATTTGGTTAATTCCAAAACTAGGGTTTGACTTGAAGGCAAACCCCCAATCCAAACACCTTTCCCTCTCTTTTGTATGTGTAGGTTGTAGGTGTGTGGTTTTACTTTCGAATTTTGACTCCATTTGTAGAGGTGAAAAAACGCTTTTCGTTTCATGGATTTTTAGAAGGACCGTGTACATTCCCACCATGGTTCGGGTAACTTTTTCTCGAATTCGTAGGGCATCTTCGACTCGACATGTTACTGCAAGATCTAGGTGCACAACTTCATCCTATGTTTCTATCTCAAGTTATAATCAGATCTTTGTCACTTTCTCACTTGATTATAAGCACACAATTCAATCAATTCAAATCTCAATCTAAGAAGAGGGGATTCACTTACCATCACTCAGAATTCAATCTCTTTATCTGGAGATTGAATCTAGTGTATTTACCTCCATCTTCTAATATAATGTGTGAATAGTGTTTGAAGGGAAATCCAAAGTAAAACTTTCATATCTCCCTGGAGGGAAGAAAAGGTTTCCTCTAGATCTCCATCATTCACCTTTTCCAACATTACATTTTGGTGAACCTAACGTCTTACATGCTTTATTATCAAAATCATTGCATATTTTTCATTTGGTTTATTCTGAAAATCATTGCATATTTCTTCATTGCCTTGTTTAATTTGCAAATCAAATTCACAAAATTAAGAGGTTAATTGTCAAAACCCTAGTTTTTAAAAATCATCTTGAAATTGTGCAAAAATTGAATTTCCATTTAATTTTCAGATTTGTGACTGTTTTTAGACTTATCTTCTGTCCTACAATTCACATTTTTAAATTCCCTCCTTCATCCACAATTCAAATTTCAAAAATTAAGTGGTTATGTCATAAAACCCCAATTTTTGTATTTCATTGGATTTTGTGCAAGTTTCAATCAATTTCTTTCAAATTCAGATTTCTAAGAATTTTCCAAGGTGTCCCTATCCATTAGGTTTGACCTTTTTCAAATTTACAATTCAATTCCTCTTTTTCTTCAAAACCCTAATAGGGTCCTATTTCCACATTGGAACCTTATTTTTGCCTATCACAAAACCGTAAAATTCGCCAATTTTTTGGGGTTAGCTTTTAAATAATCGTAATATTAATCCCTGAAAATTTCAAAAAAAGTTGGTCAGACTGTGTGTGTTCCCGCCACGATCCTCGAATTTTTTCCCAAAATTTTGGGAGATTGTTATGAATGTAATTAATCGCCTAAATTAAGTGGTATCCCCTTGGCCATAATTTTAAATTTCTAATTTCCTTTGATCATTATTTTGGAAATTGTGTCATTTTCTTCTTCCAACAAAGTTCAAATTGTTTAATCATTATTTTCTTAAATTTTGCATTACTCAATTTTGTAAGCTTTGTTCAAAATTTCAATTTTCCCTCTAGTGCACGAGACCACTATTAGTCCTACCTACACTATCCCCGTTAGATGAAGCATTAGAATTAAGGCTTCCCAAGGTTTAATTACTGAGGAAATGGAGCATAATTTGGGTGACTTATTTAATGAGGATAATGCTAATGCTTCCCATCCTATTCATGTCCCTATCTATTCAATTGATGAATCTCATTATGAAGAAGAAGCTTTAACTAGAGTTTCCATTGATCAACTTTCAAAATTGGACAATCAATTTGATAATTTTCAACAATGGATGTCCCAAGAGTACCCTAATCGTGAAGCTCTTCCATTAATAGAAGGCCTTAAACACATGATTCAAAGTGATAAGAATGAAATTGATATATTGCATGGAATTTCTCATATTGTTGATTCTAATGTCACACCTCTCACGGGTTGTTCTGAGAACTTAGTTTATTCACAACCTTCAAATCAACTCAAATCTTCTACTTGTTTGACCACTCCAATGGCTAGTATTCCTACCTTCACTTCAAACATCATGGCTACATCAACTCAAAATTTCATTCCTACAACCATTGGTCATGGGGGAAATCCTCTTCTTCATTTAATCCTCCATATTTACCTATGTCTTCCATAAGTATTCCTATTATCCCTCAACCAATCAATGTGATACAAGGGGGCAATTCATTTAACAATTTTGTTCCTCCTTTAAGTGTCCCATTTCCTATGTAATCATCACCTATGCCTACTTATCATAATGTACCACCACCTTATTCTCAATACATGCCTTTGTTGAATAAAATCATATCATCTTCTCAATCAGCTATGTCTAACATCAATTCTTCTATCGAAGCAACCATTAACAATCTTTCTCAAACCGTGTCTTCCGTACAACAACAAATTGCTTCCATGAGTAAATCCAAGTTTAGTGTGCCCACCTTTGATGTTGCGAGCCCACTTTCTCTTGATATTGTTAAAGCCATGCAACCTAAACATGTTGAGGTCCCTCAATTGGAACTCTATAATGGAAAAGGTGATCCCCTTACACATGTTAAAACATTTCAAACTTTGTGTACTGATTTTCCTTATGATCAAAGATTGCTTGTGAAACTGTTTACAAGAACATTAAGAGATAAGGATTTACAATGGTATTGCTCTTTGCCTTCTTATTCCACCACTTCTTTTCAACAACTAGCAAATGCTTTCGTCCAACAATTTCAAAATAACATTGGTCCTAAAATCACTTTGACTGATTTAATGCATTGTAAACAAGGTGTTAAAGAAAAAGTGACTGATTTCATTGGTAGATATAAGCATTTGTCTTCTCAAATTTCTTTTCACATACCTGATAATGATATTTAGTTAGTTTTCATTTCTAATTTGCAAAAAGATGTCAGGGAAAAGCTTCTTTTGTCTGAGTTTACTTCATTTCCGTAGTTGTGTGCAACACTCCACAATTATCAATTGGCTGTGAGTCAAATGGAGCAATCTACTCCTATGGCTCTGAGTGATAAAGGGGAGAGTATTCAACAACCATTTGTGAAGTTCAAACCATTAAAAAGGTTCATCAAGTTCAATGATATAATCAACAACAACAATGTGAATTCTACAACAAGTGTGCCTTTTGTTTCTAATTTTTTCAAAAGAGAAAGACAATTTACTCCTTTGAATAAAATTTTACATAGTATTATGTCTCAGTTGTTGCAAAGAGATGTTATCAAACTTCCTCTTAAAAAATTTGATCCTTTTAAATTTTCATCCCCTTATTTTGATAACAATTCCTTTTGTCAATTTCATCGTCAACCTGGTCATGATACTGAGAAATATTTTGCATTGAAAAATAAGATTCAAGATTTGATTGATAACAATACTATATTTGTGGCAGGTGTGAATGATAAGGGCAATAAATTAGTAGCTCCTCCTAATCAAAATCTTAAAATTTTTACTGATCCTTTGCCTTCTCATACCTCTAATGTGATTGAGACTGAGTATACTTCCTTCTCCTTTGATGAATTCACTTCTATGCCTCCGAACTTGGTAAATATGGTAAAAAAACAAGATACGCCTAAGGATTCTTATATTACATTTGACCCTAGTGAGACCATTAGAGCACCCAATGGCCATTTATACATAGTTGTGAGGGTGAAGGATATCCCTTGCTATGGCACTCTTGTTGATCCCTCTTGCATGGTTAACATCATCACTGAGGAGTATCTTTTCACTTTACGATTACATAAACCAATATATGATGCCTCTAATGTAATTATGAAGTTATTTGATGGATTATCTTGTCCTACCAGTGGCTCTATCACCCTTCCTATTGAAGTTCACACTAAATCCATGGATGTTGACTTTGTTATCATACCCTCTTCTGAGCAATTCCATGTGAAATTAGGTTATCCTTGGCTATCTTCCATGAAGGCTATTGCTTCTCCAATCCATAAGTGTTTTAAATTTCCTCACAATGGAGAAATCATAACTGTGAACGATAGCTTATTTCATCCATCCGAAAGAAGCCCTAGTGTTCCTATTGATTTATTTTGGCCTAAGAAATTTCAATCTCTCCCATCAAGGAGCGATGCTATTTTTCATTCTTATTAAAAATGGAAGAAAGATATGATCTTATCCTTGAGTCAAGATAGATCCCCAGCACTTAACATTCCTATCATACTTGAAGATGAAGTTTTTCCCCCTCACAAATAGAACTAATCTCCCTCCTAAGGAAGATCTTCAATCTATTCCTATGGATGTGACTATTCCTTCTACTAAGAAGAACAAGACTATTCCTCCTAAGGTTAGACCCATATCTCCTCCTCATGATGGACCTGGTCTTCTTCCTACACCTAACACTTCTCCTTTATATGGCACAATTCCACCTCCTTCCTCTTATAGAGAGAAGATGCCTGCTTCTCTTCTTGTTCAACCTAAAAGACCTCAACCTAAACATTGCAATGTTCCTCCTCCTTCTCAACCTTCTGCTAAGACTCGATGAAATTGTTGTACGAGAGAACACTGAAAAAGATGTCGTGTTAGATCTCGTGAAGTTATCCCTCAAAATATTCAATTTCCCAAGATTCCAACAGTTGACATGATTCCCTTTTCTCCTAAGTAAGATGTTCAACATACATCTCCAAATCATAAGTTGCACAAAACATATGATGGTTTTACTCCTATTCATGTTCTTTCTCCTCTTTCTCTAAATTTTGATAAAGAAATTAATGAAAATGTTATTCATGATTGCAATACAAGTCCTGATGCTTTTGATATTGATTATGAATATGTTGATGTGGGCACGTATTTATCAACTGAATTTTTAAAAACCCTAATCCTTGCTCCTAGAATCGAACAAAGTGACTTACCACATGAGCATAGTCCTTGTTTGAATCTTGTGATAGCTCCATCTGCTTTTCTTGATGTCGCTCCTTTGGCATGTTTCTCACCTTCCTAAAATAGTGATGAACAAGATTGGGAGGTGGATGTTGTGCTAGATTAGCAATATTAGCATTGTAGATCTTCTCTCTCTCTCCTTTCTTTCGATTTTGTGATCATTCTTTTATGTGTATCTCCATTCTTCTATTTTCCCTGAATGTCTACTTGAGGATGATGCAAAGCATTGAGATCTATTTTGGTCTCTTTCATATTGACTCAGAAGACATCCTCTCTTCCCTTTCTTATAAGGTAGTGTCCTTTATTTGGGGAATGCCAATTATTATATGCACATATATATATATGATATACATGAGTTATCATACATCATACTGACCCCGAGGAAAGTGAAACTACCTCGTGCTTTTTGTTTTGTGTTCATTATCCTTGAGTTTATTCCTCACTTGGGGGCTAAATCCTTGCGATAACATGCTCCCTCTCTTATCTCTCTCTTGGGTGTATCCTAGCTTAAAGCAATCCCTCTCGATAAGGCACACACAATCTCTTTAATGTGGGGGCATACGATCTACTCATATTTTCCTTTTCGATACTTAGAATTATTTAGTGAACTTGGATTTGCTTTATAATTTTGGTATCTTTTTCATGAGCCATAGTGAGGGGAACCTTGCTACTTGCAGTCACAATTTTCCCTTCTTGATCTTCCTTTTTACTTTGTCAATCGATGTCGTAAGATCCTTAGTCCACTAGGGGCTTGGTGCATCTTTTCTCCTTGACATGGTAGAAGTCTTTCAATCTTATTTCCTTGTTCTTTATCGACAGTATTGGCATACACTTATACTCCTGCTAAAGTGGGGGCTAAATGTAGTGCCATGAAATTGTGACCCTTGCAATTATCGACCACATTAGGGTCCTCACACACGTGATTTGAATCCCTAAGCCAGATCGAAGACCAGAGACTTTCTCTACTCTTGGAAACTACATCTTTCTTGCTCTCCGCACTGCCTAGACTGCATCCTGTCCTACAAAAAAGGGCAGGATAGGGGTGTTCTTTCTCCTCTCTCTAAATTTTGATGAAGAAATGAGTGAAAATGTTATTCATGATGGTAATACAACTCCTGATGCTTTTGATAGTGATTATGAATATGTTGATGTGGGCACGTATTTATCAACTGAATTTTCACAAACCCTAATCCTTGGTCCTAGAATTGAACAAAGTGACTTACCACATGAGCATAGTCCTTGTTTGGATCTTGTGATAGATCCATCTTCTTTGCTCGATGTTGCTCCTCTGGCATGTTTCTTTCCTTCCTGAAATAGTGATGAACAAGATCGGGAGGTGGATGTCATGCTAGATTAGCAATATTAGCATTGTAGATCTTCTCTCTCTCTCCTTTCTTTCACTTTTGTGATCATTCTTCTATGTGTATCCCCACTCTTCTATTTTCCTTGAATGTCTACTTGAGGATGATGCAAAGCATTGAGATCTATTTTGGTCTCTTTCATATTAACTCAAAAGACACCCTCTCTTCCCTTTCTTCTAAGGTAGTGTCCTTTCTTTGGGGAATGACAATTATTATATGCACATATACATATATGATATACATGAGTTATCATACATCATGCTGATCCCGAGGAAAGTGAAACTACCTCATGCTTTGTGTTTTGTGTTCATTATCCTTGAGTTTATTCCTCACTTGGGGGCTAAATCCTTGCGATAACATGCTCCCTCTCCTATCTCTCTCTTGGGTGTATCCTAGCTTAAAGAAATCACTCCCGATAAGGCACACATGATCTCTTTAATGTGGGGGAATATGCTCTACTCATATTTTCCTTTTCGATACTTAGAATTATTTAGTGAACTTGGCTTTGCTTTATAATTTTGGTATCTTTTTCATGACTCATAGTGAGGGGAACAATGCTACTTGCAGTCATAGTTTTCCCTTCTTGATCTTCCCTTTTACTTTGTCAATCGATGTCGTAAGATCCTTAGTCCACTAGGGGCTTGGTGCATCTTTTCTCCTTGATGTGGTAGAAGTATTTCAATCTTATTTCCTTGTACTTTAACGACAGTATTGGCATACGCTTATACTCCTGCTAAAGTGGGGGCTAAATGTAGTGTCATGAAATTATGACCCTTGCAATTGTCGACCACATTAGGGTCCTCAGGCACTTGATTTGAATCCCTAAGCCAGATCGAAGATCGAAGACTTGCTCGACTCTTGGAAACTACATCTTGCTTGCTCTCTGCACTGCCTAGACTACATCTTGACCTATAAATAAGGGCAAGATAGGGGTGTGGCACCCTTGTCCTCCTAGGATAGGGGCATGGCACCCTTGTCCTCTGCCCCATTTTGGGGCACCTGACCCTTTTCAATTTTGCATTGGAGGTTGCACATTGAGCAGGAAAACTCCCCCAATGTCGGCTTGCGATGAAAAATCAGTCAATTAAACCTAATTGATGAGTATATAAGTCACATGTCCCCTTTCATTTTGGCAGAAGATAGATTCATGAGATCACACATTCAAGCATTATTTTCCAACATTGAGCATTCTCAAGTCTCCTTTCAAGGCTAGGTGTTGCATTCAAGCCAAGGATTCAACCATTGAAGAGGAGATTCATTCCAACATTCAATTCCACACAAGAAAATCTATCTACATTCTATCTACAACCTCCCTTCAGGTGACTTACATTTGAGTCTTTCATTTACATTTACTTGCAAGTAAATTCTTTTATTATTTGGCTAATTCCAAAACTAGGGTTTGACCTGAAGACAAACCCCCAATCCAAACACCTTTCCCTATATTTTCTGTGTTTAGGTTGTAGGTGAGCGATTGTAATTTTGGATTTGGTCTCCATTTGTAGAGGCAGGAAAACCCTTTTCATTTCGTAGATTTTTCGGAGGATCGTGTACATTTTCGCCACGGTTTGGGTAACTTTTTCTTAAATTCGTAGGGCGGCTTCGACTTGACATTTCATTGCCAGATCCAGGTGCACACACATCTTCATCCTATGTTTATATCTCAAGTTATAATCAGATCTTTGTCACTTTCTCACTCGATTATAAGCACACAATTCAATCAATTCAAATATCAATCTAAGAAGAGGGGATTCACTTACCATCACTCAGAATTCAATCTCTTTCTCTAAAGGTTGAATCTAGTGTATTTTTCTCCCTCTTCTAATGTAATGCATGAAAAGTGTTTGAAGGGAACTCTGAAGTGAAACTTTCATCTCTCCTCGGAGGGAAGAAAAACTTTCCTCTAGATCTCCATCATTCACTTTTTCCAACATTACAAAAAGCATAAACATTAATAAATTAAAAATAATATTTGTCAAAATTGAAAATAGACCATAAGTCTATTAGTGAGTTTGCATCTATGATCCACTAGGTTTCACTAAAACTTGAGAGAGAAAGGTATTTACTTAGATCCATGTTACATATCATGACTAGTACAAATAAATGAATTGGATGGCCAAATAAGATGTCAATCAACATCAAACAAATTTTTTTTTAAAAAAAACTTCTTATAACTAATGATATCCAAACATTAAAACTATTAGTTAATATATCTCATTTAATACTTCTTAGAGAGGTATCTTCATGGTGTTGAAGGTGTTTGTCCTTGATATTGATCTCCATCTTCCTTAGAAATCAAGATAAATACATTTTGACATGTTAAATAGGGGCATATGAGGCATCCTCATTGCTTGTAGTCATTCATTTATGTACCCTTGAAGCAATGGTGTTGTGTTATATAACACCCCCTAAGGTGTGGTTATTAATCTATCCAGGCTAGCAACATACATGGAATATAATCTCTTTTTTGATCATCTAGCATAGCATGGCTTTCTAGATTGATCCCTTGATATTTACACATTCTCAAGAATTGGCAAACTTGTGTAGCGAGGCTTACTAGTTTGATCATTATTATTATTATTTTGAACTACCTAAGAATTGGTCATTTAATATAAGACAGCTTGTTAGCATCATCATCATTGTTATCATTTACATTTTCTTAAGAATTGATTGTGTAGTATAGCGTTGTTGCAAGGTGTGCACCCTTGATATCCTTGTGTTGTGTAGTGCGGTACAGTGCTTAGATTTGTGACATGCCTTACCTATGTCCCATGGATTCATTAAATCTCATGATTATTTTTCTTGAGCATTAACAAGTTGATATTTTGGTGCAATGACAACCATGTTTCTAACAAGTTGTATTAGAGCCTAGGTCATGGGTCCAAACCCTTCGCTTTCACTGAGAAGGATTGTTACAAGGTATGTACCATTGTTCTCCTTGTATTGTACAACGTAGTGCTCGAGTTTGAGATATGGATTAACTACCTCGTGTGAATTCATTAAATCTCATGGTTGTATCAGGTATTAACAGGTCAATCTTTTGGTGCAATGACAACCATATTTATAACAAACACATCTTGCTGGTGTGATTATTTTGTTGAACTTCACAGATCATCCAACATAACAAAATATTTTGGTTAGTAGAATTTATGTCATCTCCATGGATCCCCAACATAAGATAACTTGATTGCTAGTAAACCATGGACACTTGTATCATCACAAATTGGTGTATGTGCTCCTCTCTTTGTTGAATTCTACTTCTTCTTTTGAAATACAAATCTAAGAATGATACTAGTTGGTGAGATGAGATTTACATTGAGGTCTATACACCTAATTGACTTGGAACCTTTTGTTTTCTTTAGTACTAATGTTGTTTGGCTTATGTATATATTTGAATTTTTTGTTTGGACCAATAAGATCATATGATTAATGGCTTGCATTTCTCAACTTAGTCATCCTATCTTTATTTTGAATTTCTCTTAGTTTTTCTATCTCTTAATCTCTAGTTTATTGAGAGTATGAGAATAAGTTCACACTATCACTAAATTGGAGAATAAATGTAGTGTAGTCAATTGTAAGCATTTGCAATTTTACACTCTATTTTGGATTGTGCTTTAGTGTTCCTTCTCTTGGGTCACTTTAATCCTATAAGGGTCTTATATTATGTCAGAGTTGCTAGTGTGAAGACCAGAACCTATGTAATGGACACTGATGCTCTGCCACTACTCTCTGTAGTCCAATTTTTAGTGGACTAGGGCACCTAGTACCCTATATCCTCCAAAATGGACACAAATTAAAATGTGTACAAGTGTTGGTTAATGTCATTAGTGATCCAATCCTAATATTTTTGTTTTATCATTATATGTTAGGCTAAATCAAAAAATACATTTAGAAACATACATAAGAAAACTATTTATCCTTCATAAACAATAACAATAAGAAGATGCTACAAGTTATAATGATCAATAATTCTCAATTCATTCATGAGAAGATATGATTATAAGGAGCAATAACCTACAAAAAATTATCTTCTTAGTTAATTTCATGAGTAATTATGTTATGATTTATTCTTATTATTGTATCAACACTTGGAGGAATTATCTAAAAGAAAATGGTATCACCATCATAAACAATCCTAAGGTATAACCTTATCCTAATAATATTAATAAAATTGAGAGAGTCCCCAACCTTATATAATCACAACAAAGACAATGAAACTTGAGACTCATGAGGAGTGAGAATCCATAATAAAAAACCTATTGCTAACTAGACCGAGTAGAAACAAATAAAAAAACAAACCCAAAAACTAAATAGAAAACCAGATACAACAAAAAACAACAAAGCAACAAAAGAAAAGAAACACTGTCCCATTGAAAGAATGAACCAATGACTTATCAAATGGGAGAGAAATCCAACTTCCTATTTGCACAAATTTCTTTACCCTTATCTAGCATTGGGATTTTTTTAGATGAATCTTTCTTGAAGGAAACAATAAGGTCCAATATAGTGATACTTTCACTTTAGAAACAAACGCTTATAGCCTTGTAGTATATAGTGACTCAAGATGTCTTCTTTTCTTTTCTCGGCTCCTAGCTATCTCATCTTGGTCATGGAGAGTAGAAAAGTTCTTCTATGTGATTTTTCTGTGTTGATCAAACATATTCTCCATAGTCTATTTCATTTCTTCCTAATTATCCTGGAGAACCTCCACCATCTTAACCAAGTCATTCACATTCTTTGTTAGTTCAATTTTTTTTGTGTTCTCTTTAACCATATTGTCCATTTCTTCTCATTTTTCAATTATCCAAGCCAATTTCCCCACCTCCATCCAAGCCCTCTGCTCCTACTCATCATCCGCCCAAATAGAGGCTTTGGCCTTCGTTTCAATAAATATTAAAGATTTTTAATATTCTTCTTCACCACCTCAAATTGAACTAGTAGCCAACAGAGAACTGATTCATGTTTATTGAACCCCTCACACATCTCATTAACCTTTTCTACAAAGAGGAGAAAATCATCAAACAAGGCCTATGCAGGGAGAATTTAGGTGAAACATAGGGGGAATGAGGGGATGAGAAATTAGTCTTTTTACTCTCTAAATTATGCAAAAACCAATCAGACCTAGTAGACCAAGAGGAGGCCATATGCTTAGAATCATGTTCAACAATTACTTTTTTCTAAGTTGAGGTTTCACCAATAGGGGGGCCCAAAGGGGTATTAGATATAGAATTTGTTGAGAGATTAAACCTAGTTGAAACCTTTAGAGGCTAATTAGAAGAAACAATAGAAGATCGGTTCTCTGGAAGCTCGACACACATGCCCAAACCTGAACCAGATTCAAGAGGTTAACATTAGGACCAATGAAAGGGGTTAAACTCTGACAAAAATTAAAAAGATGCAAAACAAGCCCCTAATATAGGGGAAGGGAGTACTTAGACTTATAAACCTCGAAAGACTTAGAGATAGATTTAAAAATACAAAAGGGAAAATTCACCCTTACCCCATGTCGAGGGTGATTGAGCATGGAAAACAATTGAGAGTGAAACATTTTGAAGCATTTGTTGAGAGCGAATAATTTCATCAAGAGCATGACCACACCCTTCCAAATACTAGGCAAGTTGTCCATTTTGAAACCACTTTGGGTGACAAGCCACCTTCTCACCTAGGCTTAGAAACCTTTTGAAATATTCCTTATAGTTCCCTTATGACTACTTTTGGAAAGTTTTCCCCTTTATGGGCATCCCCGTCACCATGGCAATACTCTCTACCGATAGAGTAAATTTTATCCTCCCCACTTGAACAACATTGTTTTCCATGATTAAGAAAATTCATCAGAAATCATAGGGTGTGATGGTCAGGAAAATGACCTAGCAAAAATTTCGTTCCTTAGGTGAAAAGTGGGTCATCTGTGTCTTATCTTTCTCTCTTTCTCTTGCGATTGAGGCTTAGGATTTAGGGTTTTATGTATTTTGTCTAAATCTAGATAAATCCCCTAAATTTGTTATAAACTCACATTACCTTTTTCGCTTAAGCCTGAAGGTTTTAGTATGTTGGTGGGGCCTTTTTCTCTGTCCTAGGTGTTTATTTGATGAGCGGGTCTTTTTTTGCCTAAAATAATAGGTTTATTTTCCTAGGTGGGTCCTTCTTTCATATTTTAGCCGATATATTTGTGATAACTGTTAGGCTACTAATGTTCTCTATTATATGCACATGTCTTAATGAATGAAGATCTTTTAATCATAATTAGGAAACATGCTTGATCATTAAACAAATGAAGAGGGCACACACTAGTGCTAGCAATGTAAAGTTCAGACAGATCTAATGTCTCTCATTACCCCACAATAGAAGTGCTCAAAAGTTGATGATCGTGGCATCACGAGATGATGTGACGTGTCTTGGGCAAGCCAAGAGAAGCCGGATTGTGGGGACCATTGACGATGATGAGTAGGATGTTGTGTCATGATTTTGATGTCTCCATCTGCCATGGAATGGTCAATATCAGATTGACTAATATAGATCTTGCGATGTGCCACCATGAAAGGAATAAACGGTCAAGTTTCAAACTTGTTTCAAATATGAATTTGAGCCATTTTCCACTCATGCGAGCAGTAATGGTGAAAGATACGGTGACACCCGATTCAAGAATAGAAATAAATGCCTTTTCAGAATCATTTTGATTCACAAGGAAAATTTAGAGAAAGTAGAAAGCGAGTTCAGAGATGAAGAAGATTTGAGCAAGCTATCTCAATGTAGAATTAAGGTCTACCCAGTGTTTTCAAAGTCATAAGTTGATTATCTTCCCTTCTGTGTTTTTAAGGATGGATAGTGTAAACTTTGTGAAATTATAGTAAAAGGATTGAAGAGGGCTGAAGGATTTTACAGTCTTAGCTTAAGGAGTTTGTGAATTTTTCGTTCCTCTGTTGGAATTGTCAGTTCTTGTGTTGAACCCTGATTTTCCTTCCTTGTTTGTCGATAATTATTGAGAAAGCCCTAGTTTGATAAAATGGCTCCCTCATGGAACCACTCAGGACAGACAAAATATTTGAGGAGAAATTTGTATGATGATTTTTTGGACCAATTGAAACCATCAACAAATGACAAGTATTAGGGCATAAATCTTATTCAAGGAAAAACCCTAGGAGAAGGGTTAGTTGATAAAGCATACAAAATTTCAGATGCCAGCGTACCTATGACTGGGGTAAACATGTTCAAGTTGTGGTATAGATAGAGGAATTTGCATTCTCCATTCTCGAGTGCATGGTAGTATGACTTAGGCAATCTGGTGGTGCCTAATATCTTCATGGATGTCGACCTTGTCAGGGAAGTTGTGGATAGATATGACCCTATTTCTAGAGTGATAAGGGGAAATTATGGAGAGGTCTTATTGACAATCTGCAGAGAGGAATTCCAAGAATTTTTTGACCTATATGAACCCTCTTCTACCATGATTCAATTAAATTGGATGAGATAAAGACCGAATATTACATGACAAAGGGTTTTGTCAGATCAAAACTTCTCTCGACCTATTTGGCAAAAGCGGGAAACACATCATACCATATTGGCTCAAGTTTAGTGGAGCCTTTTCCAATTGGTTCCTTTGTCAAATATTTACAAGCTACTTTATTTTCTTTGTGTTAGGTTTTAGGTTTTAACCCATCCACAGTTATGCCACTGGATTACATGTTTATGACTATTCAGATTTAGCATCCTGATTTTTTAGTGATTTTTTATTTTGCACCATATCTTGAAGATAAGATTCATGAGGGATTACTGAATATTAAGAACAATGTATTAAGCACTAATTTTTATTGGTACTCATTGTCGATGCATATGTTCTTATTTAATAATTTAGATTATTTTGAAGATACCATGGATTTCAGAAAGACAATGGATAATGTTGAGATACCAGTGTAGTTATGGATTATGGACATGTCATGGGACAATCCAAAAGCTAGTTTCATAAGATTTAAAAATGGGTTTGCTTCCAAATTAAGACAGTTAATCCACCTAGAATCCTACACAGTTGCATGAATTTTTGAGACAAAAAAAAAAGGTTGCCATTCATGATAATTGAGCATAATTGGGGCGATATTATCCCTTACCAGGTCAGCATTGCTATTAGAGTTTATGGTTTCCCAGGGTAGGCTCATGTATTACCTTTCAATGTCCCATTGAGACTTGGATTTGCTGAAGTAATTTGGCAAATAGGTTGCATTCAATATAAGGATTTGAAAATATAGGACAAAGGAACTATCTTCCCTGACTACACTGTCATCCCATACTTTGGAATTCTAAAAGGAGGGTATGTGCATTTTGACAAGCTCTTTGCACCATATCACCTGGGAGTTAGTGTAATTAGGCACAACAACCCAGAGGGGTTCTATAATATTTTTAGGAAAATAATAAAAGGAACTGCACTGCCCCATGAACACCACTTCCTTGAAGATTTAATCAGAAATGATTTCAATTTTTATGCTCAAGATTGGAAGAAGGAGAAGTGGATAGCTTTCAGAAGGCTATGGGAAATTATACAGAAAATGGATCCAAGCTATGATACATTGATAGCCTTCAATCCTTTCTCTGCCAAAGTTAATTTTGTTATGAATAATTTTGATGAGTTAATTCTTGCTTTGAAAGAGAAGAGAGCAAAGCTTGAGGAAATTCATGGCAGGCAGATTGAGAAGAAGAGTGTACATCAGTCTACACCTATTTCACCTATAGATGCAGCTATGATTCAACAAATGAGGATGAAACAGCCTGACCCTCCTCCTCCACTACCTCACAGGACATATGGGTTAGAGGAGACTTGTCCTAGTTATGATCCCCCTCCAAGGGGTGGTATTATAATAAAAAGAGTGAGGGGGGAGGAGAGTAGTGATGAAGATAGAGATACTAACAATGGAAAGCTGGTGACAAGGAAAGGAAAGAAAATAACAAGGCAAGAGCTAGCCCCAGAGATGTAGGTTATACCTTTGAGAGGAGTCTAGATCATTGATCTAGAGGACTCAGATAGAAGTACCTCACCACCACATGTACCCTCTTAACCTTTTGGACAATTTGAAGAACAAGGAGGAGATCAGCAAGTGGAAGAACCACAAGATATAGACACCATTAATATTACAAGTACATAAATGCAAATTGGTATCCCTCCCATGCCACCCACTCTAGAATTTGACATCACCCCTCTAGATATCCAAGGAAGAGCATTCAAGTATTCTAGAAAAGAGGCATGCGAGAAATTTCTTGAAGATGAAGATTTTGTGAAGAGTCTGACCTTCCTTCAAATCATGTGGAAAGTAAAAATTGATGAATACAAGAAGAGAAGTTCCAAGAAAATGGCCCAAAGGATGGATAGGTCTGACCACGAAAATCAAGAAGAGGTCAAGACTAAGATGATGGAAGAATTTAAAGCAACCATAGCAGATAAGGGCAAAAAGATTGTAAATCAGGCTGGTATTTTAATTTTGCCTGAATGGGACATAGTTGATACAATGGCATTTGATAAAATTAGAAAATCAAGAGGCCAACAATACAACTTAGAAGATGAAGCAAGGTTGGCATTCAAAAGATCATATTTTATGGATGATAATGGAACCTTGGCAATATGGTCACTAGATCAAGGGCCTAGGAGGCCTGATATCAATGATATAAACCCAAACTTGAAAGGAGATCTTATTATAAAGAGAGCTTCTGATATATCAAGTGTCGAAGATACAAAATTGAATGTTGATACGACCAAATTGGCCCATGAAACCCCGAAGAGAGAAGCTAAGGAGAAGTAGGAGTTAGTAAAGAAGTTTGAGAAATGTTTTGATGATTATAATGTAGTTCAACATAACTATGTGAAGCTGGAGACAAAAGTTTAGCTTCTTGAACAAAGACAGCCAGGATCACCTTTTCATCCCTAGCCATTACATCGGTCCCATCAACATCCAGGTCTCCACCAGTCTCACGTACAAATACAACAATTCAATTAGGTAGTGAGATAGATGCTCCTATAACGTTGTTAGTATCTTATATTGATGATGAACCTTAACACACTTGATCTACTGACCCAAACTGAGCTCAAATTTTAGAAAAGATTGGTGAGTTGGAGAAAAAGCTAAAGGTGTTAGAAGATCAATCTGCCAATAAGAAGAGGGATATAGTCATCTTTTTATTAATTCACTTAAATGAGAAAGTAGACAATAGACTGAATAGTGTGCATTCTTTATATTCTTTATTGTTTAATGCTATTCAGAGTTTTGATAGAGATAAAGAGGTAGCAATTGCTTTGTTCACAAAGTGGTTACAAAGGGGAAATGAGCTCAGAATAATGTCCATGGCTTCAGAATACCATGCTGAGAGGCCAACAACACTTCAACCAACTTATTTATTGGCAAAATCAATGCAGGAGGCCCAAATACTACCAGATAATATAGAAAGGAAAATAAGAGAGTTGGTGAGAACCTTCAGTAAAATGAATGAGACATTTTTGCCTAGCATTGAGAATGAAAACAGGGAAATTAAACCTTTGCAGTTATGGAAGGAAGAGGCAGAAAGAGATATCAATACACAGGTGGATATGATCTATGATGATTTGGATACTGGCATGCTGGAGGACAACATGGATAAAATAATACATACCAGGTCATTTTTTGAAACTTTTGAAAGGGACGTGAATCAAGTGGTGGTCAAGTACGTTCCCTACAAGACAAAACTCAAGATTGTTCCAAACCTCTCAAAGCCTTTCAAAACCTCTTGGTTCCATATACTTCCTTGATGTTTCTCTTCAAGATTCTGGCTATTATGGTTTCAGTAACTTGGCCAAAACTCATTGTGTAGGTTATGGGTGCCTAGAAAAACCCTTTGTATTAGGTGAAGGTTAAGGGAGCCTTAATAAAACCCTTGGACTCTCATGTTTTGACACCTTTTTGTGTTTGATTATTTTCAAGGATGGCTCTGGCCTCCTCTTTTGGGTGGGCTACTAGTAGTCTTTGCTATTCTTCTAGTAGCGTCCTTTTTTTGGTTCTAGATCCATGCATAATCCAATGGTTTTAGGTCCCTTCAAAACTTGTTGTAAGGGGTTTCTGGTCCCCTCAAAACCTATTTTATCCTTAATAAAAAACATTCTCAAATAAATATTACATTTTAGAAGAGTTATAGTATTCTTAATTGAAAAAAATTAAATATTGTTTACATAAATTTATTAAATTAATAGCTTTTCTAAGCCTCTCATTTATTTACTATATTTATATGTACTAGTTTGATTGAGTTCTTTGAATACCTATTAGTTCATTATAATTAATACAATATAAATTATTAATCTCTTCTATTTGCTAATTCTTTGAAAAAAATATTCAATTGCTATTACAAATAGGGTTAGGATTATAATTCAATTAGGGTTAGATTTATAGCTTAGTGTTAGAGTTTAATTAGGAGTAGATTTCAATTAGGGTTAGGACTATGATTCAATTAGTGTTTAATTAAAGTTATAAAAGAAATTTTTGAGTTTGAATTAAATTATGGTTATATAGTTCAAACATGGTTAGGGTAAGGGTTAGTGAAGAAGTTGAGAAAGTACAACTTCTTATATCCCCAGAGCATCTGCAAGCAAAATACCTATCACAAGAGAATATTGGAGTCAAAACACTCTGAAGAAAAGATTATCATTTCAGAGAGGGAATTGAAAAAGAAAAGTTACAATACAATCCTTATGACAGGAGAATAGAAACCCTAAAGATGTGCAACCCTAAAGAAACCCTAAAGGGATAAAGAGTATTTAATAATTAGAATAATTATTAAATACCTACAATATTATTAAATGGCTAAGTTTAGCTTAAGCATAGAGTATAATAGACTAAGGATTAAATAAATAATTATTAGCTAATACAAGATAACTCTAACAACCCCCCTTAAGATGAACTTAGGGAGTAGCTAAAAACACTAAATGCAAGAAAGAAAAATGCAACTACAAGAAGAAGACAAATTTGGGTCCCAACAACAAGGCTTGATGAGGTACCCAGTCACAACCAAATCTTTATGAAATAGAGAAATAGAGAAAACCACATGGGAAAAAACTCTACTAAAAAAAGAGATGGGAAAAGCATGCAAAAAAGAACATGAAGGAAGGAAGGCCTCAATGAGACCCCCCAAGGACAACTTCCTTTACCCCAAGCATAAAGCGCAACTGAAGATAGCATGAAGATGAAAAGGTTTATTGAAGATGTCAACAACCTGCTCCTCTGTAGGAATGTACTCCAAGATGAGAAAGCCATCTTGAATCAACTGTCTGATGAAGTGCATGTGAAGCTCAATGTGTTTAGACCTTTGGTGCTCCACTGGGTTGCGGGAAAGGTGAATGCCACTTTGATTGTCACACCAAAGAATAGTGGGACTATCAGGAGGAAACCCAAACTCAGTCATCAACTGTTGAAGCCATAAAACATCCTGACTAGCTAACACTGCTACTCGGTACTCAGCCTCTGTAGATGATAATACAATAGCAGTCTACTGCTTCTTGCAAGAACATGTGAAAGGACTAGAACCAAGGCAAAAAACAAAGCCAGAAGTAGACTTTCTATCTTGAGCATCACCAACCCAATCTGAGTCATTGAAGCCAACAATGTGAGGGGATCCTGAAGTATAGTGAATGCCAAACTGTGTAGTGCCCCAAATGTACCTCAAAATATGTTTGGCTACTTTCCAATGACTCTCATGAGGATCATAGGAGAACTGAGAGACAAGACCAACCGCAAAAGAAAGATCCAGGCAGGTATGGGTCAGGTACAACAAACTGCAAACCAACTGCCTATATAAGGTAGAATCCACAAAAGGTGTAGAATAAGTGGTATACAAAACAACACTTGATTGAAATGGTGTGGGAGCAGGCTTGCAAGTAAGCATGTCAAATTTGTGAAGCATCAAGAGCATACTTCTGCTAAAGTATGGAAATCCAATTGGAAGACTGAATAACCTATAGGCCCAAAAAATAGTGCAGAAGGCCAAGATCTGTCATCTTAAACTGCTCCATCAAGGCTCGTTGAATATCCTAAATCAAGGAGGATGAGCTACTGGTAATGATAAGATCATCAACATAGAGCACACAAATAACTATATCATCCCCTTGACACTGAATATAAAATTTAGGATTGGAAAGACAACGTGTAAAGAGTGTGGAAAGCAAGAAGGAGTCCATCTTCTCATACCAGGATTGAGGAGCCTGTTTGAGACCATATAATGAACGTCGAAGTCTACAAACCAAAGAGGAATCCTGCAGAAATCCCTGAGGCTGCTCCATATCGATCTCCTCACGAAGGTCTCCATGCAAGTAAGCACTCTTCACATCCATCTGAAAAAATGTCCATCTCTGTGAAGCTACCAGAGAAAGTACAAAGCAAATAGAATTCATCTTGGCGAAAGGAGAAAAGGTCTTAGAGTAATCAATACCCTCCACCTGAGAAAATCCCTTCGCAACAAGACGAGCCTTATACTTATTAATAGAACCATCTACAACATACTTGGTACAATACACCCACTTGCACTGAACTAACTTTCTTCCCTTTGGAAGAGAACAAAGATCCCAAGTATGATTCTTCATCAAAGAAGAATACTCCTCATCCATGGCCCTATCCCACTCTAGGTGACCTATCGCCTTTGAAAATTTCTGAGGATCATCCAAAATGGCATGACTCAGAAGAATAGAACCAGATGTTTGTGCACACGTACGATGAGTGTCGATAGGATCACCTGCCATAGAACAAGCAACATCAACTGTAAACTGGGCCCACTTGGGCAAAGGCTGAGCAATGGATGGTGGTGGTGGTGGTGGTGGTGATGGTGGTGGTGAAGGTGGTGGTGAAGGTGGACCATCATCTGCATCATCCTTAAGGAAGGAGGAATCCTCAAAAGATAAAGAGGGAGGAGGAGGCAGTGAGAGAGAAGTTGCTGATGGAGAATCCATCTGAGGAAGGCACTCATCAAACTGGACATCTTGCCTAAACAAGACCTCTCTGGAATAACGATAAAACAATCTGTACACCTTAACATCCTCACAGTAGCCAACAAAAATGAGTGATCGACTCTTTCTCTCCATGGCTTTCCTATGAGCATCTCGAATAAACGCCCATGCCTCACTACCAAAAACATAGAATGAAGAAACATCAAGCTTGACATGGGACCAAGCCTCCTTAGGAGTCAACTGGCACAATGCCTTATGAGGCATCCGATTCTGAATATAGGTGGCACAATTAACTGCCTCAGCCCAAAAAGAAGGTTGCATAGAACATGACTGAAGCATACAATTGGCTATCTCCCTTAGTGTTTTGTTCTTTCTCTCAGCAACACCATTCTATTGAGAGGTGTGAGGAATTGATAACTGATGCTGCAAACCATGCTCTGTATAGAAATCTGTAAAAGCCTGATTCACACATATATTCTCCCATTATCTGTGCGTATCCTCTTTATAGAAAGACTAGACTGCTTCTCAACAAATGTCTTAAACACTCGAAATTAATCAAAGACATCGAACTTGTTCTTAAGAAAGTACACCCATGTGCATCTGGAGAAGTCATCAATGAAAGTGAGTACATACTTGGACCCTGAAAAAGATGGAGTCGGAAATGACATAAGATCACTGTGGATCCAATCCAAGGGTGCCTTAGCATGGGTGGCTTTGCTTGTAAGAAAAGGATCATGGTGATGCTTGCCAAGTGCACAACCTCGACATACACCATCAGTATAGGATATCTAAGGGAGCCCAATAACAAGTGCCTGTGTGCTCATCTATTGTAACTATCTATAGTTGACATGGCCAAAATGCTCATGCCACAATCTACTCACTGAATCTACATGTGCTATAAGAAAAACACCTAAACCATCTAGACTCTCAAAGCCATCAAACCGCTATAACCAAGAATCAAGATCAATATTGTCAGTAGCCACAACCAAATTAGGATCATGGACTCTCGAATAACCACATCATGTGGTGAGAACTCAACCGTTTTACCAGAGCCATAATGACAAATCTGATAAACAAAGAGGAGGTTTGTAGAAATGTCAGGAACCAAAAGAACATCCTAAAAACAACCACCTGTCAATGGAACAGAACCTGAACCTGAAACTGAAAGTTGTGCTGAGTCACCAACTGAAATCTGTAAAGTATTACTATGAGCAAGTGACGTAACAAGTTGCGGTGAGTGTGTCATGTGGTGAGAAGCCCCAGAATCAATAATCCAAGTGGATGTAGAAGGAATAGCTCATGTAAAGAGAGCATGTCCTTTCCCAGTAGAAGAGGAAGATGGAGGCTGAGGAGGAGAAATATGATTCTATTGCATGGCTGCCTCCAAGGCCTCTAATCATTTCCAACAACGAGAAACTGGATGACCTTCTTTGCCACAAAAATTGCAAATTTCATCTGACTTCTTCTTAGTCTTGGAGGAAGACTCACCAGACTTAGAAGAGTGCTCCTGTTTGGGATAGGACTTTGGTTTGTAACCGGACATAGGTGGTGGCTTGGAGGAACGCTCACTGCCAGCTGAATCCTTCTTAGGCTTTGGTTTCTGCTTCTTGTTCTCTTTAGATGTCTGAGCAACCAATGCTTTTGGTTGTGATCCTGTGAGAGTGTCCAACTGAGATAGGTGAGCCTGCTCATGAGTCAAGCGATCACATAATACATCAAAAGTAGGCATGGTGAAGCGTGTACCCAACGCATCCATAGTAGAATAAAATGTGGAAGAAAATATTTGATAGGGACCTTGAAGCTTAGATAGAATTAGGTAGATACACTCTGGGTCTATCTTATTCTTACCAAAACTGTGTAAGATAGATATGGTGGTTTTGAAATTGTTTAGAAAGTCCTCAATGTGAGGAAAAGATTCAGGTAACAAGGAAGAGAGTTTGACCTCAATCTGTAATGCTCTGAACTCATTGATAGTACCAAAGAGAGTTTCAAATTTGGACCAGATAGCCTGAGGAGTGAGCAAACCATCAAGGTGAAAAAGCAAGCTGTCCAAAACATGTAAGGAGATGACACCCATAGCCTCATCCATCTTATTCTGGTGCTGAAGAATCTCAAAAGGATGCTACAACAACGACTGATCCACATCCAAATAGGACCACAACCTCCTTGATCTGAGAAGCCTCATCATACGAGATTTTCAGAGGTTATAGTTTTGGGATGTAAGAAGCTCAATTGAAGAATTTTCCATGTGTACCTATATCTGAACCTGGACCTGCTCTTGATTTTTTTAATTAAGTGATCTTTTAGACTAGACAGAAGATGCAGAAGGGGTTTTTTTGTTTTTTTTGAGTTTAGGTATTCTGATTTTCTGAAGTAAATTACAGAAGATAGTCAAAAATAACACCCCCCACAATATGTAAAATAAAAACCCAGTACAATTTGATAGCCAGAAAAGAAGACAAGAGCAAAGAAAATGTGACAGACACTATCTTGTGTACCTGGTGATTTTTCTAAAAAAAAAACTCCAAATCTGAGAAGAACTCTCCAAGACCTTTCCGACGTTTATTCGTTTTCTGAAAACGGAGTCCATTTGCCCAATTTATGGCTCCCAGAGTGCAGAAAAGAGCACTGACTTGGATGAAAAAAATAGGTACTGAATGAAAACATCAGCAAATCTCACCACCAGATCTGAGTAGGGCTCAAAAATATCTTTTCGGTGCCTATTCGTTTTCAAAAATCCGACTCTGTTTGCCCAAGTTATGGCAAAAAAAACAAACCCACTTGTAGGGCATAAAGAGGGTAAAAAATAAAAAATAAAAATTCCCAGTGCTAAAGTTGTCCTAACTGGACAAATTTTATATGAAAATGGGGTTTTTGGGTGTTTTGATTTCAATGGTGAGGTCCTTTTGAGCTCAAAATGCCCAGAAACAAAAAAGATACCCTAGATCCAAACTAAAAATTCTGAAAAAGAATTGAAACTCTTGCCTCCAGAGAAAATCTTCTCAAAAAAAATCACGAACAAGTAGCAGGAGATGATGGCTCTGAAACCATGAAGAAGTTGAGAAAGTACAACTTCTGAGATCCCAAGAGCATCTGCAAGCAAAATACCTGTCGCAAGAGAAGATTGGAGACAACACAAAAAAGGCTCTAAAGAAAAGTTTATCATTTTAGAGAGGGAATTGAAAAAAAAAGTTACAATACAATCCTTATGATAGGAGAATAAAAACCCTGAAGAAACCCTAAAGGGATAAAGAGTATTTAATAATTAGAATAATTATTAAATACCTACAATATTATTAAATGCCTAAGTTTAGCTTAAGCGTAGAGTATAATAGACTAATAATTAAATAAATAATTATTAGCTAATACAAGATAACTCTAACAGTTAGGTATAAAGTTAAATTGAAGTTAGGGTAAAGGATCAATTAGGCTTATAGGCAAAACTTTTGATTTAGGGTTAGAGTTAAATTATGGTTAGGATTCAAACTAGTTAGGAATACAATTCAATTAAGATTACGAGTTATACTTGAAATTAGAGGCTTGAGACTTTTATTAGAGTTAAAATAAGATTGGGGTAAGGGTTAATATTAGTGTTCAATTTAAGGATTATTACAAGTTTAAATTTAGGATTCAATTAAATTTATAATTAACATTCAATTAGTATTATAGTTAGGGTTCAAATAAGATTTAATTAGGGTTAGGTTTCAATTAAAGTTATGGCTACAAAATTATTAATATCTTCTATTTGCTAATTGTTTGCAAAAGAACATACTCAATTACTATTACAAATTTAAATGGCAATTACTCGCCACTAAGTGACTTGTTCAAATAATGCAATGATAATTATTTTGTCTTAATTAATTGAATTGTTTAAGGTTATGAGAATGAGGATAATATTAATTAATATTGATTATGTGGATAATGAAGATTGCATATTATTGTCGTAATATTTAATATTTTTCTCACATGTCCTAGAACATTTTTGAAAGACATATAATTTTTTCTTCCAATAGATATAATTCTAAGTTACAATTATAATTTAAATTATATTGACTATTTCTATTTCTAAATTATATAACTAACTTTATAATTTCACTTTCATAAACTTTTATTAATAGATTAATAATTAGCTAATTCAAACAATTATTCTTATTGTTATCATTAAAAGACAATATTAATAGTTAAAAAAATTAATATCTTAGATATTTATTTATTTATTTATTTTATATATATATATATATAAAAGAGTATTCAACTAGGAAAAGGTGACCTATCACGAGTTAAGTGCATTGTTGTGATGAAAGAATTCTAGTTGACTCAACCTCATAGACTAAAAGAAAAATCTTTATTTTGAAGAACTTTTTGTTTATTTAGCAACTACCATAACAAATCTAAATAAAACAATATTTTTGTTATTTAGCAATTATAGAAATAAAAAAGAACCTAAATAAGATCTCTTTCTTTTAATATTGTGATTTAATCTGGCACGCACGCAGAGCCAGGACAGAGCCTGGCAACTATATATTTGCTTTCTTACGTCATATTTTATCTTCATTCGCCTTTCTACGTCTAGTTTTAGGGTTTTTTTGCTTTGCTTAGCAAGTACCGTAAATACAGAACTGACAGAAAGCAATATTTTTTCTGTTCGTTACGAGATAAGATCGACCTCTTTACATATTCTGATTTTTATAAATTAGTAAGAATTTCCCCTTTTTGCATTCATTCTTTGTTTTTTCCTGTTTCAATATTGCGATTTCTGAACATAAATAGTGGCAATTCTCCAACACAATTTGCATGGCTTCACAGTGCTCTCTTTTTCAGGGGGAATGACAAAACAAAGAGCTGAAGAGCATGCGAAATGAAAAACGAAATTTCTTCTGAACTTATAGCTCTTCAGCTCTTTGTAAGCATGCTCTCAATGCAATGCTTACAAGATCTGAAGAGTCAGGAGTTCAAGGAATTTCTTACAAGACAGAAGTTAGGGTTTTGAATTAGGGTAAGTATCAGAAGGAAAGTGTAATGGTGTATGTTAAGTGCTGCAGAATTTGAATTTTTGAAAGAAGTTTATTGAAGTTTTTAATTTGCTAAACTCATATATAGTCTATAGGCAATTGCATGTATTATAATACCAGTGTATAGATGACGGAAATTTTTTTTCATGAAACTTGGAAATTAAATTTATATTTTGCATTAAATTGGTGTTGTAGGAATAATTAATATTTTGTGTTAAATTGCGCCTGTAGCTCAGTGGATAGAGCGTCTGTTTCCTAAGCAGAAAATCGTAGGTTCGACCCCTACCTGGCGCGAATTACATACTTTGTTCTTTATTTTGCTTTTCTCAAAGTCTACCGTGGTGAGTTTGGAGAGTCTAAACTTTCTCGTAAGTTTTACAATCTCTCTCTTGTAACAATAATTTAAGGACGTTGCTGTTCATTATTTATTTGCCATGTGAAAATATTGATTCTGTGTAAAGACATTCCCAGTTTGCATGTGCCAGCGAGAGGAATAATTTCAAACCAGGTATTCCAAATGGTTGGCATCATTTTCCCCAGGGCAAAGCTTTGATTTTGTCTACATACATGCAGGTCCTCAAGCTTCCATTTCTGTTTCTAGCTATGACCTGAATTGATCTGAACCAAATTTTCTGTTCTATGTTTTATGGTATTTATAATTTGGTAGGAAAGAGTCACAGGTTGAGCCTGTGTATTACAGTCTTCTGAACAAAAAAGTATAGTTATAGCTTTGTTTGAGGCAGATATGAGGAGAATGAAGCGAAGAGAGAATTTACTGTGCTCATCCTTTTGGCTCCTTAATTATTGTTCATCTCAAGTCCCATTGTCCATTTACTACTGTCAAGGTAACAGTTATATATGTATATGTGTTGTCTTTATGGTTGAAATCTCCATCTTTGCAAAACTGAGTGAAGAGGATTGAAATTTAGGGAAGAAGATTTTACAGGACCTAGCATCTCGAGACAGTCCAGAACAGCAAGAAGTTGCAAATTTACCAATAAGCTCTAACCAGTAATTACCTATATAGTAAAGTCTTAAGAGTGATTAAAAAGACCATAAACTAATAAGGATTTAATTTTTGGGGTCTGAGATGAAGGCCTAGGTCTTCCACAGCTCCAGTTTCGTTGAGGGGAGATTTGGTCAGAGGTGTCATCATCCCTACATCATTCTTGAGCTTTTTCTTGAATTTAGATTGTCCTGAAACCATGTTCTTCATCGACTCTCTCACGATGGCGTCGATGATAATGGTGAGAAAGTTAATAGTATTTTCAAGTTGAATTTTGGACACTGAACTCAACTTTAGTTTCCACATCCTTCAATCTCATCTCGTGGCAGACTTTGAGACTAGCCTAGCAACCAATCTAGCAACCCCAGCCGAATATGAGGGAAGTTACAATTCCTTTTAGTGAATGAACTTGTATATTAGAAGTGGTTTTTTTTTAAATAAATCAAAAATCGATTTTTTTCATTTTAGTGAATGAAATTTTTTAAACAAAATATTTTTACTTCAGATTAATAGTACTAATATTAATTTGTGTACTTAAAATTTGAAAAACAAAATAGAAATAAAATCTTAAAAAAAGAGGGAGAGCAAATTGTGGAAGCACGTGACACTTTTATTAATAAGCAGGCACTTTTAAAATTGCATGGGAACATTAAACTGTTTTTCAAATATTTTCTAAATGTTTCTAAACACAAAGCGTCATGTTCCTGCTGAGAGTTAAATAATGTAGATGGTAAAGGAGAAAAGAGAATGTACATTTTATTCATGATTTAAATAAATGCAAACAGCTATTTGACAGAATGCCTGAAAGGGATGCTATCTCATGGACTGTGTCTTTGCTATGTCACAAGTGCGATGTAAGACATTAGAAAGGTAAATAAAACGCTACAGCGGAGTCAATCACAAACCAAATTACAGATTAAGTTGGGCATCGGTAATATGAACTGATGGGAAGCTGTAAAGAGGCATCGATGAATTTAGGTACAAAGTTCTGTGTTGTTACTTCTTGGACAAACTTTTCAACAGTTTGCTTGGTTTAGAGGACCTCATGTTTCACAAACTATAATTGTGCTATTTTGGATTTTCTCTCAGTTTCTTTGGGAGTAATGGGCACATTTAGGAGTTCATTGTTATAATGTATAAGTTCCTATTATAAGCATTTTCTCGATTTAGACAAATGTTTCCGTGAAATTCCGCTGAAGTACTGGTTTAATTGTTTTGGCCTTCCATTTTAGGAGTGTCAATTCTAATTCAGGTCAGTGTTTGCAGAATAAGATTATTCACATAAACAACAAATTGTGATTCTTATAGAGATAGAAGATCATGGATATCTATAGAAATAGTAGATTGATATTATTTTTAGAAACATCAGGTTGTATATTGTATGTATGCATTTGCACTAATTGGTTTGTCTAATAATCTGTTCTTGGTAGGTCCTTCTTGGTGATATGGGAGCTGGAAAATCAAGCCTGCTTTTGCGATTTGTGAACGGCCAATTTTTTAATTATCAAGCTAAATGCTTTACCTCTTCTATTTGTGTAATCTTTAAAACTTATTTGTAATCTTTAAGACGCCTTTCATGTTTTTTTAATCAGGATTCAACAATTGGAGCTACGTTTTTCTCTCAGACACTTGTTGTAAATGAGACAACTGTAAAATTTGAGATATGGGACACTGTAGGATAGGAAAAATACCATAGCTTGGCTCCAATGTATTATCGAGGTGCTGCTGTAGCCATAATTGTATATGATATGAAATAACAAATCCGGTAGGTAATATTTATCCCATAATATGGTTTTTTAAATGGAATTTTTTTTGTGATTGATGAGCTCCTGATTTTGTACATATAATTAAAAAATATGAACTGATTTTAAGAGCAGAAAAGTTTTTATGGATTAATCGATGAAATATAAAACTATTAGAGTTTAATTACGTTTCTAAGCTAATCTGAGTTTGCCTAGAAGACTTATAAGTAGACATTTAATTAGAGATTTAACCTACAAAAACGTGAAAAGAAATGACATGGATTCCTTAATTTCCCTGTAAAATATTGTTTTTATTTATGAAAGTAAAGATGTTTTCACAGATGTAAGATCCAGCAGGCCATCAGGGATGATAAATGATTGATACATGTTGGCTTAAATGCTGCAACAATCGCATAAAAGTGCCAAATGAAAACATTGCCTTCAATGTGAGAACTCAAACTTTTGTCAAAAGTATGCAAGTTTATAAAGCTGAATTTCAAAAGTGATGCTCAGAATTGTATATATAACCTTCAATATTCTACTTTATTATCCCACTAAGTTTTCTGGTAATCCTTAACAGGGATGTTCCATAGTTGTAGTACCCCTCTTTGATCCCTCTTTTTGTATGTATTTGATTGACTTCAATGGAACATTAATGTATATTGATTCAGATTTTATGCCATGTTATTTCATATTTTATCTGGATTTGTGGTGTATGATTTTATGCAGTATCATAAGTACTTATGATTAATGTTATTTTAATATCATGGACTGACACTCTTATCTTATATGTGCGATGTGTTATTTATGTGTTGCGTGACACTCTTACCTTATATGTGCGATGTGTTATTTATGTGTTGCGTGTTTGCATGTGTATGAGATGCGAGGAGATGATTTTCCTTCATTCACTCCGGTGAGACGAGGAATGTCACCACTTTCGAGGAGATTATTTTCCTTCACTCACTCCAGTGAGACAGGGAATGTCACCACTCTCATTCGTGTCTGTATATATATATTTGTCTATATGCACGTGTGGTTCTTTGGTGCAAGACATTGCAGGTACAAGTTTGAGCGTGCCTTATATGTCCGATGGGAGTGGAGGAGATAGTTGTTGGACTCTAACTTGATCTGTAGTTACACCTGTGTGATTGTTTTTTGTTGGTTGTCTTTTCCATGTGGCCAGTATGCGAGTCATAATGCTTTGGTTTGGTCATTTGTGAGTCGTCATTTGATCATTCTTCGTCTTGCGTATTTTCGTTCATCTGAATGGTTATTTAATTTAATGGATGATGCTATCTTATGTTGGTGTAATTAGTTAATTATTATGCTCTGAGATTATTGATTTAATTAAATTAATGATTTGCTAGATTAAATGGTTAAATGGCTTATTTCATTGTGTAAAGTTGCATTAATATATTTTGTGGAAGAAAATAAATAATTGTCAGCCATTTAAATGTTAAATGATTATGTTGAAGGAAAGTATTTTGGAAAATAGAAAATAAAATTAAAGATTTTCTTTTAACCTTTCCATTTGACTTTTGCATTTTAATTGTTGAAAAAGAGAAAATATGATTGCTTTAAATTCTTGTGGAGTGATTGGAATGGAAGAAGAAATGCCTATTATTGTTGATTTTGTGAAACTTATATCATATGTTTTCTTATAGGAAAGAAATGGTGCATTTCTCTATTTGTTGTATGTTTTGTATTCTTGAAAATCATCTTCTTGGATTGCCTCTTCTATTTCGAATAGAATGAAGTAGATTTAGCTTGTCGTGTGCTTCCTAGTATTTAATTGCCCAAGATTTGTTATCTATAGGGTTCCCATGTGTTTATTTCATTGGTAACCTTATTGGAAATTATCCCCTTGAAGTTTGGATATTGGCACTGTGTGTGTGTGCCCATGAAATGATGTAGAAATGAATCATTCTTATGTTTAAATGATTTAGTATCATGTTGATTTTTAAATGCTTGAGAAGTATGAATTTTTATTAATATGGACTTTACTTTACCTGTGGCGGGCTAGTCCCACCACGCGGGTCGGTAGTGTTTGCTATCCGCAGGTAGCAGTACTCCCGGTCGACAGTATCGCTACCAGTTGGTAGCAGTGCTAGCGGCTGGTAGCGACTGCTACCAACAGTAGTAGTACTATTGGTCAGCAGTACCGCTACCGGTTTGTAGAAGTGCTACTGATTGGTAGCGGCTGCTACCAATGGTAGCAACACTACCGGTCAGTAGCGGTTGCTACTAGTTGGTAGGCAAGCTACTAGTGGTAGCAGTACTATCGACACGTAGTGTCTGCTACCTCAGCAGCAGCACTACCGCGGGTTGGCCTTGATCCCCGCGTGACTTTGTACCTTAGCGGTACAAATTCCTATGTGCTATGAGTTTAATTTTTATTAAATAAATTGTTTTTAAAGTGGTTTTTATGTTAAATAAAATAGTGAATTTCAAGTGATTTTTATTAAGTACATTAATAAATTTATCAATGGAAATCAAGGCATGAATTAGTAATTCAAATTGGTTAATTTGGATATATTCTGGAAATGAATTAAAATGCCTATTAGGAGTTCATGTTTTATTTGCTTGAATATTTAATGTGAATTTTATTCTTGATAGAATATTGATTTGGAATTTGAATAGATGTGAATGGTAAAAGAGTGTTTTATTTAATTTTCAATCAATGGTTGCAAGTGCTTATGATGTTGTTTTTCTCAAAGATTGTCTGAGTGCGGACTTAGTGAAATTAGCTTTCCTTGCAAGAGTTATATTATGTTATTTCTGGTCTATGGTTCAGTCGTCTTGTGGTGGCATATTTGGTACCTTTGACCAAGTGATATATGATGACTTTGTTGTCTTAACAATGTAGTGCTTTTGCCTTATGGTTAACCAAGAGTCAGCATGTCATTGTTTTGACCACTTATTTTTGGATAGTGGTGTTATGGCTGTCTACTTTGTCATAGGGTCCTCGTGGAGTGACCATGTTTGTTTAGTGTCCTTTGAGAGAGTGGCTTTTGAATGGGGGCTGCGCCCAAAGAGGTTGGCAAGATGACCCTTCGAAAGTAAGATAATAAGTGATAATCTAACTAATTGATTAGGTGGGTAGTCTCAAACATTAATAAAGATATTGTACCTCGCGCATAGGTGAGTGCTTGTACTGAGGCTCATAATGTAGTGAGAAGGCCTGGAATGGCGAACTGACCACCTTGTCTTCATGAAAGGCTGGTAGGGTCTACATGAGACTTAGTTGGAGCTAGAGGTTCGGGAAAGGTTACCAAGACAGTGAGCTGGAACCTATGGAGGCTGACTATGGTAATCTTCATAAGCTATGTGATGACACTCTCTCTTTAGAGTCACTTATGTTTTGTGAGGTCGCGTCTCTTGTGTTTTGTGATATCGAGTCATTTGTGTATTTGTGATGTCGAGTCACCTAGATTATTGTGGAGTCTCTTGGTGCTGTCATGGAGTCGTATTGTTTTGTTGACCATGTCATGATTTTTCTTTCTTCAGGGTCCTCAGCTATCTCCTATCACAGTGGGGTGATTCTATTTTGGTAATTACATGGTCGGGTGGTAGTGCCACTTCCCATCTGATGTTCTTGTTCATACCTTCATGCGAGGATTGGCTTCACAGGTGTTTTTGTGGATTGTGGCTCATGCTCTATCTCATGTTTGGAGATTATTGTTATTTGAAGACCTATGTGGTCATTGTATCATGATCTTTTGTAACATGGTTATTGGTTAAGTTGTATCTTTATATGTATATTAAGAAGCCATGTATTGGAAGAGCAATGTAATCCTAGATTGGGTTGTTATTTATCCATTTCATTCATGTTATATGTTCATGCTTATTGAAGAGAAATTATTGTATCCTTTCAATCTTTCATTGGTGTAATCTGTTACTGCATATGGCTTCTTGTGATCGTTGAGTTAATGATGGATTATTGGATTAACCTTAATTGTGGAGTTTATTTTTTGGTTTTAATTCTTCATTGGTAACCCTTAAGGAATTCTGGTGTAGTCTTCCGCTTGTGTTATTGTGCATGTTGTGTGTTATGCACCTGTTATGTTTATACTTTAATTTTTTTTTTTGTTTCACCCTTGTTGTGGGTTTTCCTTCGGGGTTCCTGGCGGGGCATTACATTTGGTATCCGAGCCCAAGTTTCAACACTGGGTACTCTGGGTTTGTAGTGAGCCCATTCGCCTTGACATTTTTGTGTAGGTCTTGTGGTGTGACTTCCTTGCTTCTTTCCTTGCCTTTGATCTGAACTTTTTTGTCTTGTGTAGTGTTAGGTCATAGATAGGAAAGCCAAGGGATGTGGCCATGTTGGTGGCCGCACCAGAGGCAGAGGAGGAGGATGGGGTCAAGGTTTTGACTGCCATAGTCCTTCACCACCACCCACTGATGCGAGTGTGGATCAAGATTAGTCGGTTCATCAGGAGGGACTGCATTCACGAGAGTAGGTTCCTGAAAGAGAAGAGTTGCGATAGATGTTTCAGGAGGTGCTAGCTAGACTAGGCCCTAGACCTGAGGTGGATCAGCCCAGTCCCATCAGCATATTCCAGAGAGAGAGAGAGAGAGAGAGATCTCCTAGAGGGAGAGAGGTCCTAGTGGACCAGGACCCAACTAACATGGAGCACATGAGGGACTTGATGAGGTCCAATCCTCCTTTCGTTGATGGTAAAGGTACCGGTCTAGAGGTAGAGACTTGGCTTATCAGTTTAGATCGGTGTTTTGCCATGTATCCATATGGTAGCAACACCAAGGCGAGATGCGCTAACATGCATCTCAAGAGTTTTGCATCTATCTGGTGGAGGTTAGAGGAGGAGAGGATTGGTGTGAGCATTAACACCGTGTCATGGGAGATCTTTCTAGAAAGATTCAGGGCACAATTTCTCTCACCCCAGTGGAGTTAGTCGCATGCAGATGAGTTCTATGCTCTGCACCAGTTTGGGTTATAAGTAGATCAGTTTGAGCACAGGTTCTATGAGCTTAAACAATATGCCAGGATCAACAATGATGAGGCTATGTTTGTTCAACACTTCTTGAGGGGTCTTAATGACCACATCAGTGGAGGAGTGAGAGTTTTTGAGCCTTCTTTAGTAGAGGTAGCCATGGAAAAAGCCAGGCGAGTGGAGCAGAACCTTAGCCATGCTCATGGCAGCCATTCTAGAGTTTATATTGGGAGTGATCCTTTCAGTGGGTCTAGAGGGAGAGGGAATCAGTCCTAGACTGCTGCACCTGTTAGGGGTCCTCAGGCACCTGCTAAGGGTGCTCAGCAGTAGCAGCAACAACATCCACTGAGACTGAAGCAGTCTCAGGGCTAGCCAGGTGGAAACTCTCAGTTTCAGAAGAGCAAGAACTGGCAGAGGAGTAGGCACACTTTTCTAGGGCAGTCCTCTCAGGGTACATCTCAGGCCCCTAGTGGGGAAAGCTTTTAGTAGTCCAGTGGGTCGTCTGGTAGTAGAGGACCTGTTAGAGAAGTTTGCTTCTCCTGTGGTCATTTTGGCCACAAAGCCACTCAGTGCCCTTAACATTCTCACTAGATGAGTAGCCAGAGGCCAGCTACATCACAACTAACATTGGGAGATGCAGGTAGATCCCATAGAGTATTGGCAGCGGTGGATGACCGCCAGGCTAAGCATCACAGTACCGTGATTGAGAACATAGGTGTGTTGTGTGGTATTCCTATCTTTGTACTTTTTGAATCCGATGCTTCAAATTCTTTTATTTCTTCATCCATTGTGGAGTGGTGCGGGCTCGTGTCTTCTAAGCAGGTAGATACGTGGCAAGTAGAGTTGGCTACTGTGTGCGTGTGTTTGTAGATGCCTTCAGTCCTAGTTGTGAGTTGGACCTAGGACCCTTTGTCACTTCAGTTGACCTTCGAGTCATTCCCTTGGGGTCCTATGGAGTTGTGTTGGGTATGGATTGGTTATCATCTCACAACACTCATGTAGACTGTCATCTAAAGATAGTAGAGTGTTTAGATGACCATGGCAGGAGTGTGGGGATCGTTGGAGTTTAGTGATCCATATCATTACATATGATTTCCACTATGCAACTTAGGCGGTGCATTCGTCAAGGGTTTCAACTTTTTGCAATTGCTCTTGAGGATGTGGATGAGGGAGAGAGTCAAGAAATTGCTCTTGATGCTCACCCTATTCTTCGAGAGTATGCTGATGTGTTTCCTTTGGATATTCCCAGTATGCCTCCGAAGCGAGACATAGATTTTTGCATCGACTTTTTTCTTGGTGCAGAACCTATTTCGAAAGCACCATATTAGATGACTACTCAAGAGTTGAGTGAGTTGAAGTTGCAGGTTGATGAGTTGTTGGCCAAGGGGCTCATTCTTTCGAGTGTTTCTCCTTGGGGTGTGCCAGTTATCTTCGTTAAGAAGAAGGATGGTTCTCTTCAGTTATGCATTGATTATCAATAGTTGAATAAGGTAACCATCCATAATCGATATCCATTGCCTCAGATAGATGATCTATTTGATCAGGTAAAGGGAGCCAAGGTGTTCTCTAACATAGTTATGAAATCTTGGTATCATCAGTTGCACATTCATGATGCAGAAATTCATAGGATGGTGTTTGGTAGTCGTTATGGTCACTATGAGTTCACAGTGGTGCCATTTGGGTTGAGGAACGTGCCTTTAGTATTCATGAGTCTTATGAATGGGTTTTTTCGTACCTACCTTGACCAATTTTTCCTTGTGTTCTTGGATGACATATTGATTTATTCTAGATCTATGGAAAAGCATGAGGGTCACTTGCGTTAGGTATTGCAGTGCTTGAGGGAGAATCAACTTTTTGTGAATTTGGCGAAGTGTGATTTCTTCCAGTCAGAGGTGAGATATTTTGGTCATATAGTCTCGGGAGAAGGTGTATCTATGGATCCTTCTAAGATCCAAGCTATTGTTGATTGGCTAGTGCTGACCAATGTTTCTGAGGTATGAAGTTTCATGGGTTTGTCCAGATATTACCGTTGCTTTGTGCAGAGTTTTTCTCAGATAGGCCACCCGATTACTTCTCTTCAGAGGAAAGGGAAGAAGTTTGTTTGGTCAGAGTAGTGCGAATTATCTTTTTGTACTTGGAAGGAACTCCTTATTAGTGCTTAGATTTTGGCAGTTCCTGATCCATCCAGAGATTTCATGGTGTGTATAGATGCCTCCTTAGAAGGTATAGGTGCGGTGCTTATGCAGGATGGACATGTGGTTTCCTATGAGTCTCATAAACTAAAGGATCACGAGTTGAACTATCTAGTTCATGACTTGGAATTGGCAGCAGTAGTCCATGCGTTGGTTAGATAGAGACGTTTTCTATTGGGGTGTCGGTTTGAGCTGCATAGTGATCACCGCAGTTTGCAGTATATTTTCACACAGCCGAACTTGAATGCTCGACAACGAAGATGGATGGAATTCCTCTACGAGTATGATTTTGAGGTTCATTATATTCAAGGGAAAGAGAATGCAGTGGCAGATGCTTTGAGCCATAGGCGGCATGAGGTTGCAACATTGTCCCTTGGTGTGGACTTGAGTGAGAGATTTCTCAGAGTTCTTCCTCAGGACACTTGGTATTAGGATGTTAGAGCCATGGCGGAGTCTGGAAGACCATTGGAGGGTAGATATTTTGGATATACTCTTGAGTTAGATGGTCTTCTTCAACATCTTGGATGGATCTATGTACATCCTTTGGAGGGTCTTCGCATTTTCATCATGACTGAGGCCCATCATGCACCTTATTCAACACACCCTGGTGTCAAGAAGATGCACACATATCTTAGACATATATATCATCAGGCTAGTATGAAATGTGACATTGCTGATTTTGTGTCGAAGTGCTTGGAATGTTAGCGAGTGAAGACGAAGCATCAACACCTTGCAGGGCTTTTACATCCTAATTTGATACCAGATTGGAAATGGGATTTCATGTCTATAGATTTCATTGTGGGGTTGCCTGTTTCCTCACATCGTCATGATGCCATCATGGTCATTGTTGATAGATTGACCGAAGTTTCTCATTTTGTTCCTATTTGATCTTCTTATACATCAACTATGTTGGCACAAGTCTTCTTGGAAGATGTGGTGAGGTTGCATGGGATCCCAAGGCGGATCATTTCTGATAGAGACCCTGTCTTTACTTTAGCCTTGTGGACATCACTTTAGCATGCTTTGGGAACTGAGTTGAACTTTAGTTCAACTTATCACCCAGAGACCGACGGTCAGATTGAGTGTGTGAATCAAGTTTTGCAAGATATGCTTCACATGTATGTTATGGACCAGTAGTCACGCTGGGATGAATATCTTTTCCTTGTGGAGTTTTCTTATAACAACAGATATCACAACTCTATAGGCATGTCTCCCTTCCAGACTTTGTATGGTTGTCCTTGTCGTACTCCTTTGAGTTGGGATCAGTTGGAGGATAGGGTGCGTTTAGGACTGGATTTGCTTCGTGAGATGGAGCAGCAGGTTGAGCAGATTCATGAGTATTTGGTTGCTTCTCAGGATAGGCAAAAGAAGTATGCCGATGCTCATACAGTGAATCGTTAGTTTGCAGTTGGTGACCACTTTTTTTAAAGAGTGCATCCGCGGAGGAGTCTGATCCATTATGGAAAGATTTCTAAGTTGGCGCTTTGTTTTGTAGGCCCTTTTGAGATCCTTGAGAGCATAGGACCTGTTGCCTACCATCTTGCCTTGCCACCGAGTCTATCCCGCATCCACGATGTCTTCATGTTTCCATTCTTTGATCTTATCATCCTGATGTGACCCATGTTCTTGATTGGAATGCTTTGTAGGTCGAGGATGGGCAACTTTTCATGGAGCCTGTACACATTCTTCAGCGTCGAGATTTGACCCTTAGGGGTCATACCATCGAGCAGGTAAGGGTCCTATGGGACCCAAGTGATGAGACCTCTGCGACATAGGAAGATGTAGTGAAGATGAGAGAGCTTTATTCTTATCTGTTTTAGGCTTCCAAGAGTAAGCCTAGGCTTGGGGGGGAGGATGTAGTACCCCTCCTTGATTAGACTCTTTTTGTATGTTTTTGATTGACTTCAGTGGAACATTATTGTATATTGATTTAGATTTTATGCGATGTTATTTCATGCTTTATCTGGATTTGTGGTGTATGATTTTATGCAGTATCTCAATGCTTATGATTAATGTTATTTTATGGATCATTATCATGGAATGACACTCTTACCTTATATGTGTGATGTGTTATTTATGTGTTGCGTGTTTGCATATGTATGGGATGCGAGGAGGTGATTTTCCTTCACTCACTCCGGTGAGATAGGGAACATCATGAATGTCCTTCATCGGTGTGCATTTTGTGTCTGTATATATATATATATATATATATATATATATATATATATATATATTTGTCTATATGCATGTGTGGTTCTTTGGTGCAGGACATTATAGGTACAAGTATCGGGTAGGTACGGGGTATCGACTCCACCTGGATTCATATGTCTCAGCATGCATTATATGTCCAATGGGAGTGGAGGAGATAGTTGTTGGACATTAACTTGACTTGCAGTTACACCCATGTGAGTGTTGTCAGTCGGTTGTCTTTCCCGTCCGGCCGGTATGCGAGTCATAGTGCTTTGGTTTGGTCATTTGTGAGTCATCATTTGATCATTCTTCATCTTGCGTATTTTCGTTCATCTCAATGGTTATTTAATTTAATAGATGATGCTATCTTATGTTGGCATAAGTAGTTAATTATTATGCTCTGAGATTATTAATTTAATTAAATTAATGATTTGCAATATTAAATGGTTAAATGACTTATTTCTTTTTGTAAAGTTGCATTAATATATTTTGTGGAAGAAAATAAATAATTGCTAGCCATTTAAATGTTAAATGATTATGTTGAAGGAAAGTATTATGGAAAATAGAAAATAAAATTAAAAGATTTTTTTTTTACCTTTCCATTTGACTTTTGCATTTTAATTGTTGGAAAGTAATTGTTTTTGGAAAAAAGAAAATCTGATTGCTTTTTACTTTTTAAAGATAATTTAATTTGATTGGTGGAGAAAAATTTCAACCTAGAAAGTTTAGGTTGAAAAATTTTTCCCCATATATTCCTGGAAATTCACGGGAAGAGGAGGCAGAAAATTGGGAAACCATTTTGCAGGAGGAGCAAGAATTCTATTTGGTTTGCAAGGAGTGGGATTCTCCATCATTTTGCTTGCTAGTTTGCTTCAAGGTTGGATGATCTCTTCTTATTGTAAATTTAATTTTTAATTCTTTAGTTGATTGCTGTGTGTTGAAAATATACAAATCTCCTTGTAAATTCTTGTGGAGTGATTGGAATGAAAGAAGAAATGCCTGTTATTGTTGATTTTATGAAGATTATATCATATGTTTTCTTATAGGAAATAAATGGTTCATTTCTCTATTTGCTGCATCTTTTGTATTCTTGAAAATCAACTTCTTGGATTGCCTCTTGTATTTGGAATAGAATGAAGTAGATTTCGCTTGCCGTGTGATTCCTAGTATCTAATTGCCCAAGATTTGGTTATCTATTGGGTTCCCTTGTGTTTATTTCACCGGTTACCTTACTAGAGATTATCCCCTTGAATTTTGGATCTTGGCACTGTGTGTGTACTCGTGAAATGATTTGGAAATGAATCATTTTTATGTTTAAAAGATTTAATATCATGTTGATTTTTAAATGCTTGAGAAGTATGAATTTTTATTAATATGGACTTTACCTTACTCATGGCGGGTTAGTCCCACCATGCAGGTCGGTAGTGTCTGCTACCTGCAGGTAGCAGTACTACTGGTCAGAGGTACTGCCATCAGTTGGTAGCAGTGCTACTAGTTGGTAGCGGCTACTACCGGTCAACAGTACCACTACTGGTTGGTAGCAGTGCTACCAGTCGGTAGCGGCTTCTACCAGTGGTAGCAACACTACTAGTCGGTACCGGCTGCTACCGGTGGGTAGGCCTGCTACCACTGGTAGCAGTACTACTGGCAAGTAGTGTCTGCTACCTCGACAACAGCACTAACACGAGTTGGCCTCGACCTCCGCGTGACCTTGTACCTTTAGTGGTACAAATTCCTATGTGCTATGAATTTAATTTTTATTAAATAAATTATTTTTAAAGTGGTTTTTATGTTACATAAAATAGTGAATTTCAAGTGATTTTTATTAAGTACATTAATAAATTTATCAGTGGAAATCAAGGCATGAATTAGTAATTCAATTTGGGTAATTTGGATATATTCTGGAAATGAATTAAAATGCCTATTAGGAGTTCATGTTTTATTCGCTTGAATATTTAATGTGAATTTTATTCTTGATGGAATATTGATTTGGAAATTGAATAGATGTGAATGGTAAAAGAGTGTTTTATTTAATTTTCAATCAATGATGTTGCAAGCGCTTATGATGTTGATTTTATCAAAGATTGTTTGAGTGCAGACTTAGTGAAATTATCTCTCCTTGCAAGAGTTATATTGTGTTATTTCTGATCTGTGGTTCAGTCGTCCTGTGGTGGTGTATTTGGTACCTTTGACCAAGTGATATATGATGACTTTGTTGTCTTAACCATGTAGTGTCTTTGCCTTATGGTTAACCAAGAGTCAGTATGTCATTGTTTTGACCACTTGTTATTAGATAGTGGTGTTATGGTTGTCTGCTTCGCCATAGGGTCCTCATGGAGTGACCATGTTTGTTTAGTTTTCTTTGAGAGAGTGGCTTTCGAATGGAGCTACACCCAAAGAGGTTGACAAGATGACCCTTCAAAATTAAGATAATAAGTGATAATCTAACTAATTGATTAGGTGGGTAGTCTCAAACATTAATAAAGATATTATACCTCGTGCATAGGTGAGTGCTTGTATTGAGGCTCATAATGTAGTGAAAAGGTCTGGAATGGCAAACCGACCACCTTGTGTTCACGAAAGGCAGGTAGGGTTCACATGAGACTTAGTTGGAGCTGGAGGTTCGAGAAAGGTTAGCAGGACAATTAGTCGGGACCTATGGAGGCCGACCATGGTAACCATTGTAAGCTATGTGATGACACTATCTCTTTAGGGTCACTTGTGTTTTGTGAGGTCGAGTCACTTGTGTTTTGTGATATCTAGTGATTTGTGTATTTGTGATGTTGATTCACCTAGATTATTGTGGAGTCTCTTGGTGTTGTCATGGAGTCATATTGTTTTGTCAACCATGTCATGCTTTTTCTTGCTTGAGGGTCCTCAACTATCTCCTAGTATGGTGGGGTGATTCCATTTTGGGAATTACATGGTTGGATGGTAGTGCCACTTCCCATCAAATGTTCTTGTTCATACCTTCATGCGAAGATTGGCTTCATAGGTGTTTCTATGGATCATGGCTTGTGCTCTATCTCATGTTTGGAGATTATTGTTATTTGGAAACCTATGTGGTCATTGTATCATGATCTTTTGTAACATGGTTATTGGTTAAGTTGTATCTTTATATGTATATTGAGAAGCCATGTATTGGAAGAGCAATGTAATAATAGATTGGGTTGTTATTTATCTGTTTCCTTCATGTTATGTGTTCATGCTTATTGAAGAGAAATTATATTGTATCCTTTCAATATTTCATTGGTGTAATCTGTTATTGCATATGGCTTCTTGTGATCGTTGAGTTAATGATGGATTATTGGATTAACCTTAATTGTGGAATTTATCTTTTGGTTTTAATTTTTCGTTGGTAACCCTTAAGGAATTCTGGTGTAGTCTTCTGCTTGTGTTATCGTGCATGTTGTGTGTTATGCACCTATTATGTTTATACTTTATTTATTTATTTTTTTCACCTTGTTGATGGTTTTCCTTCAGATTTCCTGGCAGGGTATTACAATAGTGGAATTCAACCAAAACTACACTATTGCATTAGAAAACAAAAAATTTAGTTACAGAAACAAACAAAAAAAAGACAAATGACAAGCAACAGTGGATAGAAGACCTGGAAAAAGCAACATAAATACAACATAAAAATGCAAACTTACATCTATTCTTACCTGATAAAAATCAAATTTTAAATTGGGAGTGCCAAAAATCATACATATAGTTCCTAACTCAGATCACCATGACGTTTAGAAACAACTCTCTAATATAACACATACTGAACATGCCATTAAATGCAGAGTTGTCTACTTCATGCGCCGTCAATAATAAAAGCTTACTGACGAGCTCAAATAATACGAAGTCCGAAAATTTTATTACGTTGTTTTTGTGTCATATATTTTTGTTATTAATTTTATAAAATAGATTTTTTTTTATAATTAGAATTTTGTTTACAATTAGAATTTATTTAAATTGAAGTTACAGCGAAGTGGTATTCTAATAATAATTTATAAATATTAAGAGAATAAAAATATTAACATAATACTATTAATGTAATATTAACAACATAATACTTAATATTTAATATAATACTATTAACATAATATTATTTTAAACCTATCTTAAATTTAAGTTAAGATTACTTATACAATGTTAAGAGAATATTTTAGAGACACTGTATTGTTCCATACCATTTCTTTGATAAAAAATAAATAAATTTAATTTCTAATTTAGGAATATAAAAAATAACTTCTATGTTTCAACATTTTAAACATAAAAATATAATGTTTCTAAATGAAAAAATAAATATTATTTTTAATTACGCGGTTCCTACAGCCGCAGCAGGGGGAGTGAAGGCATCCGTGTATACACTAAAGAAAACTGAAAACTGATGGCAGCCATGCATTGTAACCGTTCCAAGCGTAAAAATGTTGCTAGGACCATTATAATAAAACATAACGTCAAACACAATGTAACATTATAATAAAACATAACGTCAAACACAACAGTTACATGCAACGATTGGAAGAAGGAAGGAAGGAAGAAAGTTTATTGTCTCTAATGAAACCATTGTGTCTCTGAGATATCTTTGTTTTACAATTACAGTCATCGCATCATTGCTGAGGAGGATTTCACATCACTCATCAGAATTTGCAGCTTAGATTTGATTACAGTCATCACATCATTGTTGAGGAGGATTACAGTCATCACATCATTGCTGAGGAGGATTTGGCATTGCTTTGACGGCTCAGCAGGACTCGGCTTTATGGTTCGGCGATCGAATCCTGGGGCGTGACATTATTTCTTTTACTGGTGAGATCAATTTCAATGATTAACAGATTTCAATGATTTGAATTGTATCAATAACCAATGCATTTGACAAATCTCTTTGCCTCCTTGTATATAAATAATAAAACCTTTTTTTAGCATGTCCTGCGTTCATTGTAGGTCGTGTGACCTCGGATCTTAAGGATACAGTGCGTCACTTTGTCTATAGCTCCACATTTGCATGCCTTGTCCATGCCTCTGTGTTTCTTCACAGGCATATCTGCCAGAGAAGTTCCAACTTCTAAAGCCTTTTAACAATCCGATCTCTGTCAAAAATTAGGATGTTCCATGAGATGACACCCCCTGAGGTCTTTCGTTGGATGATCATGCTCTGTCTGTACATCCACGCCTTGCATGCATGTCTATTTGGGCACTATACACCAAAGTGGGTCAATACCTTTTCCTTCTGTTGCGTTTTGATGGATTCCCCCTCATTATTACCAGATATTGGATACGTCGCACATTATTGAAGTGCAAGCCAATATTTAGTTTTGTTTTATTTAGCATCACCACTAATCTCCTCCAAACCATTGTCTCTGTGAACATATGAATTGGTTTACATCTCTGAATAATTACCGTTCTTTATTTTATTTTATTTTAAATTTGCAGTGCGATTCAATTCTATGACCAAATTAATTGCCAGTGACTTTGCTACAACCTCCTAAACTCATTATTATGTCTGTTGGTGGTATGGATTTAATCTATGACCCATATACCAAATGATTTTTATGTTCTTTTTGCTAGACTGATAGAGGTGCTGGAATACGGTCTTACAGCTGCCAATGGCAAATGTTTGAAAGTTTCTAAAAACTTTCTAAGAAATACATATCATACATTCAAATCCTTCTTTTATCATTAAAAATTTTGATACCGGAAGCGCTGGTTCATGTTATTATTACTTATAGACTTGCAACCATATTTCTTAGGGTACAGAAAGGGATAATATTGAATCCTTAATTATTCCTTAACCAATGCTTAGCTGAAATTGCTCATTCCATATATTTTTCTTTGCACATTATAAAGACTAAATTAGTTTAAAATACGGGTCTAAGATCTTAGTTTTGTCCTCCTGTAAGGGTCTTTCATATACTTCTTATAAGGATATATTGAATTTTATGTGGCTTCTTATTTGCAATGTTTAGCTTTTAGCTTTCTTAAAATGCTATGGGAAGTATAATGTTGTAAGACTTATGGGCTTCTAAATAATAAGGTGATGTGATATGTTACGATGATTAAAAGATTACCTTTATAGTTAGTACCACCTACTATCTACTCTTAAATCAGAGTCTACAAAATTTTGTAACTATTATGATTGTAGTCAATTTTGGATTGAGTAATAAAAATTAAAATTTTGGATTGTAAACTCTTTTTTTTAATGAATTATGTTCGAATTTTCTTTAATGTCTATGAAATGTTTTAATAAATTATATTCAAATTTTCTTCAATTACTATTACATACTTTACTATGACTATTAAGTGTTGGATGGTTTATTTTATGCATATTTTTTATTACTAAATGTTAATATTTTTTAATATTATGTTGTAATTATTTATGGATATTTTCATTCTCATAATACTAACTTCCATTTTATGTTATTTATATTCAGCAAATAATAAAAACATGGATGTTTCTGACAATGCATCAGAAATTGTTGTTGCAAGCCCAGATGTATCTGTGAATTCAGAACAATTTTGGATTACTACAACAAAATTGTCAGCTAATATGAAAACACGACCTTAATGATAGATGATGTTGAAGAATTAGAAATATTGCAAATGGAAGATGTTGCAACAAAAGTTAAGCAATAGCATTAAAATTTTTAGATTCTTTAAAAGAAGTATATCGTGATCATTATGAGAAGAAGGGTAGAAATAATTCATTTAGTTACTTCTTGGTTGATCTTTAATACTTCTTAAATATTGAATTTTTATGTAGTTGTTAGATAATGGCCCAACTGGGCACTATGTGCTATTAGGGAATGTGTAAAAACCAATGGACAATTATTGAGTGTACTAAATTTTGTAACTATTATGATTGTAGTCAATTTTGGATTGAATAATATAGTTTATTTTATGTATTTTCTCCACCAATAAATTTATCTTTCAAATGATTAAAAAATTGTTGTATTGATAGGGCTCGTGTATATAATAATAATAATTGTCACAATAGATAAGAATTTCATTTTTCATATTAATTATTTAATATTTTATAAATCTTTACAATTTTTACACATTTTAACTAATGCTAAAATCAAAATTCAAATGACTTGAAAGTTATTGTAATAATTCTAATATAAATAAAATAAATATAATGTTTGATTTTTATCCACTCACATTATAGAAATTTCTATAATCAAAACCTTAATATTAATTATTATCATAATCAAAACCTCAATATTATTCATAATTAATAATTATAATTTTAACCCTAAACCTAACTATATATCTAACACAAAACCTAACCCTAACCCTAATTATAATTCTAACCTTGACCCTAACCCTTTTCTATCCCCAAACATAATCCTAACCCAAACCCTAACTCTTATAGCTATCATCAAGTACTATATTTGATTGCAATCTTAACCCTAATCCTAATGATAATTCTAACCCTAACCCTAATTTTATTTACAATTAATAATTCTAATCACTAAGATTAACCCTAATCCTAAGCCCAACACTAATGTAACCCTAACCCTAACACTTGACACAATTATATCATTAGCCCTAATAATAATTGACGTCTTAACCCTTATCATAATTATAATTCTAACCCTAACCCTAATTTTATTTATAATTAATGATTATAGTCTTTAACTTTAACCCTAATTACTATCATTAAGATTAACCCCAATCCTAACCCTAATCCTAAGGATAAACCTAACTATGATATTAGCCCTAACCCTAACCGTAATTTTCACCTATATCTTATCATAATTGTTATTCTATCATGAGCATAATCTTATCTATAACCATAATCCTAACCCTACCTCTAACCAAGATTTAAACCCTGATATTATACACTTAATAACTATAAAACAATATTACAATTTCAAAATAAGAATATAGTACATTTAAAATATTTCAAATTTATATTATGAATATTATTTTCAATAAATTATAAAAATAATATCATAATAATCAAAACAATATAAATTAATAATAATAGTATATTATAATATTATTCCACAAAAAATAGAAAATATTAATAATAGTTGCAATAATAATATTACACATTATTGCAACAAACATTAATAATATAAAATTATATAGTTCTATTTTAATTTTTTTTAATTGTTTCCCATGTTTCATCGCGACTTCTAATAGCTTACATATATTTGATTTTAATCAAATATATATATATATATATATATATATATATATATATATATATATATATATATATATATATATATATATATATATATATATATATATATATATATATATATATAATACGCTAAGAGATATTATATATATATATTTGATTAAAGTCAAATATATGTAAGCTAGTATATAAAAATATTTTTTATTAAAAGTCATTTTTTATTTATCATATAAATGTGATTTTTTTCTACCTAATAGTAAAATTTAGAAGTTAATTATGATTAATTATCTAATTTGAAATCCATAGTTTGTAAATAAAGAGTAACTGAAAATATAATTTAAACCATAGTTGCTTCTTCGCAATTTAAGAAAGAATAGTATTGAACCATAGTTGGGAAGAATAATTTGAAATCCATAGTTTGTAAATAAAGAGTAACTAAAAATATAATTTAAACCATAGTTGGTTCTTCGCAATTTAAGAAAGAATATTATTGCAATGGATGGAATAGAATAGTGTACCTATGCACATATATTATCAAATGAAATCATACCTTCAAACAAAACCAGACTAAAATTTAAAATTAACTATAAGATGCATTTTTTTTAACAGTATACCTAATAGAATATGAATCCAACTCAAACTATCATACTAATAGTAAACCATAAGAAACCTTGTACAATTCATTACGATTTATAATATAAAGGTCATTAGTTTCATCATTAATTAAGCTAGAACTATAGAACCATGGTTTCCTTTTGAGGGATTGAATTAAAACCTCAAAATTGTGCAATAAATCAAATTCCATAAAATAAACAACTCATATTTCTATGAAACACATCCCAACAAATAATTTGAAAAGCTAAAAGGTTAAAAGAAGGTGGTCTTCCAAAGGTTTAATTTGTAGAAAATAAGAATATATATTTTTGTTTACCTAACCCCCCCCAAAATTGAACCCTAGCCCTAATCCTAATTAAATATTAATCAAAATTATAATCTAACCCTAACACTAAATTTTACTTAATTGAACAATAAATCACATTTGAGTCTAACCTTAATTATAGTAAACCAAAATAAACACCAAAATATTAAATCATATTGAATCTTGATAGTAAACTAAATTGAATGCTAATTATAAACCTAATTAAACTTTAAACTATATTAAACCCTAACCCTAATCTTAAGCCAAAATTAATTTTAGCCCTAACTCTAACCTTAACCATAATTAAAAAAATTAGATAAAACCAATTTGAACCATAATCGTAATCCTAAGTATACTGAATTGATCCTTAACACTAAACCAAAGGGAACCTGACCTTAAACCCAAATTTGAATTGAAAATTAATCTTAATATTAATTAAACATTAAGCCAAATCAAACTCACAAAGATCTACCATAAACCTAACACTAAACTAAATTGAACTATAACCCTAAACCTAATTGAATAATAAATAAAATTTAATCCTTGCACTAAATTAAAATAAACATTGACTATAAGCCTATGTAAACCTTAAATTGAATTGAACCCAAACCCTAAATCAAATTGAATATTTTCCCTAACCCCAACCCTAATCAAATCAAATTTAATGCTAACACAAAACAAATTTGAACCTAACCCTATACCACATTGAATCTGAACCCTAACACTAAATCAAATACAACTCACAAATTTATACTCTATACCAAATTCAAACTTAACCCTATACCAAATTGGCCTTGAATCCTAAATCAAATGAAGCCTTAACCCTATACAAATTTGAAGCTTAATATAACTAATTAAACATTACACCAAAACCAAATTTAATTCTAACCCAAACAATAAAGAAAATTGAATATTGAGTCTATATAGCTAATTAAACCCATAAAACAAATAAAACCATAACCATAACACAAAATTAAATTGAACCCTAATCCTAAATACCATTGAACTCTAAAACTAACCCTAGCCTTAATGAAATGGAACCCTAAGCCTAACACTAACCCTAAATACAATTTAACCCTAAATACAATTGAACCCTAAACCTAAATGATACTAAATCTAAGTCATAAACCAAATGAAATCGTAAATACAATTGAATCCTAACCCTAAATGAAACTAAAGCTAAATCATAAACCAAATAAAATCCTATCCTTAACCTTAAATGAAACTAACCCTAAATACAATTGAACAATAACCCTAAAAAAAACTAAATCTAAATCATCAACCAAATGAAACGCTAAACCTAAATCTAAAGAAAACTAACCTTAAATATAATTGAACCCTAACCCTAAACCAAACTAAACTTAAATTATCAAGCAAATGAAATCCTAACCCTAAATCTAAAGCAAACTAACATTGAAACCTAACCCTAAACCAAACAAATACAATTGAACCCTAACCCTAAACCAAACTAAATTTAGATCATAAACCAAATAAAACCTAACTCTAAAACTAAACCAAATTTAACCCTAATATTAGATAGAATTGAATTTTAACACTAAACCAAATTAAACCCTTACCTTAATTGAAATGGGACCTTAGCCTAACAATAAAAAATATTGTGTGCTAATGCAAATACTAACTCAAATTAAAACCTAAAATTAAAACTACTTACTAAACAAAATTGAACCTTAAACCAAGTTTAACCTTATCTGATCTAAATTATTTTGTCAATTCAGAGGACAATACCCAAAGTAGAAGTGGTTGTATTGTAAACACATAATAAATCATATTAAAATTTTGTTTCATTGAAAATATGTAAGAACCATACAATTTTTGGCAAAATCTGTGAAAGAGAGTTGTGTGCCCCTTGAATCTATCCAATTTGGGAAAACTTTGTGAGAGAGAGTTCTATGCCCAGAATCCATCCAATTTGGGAAAACTCTGTAAAAGAGAGTCGTATGCCTAGAATCTATCTAATTTGGGAAAACTCTATAAAAGAGGGTTGTATGCTTGGAATCTATCCAATTTGGGCAAACTCTATGAAAAAGAGTTGTATGAGAGAGATGTATGTCTGGAATCTATCCAATTTGGGAAAACTCTGTGAAAAAGAGTTGTATGCCCGAGCCTGTACAAGTTAGGCAATCTTGTGAAGGAGCGTATAATTGTGGACTTCATGAGAGTTGATACAAATTGTCTAACTCAAGAGATGAGATGCATGTCATAGCTTTGCAAACTCATCCTAAGAGTTGTATGCTTGTAGCTCTGTAACTCTATAACTCTCTAACTCCCTCTAATTGGATTCGAATTGGGCTTATTTATAATCTTTCAAAGAAGCTGAACAACAACTACATTTATGTTCTCATCGGAAGTTGAAAACACAATCCAGTATTGAAAGGTTATTACATTTATATGAGAACAAAAATTAATTAAATATTAAAATATTTAATACTCTGACTTATTTCTTATCATTACTCCCTTCTTGAAAGGTAATGGGCCCCATTTCTCGATCATCTTCAAAATAAAATTCTGCCATGTAACTTGAAAGTGCTAGTGAGACTCTCGAGAGAATAAGAATAATTTGTAAATGAATGAGAAGATTGGGAAATTTGAAGTATTCTTTTTTTTAGATGGTAGAATTATTGATAGAGCTCATGGTTGTGCTTCTACTCCTTTCTTGGCTTTCTTACTTTTATTGAGTCTATGGAGAGCTTATCCTACGCTTCTTCCTGATTTGTTATAGTAGCATGAGCCTAGTCAGCTTGAGGCATAGCAGCTACTGGTTCCTTGGTAGATGTTGTAGTAGCTTCCTCATTTCCTTCTGCTGAAGGCGAAGACAAGGAAGAGTTTGGCGTAGTATGGGCAGTGTCTCCTTAGGGTCATACTGTCAACCATCCAATAAATATATGACGCATATAGTCCAATCATAAAGGCTGCACACTAAAACAACTCATGGTAATAATTTTCTCCTCTTGAGAGTATTGAAACACCACTGAAATACTTATCAACATAAAATAGATCACTTGTCTGTAGATGCTATAGTAGCTTCCTCGTTTCCTTCTGCTAAAGGCGAAGACAAGGAAGAGTTTGATATAGTATGGGAAACAACTCCTTAGGGTCATACTATCAACCATCCAAGAAATATATGACACATATAGTCCAATCATAAAAGCTGCACACTAAAACAACTCATGGCAATAATTTTCTCCTCCTGAGAGTATTGAAACACTACCATAATACTTAGCAACATAAAATAGATCACTTATTTGTAGATGCACCTATAGCAATCAAAAATGGCTTTGATACCACCAATCTGAATTATTTTGTCAATTCAGAGGACAATACACAAAGCAGAATTGGTGGTATTATAAACATAGAATAAATCATATTAAATTTTCATATCATTGAAAATATGTAAGAACCATACAATTTTTGGCAAACTCTATGAAACAGAGTTGTGTGCCCCTTGAATCTATCCAATTTGGGAAAACTCTGTGAAAGAGAGTTGTATGTTTGAAATCCATCCAATTTGGGCAAACTCTGCTAAAGAGAGTTCTATGCCTGGAATCTATCCAATTTGGGCAAACTATGTAAAAGAGAGTTGTATGCCTGGAATCTATCCAATTTGGGCAAACTTTGTGAAAAAGAGTTGTATTCCTGAGCCCGTACAAGTTAGGAAATCTTGTGAAGGAGCATATGCCTATGGACTTCATGAGAGCTGATACAAATTGGCTAACTCGACAGATGAGATGCATGTCATAGCTTTGCAAAATCTTCCTAAGAGTTGTATACCTATAGCTCTATAACTCTCTAACTCCCTCCAATTGGATTCAAATTGGGCTTATTTATAAGCTTTCAAAGAAGCTGAACAACCACTACATTTATGTTCTCATCAGAAGTCGAAAAGACAATCCAATATTGAAGGTTATTACATTTATATGAGAACAAAAATTAATTAAAGATTAAAATATTTAATACTCTGACTTATTTCTGATCATTAACCCTATACCAAATCATACTGAAACTCTAAATCAAGGGTCAGTGCAAGAAGATGAGTCCACTTTTTGGCCAAAAAGTGGAAGTGTTTTCCCTGTTTTTCAGATTTTGTCTCACTTGAGCTTAAATTTTGAAACACTTAGAGATTGAATCTTGAAAAAGGTCAGTAACATAAAAGATATCTCTCTGAGTTTACTTTTCAAATATGTAATTTATTTTAATACCCACATAATAAAAAATAGCTTTTTGAATGAAGTTCTAAAAACTATGTTTTAAAAATGCCTGTTTCAGGACCATACCATGCATGTGTACAACCCACACTTTTTGACACAATTAAAATTATTTTCTCAAACCAGTTTATAAAATGGGGGCCCATTTCATTTTTTGCCCGTTGGATTTAAAAACGGGGCCCCGTTATTAAAACGGGGGCCCGTTATTAAAATAACGGGGGCCCGTTATTAAAATAACCGTTACTGTAAAAAAACAAACAGATTGCATCAATTTACCACATTATCATTGAAATCCGTACTGACAAAGATTTTTTACATCATTTGGCAGTACTTTTTAATATTTTTTATGCGATTTTTTGAAGACGAGTTTGTAAAAATGGGTTCTAAGCAACGTCAAAAGAAAAAAAAGAGGACAATGACAGTGGACGAAATTCAAGCACAAAGAGAGGAGGAGGCAAAACACCAAAGAGATCAAAGATCACAACAACGACAATTGAATAACACTTCTGAAGCATCTAGTTCAGTGCCTGTTGTAGATGAGACCATTGAAGACATCATGATGGATGCAAGAAATGTAGAACCACACATGGGTATGACTGTTGATGCAAATGTTGATGTGGATGTGAATCCTGGTATGTTTTTAAATCCTGATGACTATGATGCCAATCAAATTGCTGATTTAAATGAAGCTGGATATAAATTTCATACACCAATACGAAAAGAAATAAAAATTGAAAATATTACACCACCATCTCTAAAAGAAAATGAATGTAATTTGTTTACTATTGATAGCAATGTGCTAGATAATCTTAATGGGTTAGTTTCTTGGAGACAAATCAGAACACATGCAAACAGATTATATAAACAATTTTTCTATAATAAAAATTTAGATTCCAATGTCAATTAATGCTACAATTAATAAAAATGTTAAAAATGCGTAAAGTCATGAAAAAAATAGGTATTTATGCAAAACCAAAAAGAAAAGATGAATCATATAAGAAAGTTGTATCTACTGTTGCCAGTGCCATCGATTCTATAGGAAAAACAAGTCAATCTAAAGATAAGAATGCAGCACGTAGAGTTATAACGACTGCTATAGTTGACAAAATGATTGTTAATAAAAGAATGTTAAGTGATATAAGTGTCTATTTGAACTTACATCGTAGAACCTTGTCAAGAGCGACCAAAAGAAGAGACACAATTGAAATTGATCCACTAAACCATTGTTGGAGTTTTAGTGGTAGACTTCAAAGGTCAGACATGAATTAAATGATGAAACTAAACAATTAATTACAAAATTTTGGCATGATAACACTAGAGTTTCATCAAATGTTAGAGATGTTTTAAAGTTAAGGGTGGGATAAAAAATTCGTGATCCTCATTCAAAACATCTTCTTGACATGACTCAAACTGAATTCTTTAAAAAATTTAGTGATGAATCTATGTTAATGAATTTACGAATTAGTCAAAGATCATTTGAAAAATGCAAACCCTGGTATGTTAAAATCAATAAATAAAGAATATCTTGTTGTTGTAAAACTCATGTCCAGTTTCGTTACTATTATGATGTTTTTCGATATATTTGTTGTATGTTGCATGGTAATGATCTTGTGCAGGATTGTGGTGTTTATGTTCCACCTGAAACTATAAAAGATTTTATTGGAAGTTTATTTTGTAAACCACCTAATGAACAATTATTTCTTTCCAGTTCATGCATTTATGGTCTTTGCAATTTATGTGGGAACTATTCTTCGATAGGTGAATGTTTGCATGAACATGTTTCATCTGAGTTTGGACAAAAAATGGTTGATGTTAGGAGATTTAAGAATATAGAATACCCTCTAAAGGATGGAAAGATGGGGAAACGTTTAGAATTGATTATAGAACAGAATAGTGTGAATGCATTTATTAGTGAGTTTAAAACTCATATTGTTCCAAAATATGTGAAACATTCCCAACATGTCCGATGGCTTGATGGATAGTTTCGCATATGCAAGAACACATTTCCAATTGGAACAATAGTATCAGTTGTGGATTTTGCAGAAAATTATACTCTAAAACCACAAGAGGAAACTCAATCACAATACTACAACTCAGTGCAAGTGGCCATATTTGTGCACATTATATATAGACATGACCATGACAGTACAGAAGATAACAGAAAATTTTTGAGGGAGTATCATTTCTATGTTAGTGATAATCGATTACACTCTTCAGAGTTTGTCCAACATTGCTTCGAGGTATTTTATGATAATCTTAAGGAAAGAGAAATTGACATGAAACAACATATGATATGGTCAGATAACTGCACTGGACAATTCAAAAATGCAAGAATGTTTTATTGGCTATGCAAAGTTCACAAGATAACCAATGTCCAACATTTATGGAGTTTTTTTGAAGCGGGACATGGTAAGGGGGAACATGATGGAGCCGGTGCCTATATAAAAAGAGCTCTTGCTAGAGAACAATTGAAATTCGAGGATGCAGTGAAATTCAGAGATGCTCGTGCAGTTGTAGATTGGTGCAATTCAAAGTTGTCAAAAGGATCAACTGAAAACTCTACAATTCGACGTTTCTTCTGGTTGATAGAGGAAGATAGTATTCCTATTCGGCATGATTGTAATACCATCATTGGATCAGCTAAATGGCATTTGTTTAAGAGTTCTAATTCAAACACATGGACTATATTCACAAGGCAGCTTGCTTGCTTTTGTCAGTTTTGTGTTTCCGGAGATTGGGAATTTTGTGAGAATAAAGAATGGGTTGAAGAATGGCAACAAAGATCATTGACACCCATAGATGCAAATGATCTGCATGAAAGAACTGATGAAGATATGGATCAAATGTTTGCATCAAATGACTATGATCGCATTTCAGATCTTATACAACAAGGTAAAATTATTTTTGAAATTTGTTTTGATTTATTAAATAGTACATAAATTTATGAAATCTTACAGTGTATATTTTTGTTTTTATTTCTCATTAAATATTAAAATAAAATTGTTTTGTGCACAGGACATGTCTATGCTGTTGTTGCACCAGAGTACAATGAAGAGGGGACAGAGTATTGGTTGGCTCGATGTGTAGAGCCAAAACATAAGCTAACTACTCCTCGAGTAGATGATGATGGTTATGACTATCCAATAGGATCCGTGGTTGTTGTTGGCACTTGGCTACGCAAATATCTAACAAGAAAGAATGGATTGCCCGCATTTGAAGATTATGAATTAGAGAAAAAGATTATACATTACTCGCATTTGGTAGTGGCAACTAATATAAAATTGGATAGGTATCGTGGCAGGCCTGCTAATAAACAATTATGGACTCTCTCTATGGAAGAGCACGAGACAATTATAGATGCTTTGCAAAAGAGAGAGGATGTAGATGGTATAACGGAATGAATCTAGTAAAATTTTGTTTCAGGTCTACCACAAGTAGAAGGAATCAATGAAAACAAAGTTATTTAAATAGACTGTTTATTTTATTTTAGATATGTCTTCTTGATTACATTTTGTGTACAATATACATAAATGAGAGACTACTGGTCAAATTTCTGAATGAGATAATTATGTTTTAATCAAGTTCTATTCATTATATTTGTTAAATGATACTTTTTAATTTAGAATATGTTATAATTATAAGATATGTTTCGATACTTAGTTCATGATGTATGCACATGTAGTTTATCTAATCACAAGAACTATTTAAATGAAATTCCAAAAATAAAATTACAAGTCCACATAATGCCTATAAAGTTGTTTAAGCATAACTTCCATAAATAAAATTTCAAGTCCACATAATATATAAAGTATGCGCAAAATTTCAAGTCCACATAATTTCAAGTCAATATATATGATCTAATGTGCACATAATTTTAAGTCCACATAATATCTAATGCGCACAATACACATAAAGTATGCACATAATATATATGATCTAATCCTATTATGAAACTATCCATATATATAAAGTATGTGTGTGCACGTGTAAACAAATATGTAAAGCCCGTAAAATAGTACATATCAGAGCCAAATAAATAGTAAAATTTCAAGTCCACATAATCCATATAATATCTAATCCATATATATGTCTAGATGGTAACATGATGTTCACTCCACATAATATCTAACGTGCACAAAATATATAAAGTATGCACAAAATATATATGATCTAATCCTATTATGCAACTATCCATATATATAAAGTATGTGCACATGTAAACAAATGTGTAAAGCCCATAAAAAAGTACATATCAAAGCCAAATAAATAGTAAAATCTAAGTGCTATCATCAATAACATCTCGTGGTCTCTTGTCCCCGGGACGTGGTGCAGATCCACCTGTCTCATGCTGTACAATAAAAAAATAATATTAAAATATTACTTGAAATTAACTATTAAAAGAATCATCTATCAAATATAGTAGAATTCATAAATTAAGTTACAAACTTACCATATGCTCATCAGATCCTGTAGCAGTATCTCTCTTGTCCCCAGGACGTGGTCCAGATCCACCTGTCTCATGCTGTACAATAAAAAAATAATATTAAAATATTACTTGAAATTAACTATTAAAAGAATCATTTATCAAATATAGTAGAATTCATAAATTAAGTTACAAACTTACCATATGCTCATCAGATCCTGTAGCAGTATCTCTCTTGTCCCCGAGACGTGGTCCAGATCCACCTGTCTCATGCTGTACAATAAAAAAATAATATTAAAATATTACTTGAAATTAACTATTAAAAGAATCATTTATCAAATATAGTAGAATTCATAAATTAAGTTACAAACTTACCATATGCTCATCAAACCCTCTAGCAGTATCTCCTCTAGTAGTATCTTGTGCAATATCAACACCAAATGTAGTGCTAGCTAACTCCTGTACAAGGTCAAATTCAAAGTGTCCAATTAAATCTTAAATTAAGAGTCAAAATAAGATCAAATTAAGTATTACATATTAATACCTCAAAGGATGTCGATGTGCGTTCAAATTGGCTCTGATCAAAATTATGAGGATAACCTATCCTAATGGTAGTGTCCACCTGCGTACATGCATTTAATGAAATCATATTTAGTGAACATATATATGTGTACTAAATAATTTCAAGTTAAGTTACAATATTGTAAGAGTTCATATTTAAGTTAAGAATTATAAGATACATACCATAGATGGTGTCACAATAGTCAGACCCTCTTCTCGATGTGATGTAGAGGGTCCCTCATGACCTGAATCCTGGAGAAAGAAGCATTCAATGTATCAACATGAAAGTTTATATAATATACGATGATAACATGTTAACTTAAAAAGATCTAGTACAATGTCTAGACAGAAATTTATACTATACCCCATAAGGTGTGCCGAGTTGTCTTCCAATAGATGCAATATTGACTCTAATATTAGGCGTAGTCCTTATCTACATAAACAAAAATTATTTAATGAAGTATTAGATTGTATAAAAAAAGAGATGCACTTAGTTTATACCTATATTTAATGAAGTACATAAAAAGATTGACATGTACATGTATATATATCTATACCTAGTCAAGATGAACATCCGAGCAAAGAAAATCCATATAAGATGTCATCATACTATCATCTGCTGCATCATGCTCATCTGGAACTGAAGTAGATCCTGCAGCAGTAGTAGGACCTACACATGTCTCATGACAACTCGAACACATATGTGGCATCCATCGAGGAGCAGATGCCATGTGAGTAGCTTGCTCACTCAGGTTACTTGTGAGGGAAGTCCAAGCATCTAATGTCAAAATGAATGATGTATTTTGGACATCTGCAGGAATCGATGGAGCAACAAGTGGAACTATGGGTGGATCCGGTAGGGGATTATTACTCCGTGCCCCTAATCTATGTTGTGGCATTCCACGACCAACACCCTAGAATGACTTAATATCAAAATAATTTGGTTTTTGGTTCATTACAAACTCACAGTATAATTTCTTCAAAAAATAAAAAGGGACCTCATAATTACGATGTGGTGGATAATCAAAAACCATCCACCATCTATCCCAAAAGTATCTAGCCATTTCTGGATGCACACACCACCTAATTGAAATTCTTTTCTGGTTAGGTTGCATTGGTTCTCTTGTTTTTGGGTTGGTAAAATATGGACATAAATGAGCTTTGGTTATTTTCAAATCTGTGATTTGTCTATAAGTTAAACCATCGGCATAAAAATCATGCAACTCTTGTCGTCGTCTATGAAATTGATCTAATTGAGAATCAACAGATCTAACTGACTCGACAACAGTTTGCATTGATTTTGCAAACTCTACAAGATGGGGTGGCGTGACTTGCTCATTTTGGATAGCAGCAATGTTTTGTTCAATCACTTGTAGGTTTTTATTAATTCATTCTCTTAAACGAATTTCATCCAATCTAGGGGGTTGTGGTGGTGGTGGTGGTGGTGGTGGAGGTGGAGGAGGAGGAGGAGGGGGTTGTGGTGGGGGATTTTCACCTAATAGTTCATCTATGTCAAAAACATCCATGATAGCAAAGAACTCCTGCATATATAAAGATATACATGAATTATATACAACTCTATGTCAAAGAAGAATCTATTTTACTAAATTAAAAAAAAACATTTATAAATAGTAACATTTATATGTTGTTGAATGAGATACACATGAAATATATAATATAATATTGAACTTAAAAAAATATACATGTACATACTATTGAATCTTGAAATATAAAATTTGCGCACAAAACTTAATAAAAACTTTCAATGAAACATCATAAATCTATTATATATTCAATTTAATAAATTCATTTCTTGTAAAATGCATCAACTATTAAAATCAATATAAAATATTTCATACATAAGATCAATAAAGAAGTGAGAAATAAGATGATCCTCCTTCTAGTGTAAGAATATATAGCATGGAAACAATATTACTAAGACAACATAATATTTTGTTAACTTTAACTTAAAGTTATTTTGAAAAATGAATGTGTGTGTTTGGATGCTCCATATTTCTAGTGTTTTAATGTACACATGATAATTTATTAGAATTCAATTACATAGTTTTGAGATAATTGTCATCAATTCATATTACATTGATTAGTCTTCAGACAATCTTAAAAAAAAACTAATCTCCCATGACTATAAATGACATACTTAAAACATATTATATTCTAAGTGGTTGTCATGTAAAGACAAAACATCAAAACTTTTGAAGAGTTAAGCATATTTCACCATTAAATTTCTCCCATAATCAAATCTACACAAGATTATAATTTACAAAACCTTCAAAAAATATTATTTCCTATAAATCATTTATTATAAAACTCCGCAATCATTTGTTTTCATATATAATCTTTCTATAAAATTTAAGATATCAATCCATACACAAATTCTCTTACAAAGTTGAATAAGAAATGAAGGATAGAGGATTAAATACTAAGATTGTTTTGAGAGATCAATGGAGTAGATTGATTGAAAGGATTGTGTGCATTAGAAGCTTCCAAGTGGCAACTTAAATGTTTGGTGCACATGAGGAGTTCATGATCCAAGAAATTTTTGAGGAAAAGGTCTTCTTAGGGGCGTATACACCAAGATGTTGTAAAAAAAGGTAGCCAAATGACCAAAAAAAGATAAACACGAGTGCGTTATTGGGAAATTCATTTAACGCATTTGAGGTCTTTTTTGTAGTGTTTTTTTCTTACACTATCCTAGGCTTGTTTACACTATTGTAGGTTCATTAGGACTATCCTAGGTTCATTAGGATTGTCCCAAGTTCATTATTGCTTTCTTAGGCTCATTAGGACTTTCTTAGGTTCATTAAGACTGCCCTACATTCATTAGGATCATTTGAGGCTCATTGGGACTATCATATGTTCATTGTGATTGTCCTAGGTTCATTAATTTAATTCATGTGTTCATTAGGACTATCTCACATTCTCAAATAGCTTCAACTAATATCTTAAATTAACTATTTAAAAAAAAAAAAGCTCTTTAACAATTTAATATTATATACAATCGAATATGATTTCAACTTCAAACCTTGTGCACCTTTTAAAACCAAAAGATGTTGTTAAAACCATTCTTCTAATATTAGCTTAATCATAACATAATCTAATAAATCTTCCTCAAAATATCTACCAACTTCAAATCATATATTAAATCTTTTATAATATAAATTACATTCTAGATATACCAATATACTTCTAAAGATATTCAAAATACTTCTTGGGAATTATATTTTTCAAATATTTCGGATGTATATATAATTAGCACCCCATTTAGAAAACTCATTATCAATCAACATTATAAATCAAGAATATTTTTTATTTTGTATTAATGAATTATATATTTGGCATATTAGCTTCCTTTATGAACCTATGTAAACCAAACTCCAATTTTAGTAACTTATCTAGTTTTGCTCTAAAATTGTGTCCATAATTGATCCTTTTATACCATCACATGACATAATAGGACCATAATAGGACCTTTATGCCATGACATGGCATAAACCTAAGCCTAAACTTTCATATCTAAAATTTGAAGAACTTAATGTTAATTACTTTTAAGGTTATACTAATTTAGTGGTAACTTTTGTATTGCCTAATGAGGATTAAGAACAATTTAGGTACATATGTTCGGTTTTATTTCAATTTCATTTTCGAACGTTTTTGTTTTTGTTTCCATTTCATTTTTGGTTTTTTGTTTGTGTCGATTTCATTTTCAAACGTTTTTGTTTTTGTTTCCATTTCATTTTCGGTTTTTTGTTTGTGTCGATTTCATTTTCGAACGTTTTTGTTTTTGTTTCCATTTCATTTTCGGTTTTTTGTTTGTGTCAATTTCATTTTTGAACATTTTTGTTTTTGTTTCCATTTCATTTTCGATTTTTTGTTTGTGTTGATTTCATTTTGTTAATTATCTAGGTTTGGTTTTGGTTTCTAAATTTGTTGATTACGGTTTAGGGTTAACTGTTCAAAAATATTTTAGATCAAAATCAAGAATTTACAAATATAAAAAATAATTTATTTATATGCTACTATTAAAAAAAACTAAAATAATAAAAAAAAACTAAATAATACAAAAAAAAAAGAAAAATATACAAGAAAATTATGAAATGTGAAAATAGATGACTGAATGTGTACCTGGGATAGTGGTGGAGGCTTGAAGTGGAAACCACAGCACGGGGGCCCGTTTTTGATCTCCTCTTGTCAACTAACTGTAACGGTGAAAATGAAAAATTATCCAAAAAAAATGATAAAAATAGCATTTCAAAACGGGCCCCCATTTTGTTTACAAACGGGGGCCCGTTTTGTCCATAAACGGGGGCCCATTTTATTTGGCTTCGGCACCCCATGACCTTTCGGCTCGGGAGGCCGAACCATTAACGGGCCCCCATTTTTTATAACGGGCCCCCATTTTTAAAAAATGGGGGCCCGTTTTGCGGAGCGCATTTTCCAACGCGCAAACTTCCACGAATTTGTGACTCATTAGCTTGCACATACCCTCAAATCAAACCCTAACCCTAAACTAATTTGAACCTTAACTGTATACCAACTTAACTCTAATCGAATAAAAGATTAACCCTAAAATAATTTGAAATTTAGTCCTATACTAATTTAAACCCTAACTAAATTGAGGCTTAACCTTAAAAACAAATTGAACTGTAACTCTAAAAACTTAGATATATTTGAGCCCTAACATTAAACCAAATTGGACATTAACTATAAACATAATAGAGTTCACACAAGATCAAAACCATTATTAAGTCTTTAACCAAATCTAACCTTAACTCTAAAACTAAACCAAATTAATTAATCAAACCCTAGCCTTGATGGAAATTGATCTCTAACCCTAATCCTAATTGAATATTAAAATAAATTATTAAACCCTTACCTTATAAACACCAGGCTTAAACCAAATTGAACCCTAATAGTAAATTGAATCAAATGCTTATTATAAACCTAATTGAGCCCTAAACCAACTTAAACCCTAACTTAGATATGCCAAAGTGATACTTAATGCTATAGCAAATTGAACCCTAAGCCTAATCCTTATTGAATAGTAAACAAAAATAAATCAAACCCTAACCCTAAACCATAACTAAAATCAACCCTAAACCTAACACTAAACCAAATTGAACCTTAACCCTAACACCAAACCAAATTTAACCTTAACCCTAAAACAAATTAACATTAGACCCTAATCCCTAAAGAAATTCAACTTAACCTTAATCAGGAGGATCTCAACCCCCTTACACTAGCCGATTAAGTGATTTGAGGTAAAAAACATGGTTGTCAAAATCACCATTATCAACACTAATTATGATTTATAAAGTTATCTTATTTCTAATTAATATTTTCATTATTCTACTTAATATTGAATAATGTAATTATAAAATAGTTATATAATGCTATAAACCTTCATACTACTTTAGCACTAAATTTCAAAAGTATAATAATGATAATAATAATAATAATATAATATAATAATAAATTAATTATAAAAAACTATAAACCTTAACACTACTTCAATAATATTATATGCATCTTATTAGAAGAGGTGTTGTCAACAGGAGATGGGTGAGAGAAACATAGGAGGTTATAGGGTTTCTATAGATGGGGAAGGAGATAGTGAGGATGATAACTTGGATGAGGGTGGACCTGTCTCGTGCTATGTTTCTTTGGGTAAGGATTGGGTGTTTGTGGTCTTTGCTAGATGAAAGGCTCTTTGGTGGTACACCCTATTTGTGGGGTTTGTGTTTTTCTTACTTCAAGGCCCCCTTGCAATGCTCTTCTATAGTGGGTTGGATTTTTGACAACTTGTTCGATCTATCTCATTTTGGAGGTGGGATCTTCGGACTGTGCTATAGAGCTTCTTTCTCTTCAGTTTTCATATCATGCCTCCTGGTTTCCTATTCAACTTGGTTGCAACTATTTGTGATTGGAATGGTATGGGCTATCTCTGCTTTCAACCAGTGGGTTATTTTGCTAGGCGTGACTGTTGGCAATTGACACTCATCCAGTGGCTACTAATACTTGATTAATGGTTTAGGGTTGTCATTGATGGCAACTCTTCTCAAGATTCCTATCCAGTAATCACAGATCTGGATATCCGGAAGTGGATGTCAACCGGTAGCCAGTTAACTGGTATTTCAGGTTGAGCTAAGCAGTTTTGGTCTAGAAGCTTTCTAGTGATTGTGGTGTTATGAATCATGTATAGGATGATTAGGTTGACATAGAGACATCATCTTATCACCTATTTGGTGATCCACATTTATCTCTGGTGATCTAATCAAGCTGACATATGACTACATGTTACATTAGTAGGCTGACTTAATGAATGAACTATTTTGTGGTTGTTGATATATAAGACCAGTACAAAAGATATTTTTGATGTATGGTATGATTGATATGTGAGCTAGTGGTAATCGAGAATCCTTTGTAGCGCAGTTTCACGTGCATATTCTTGATCCCTAGGCAATGTTCCTGAATGCAAGTGCATTCCCCATATTGTAATATTGTTTTACTACTGGACATAGTAGAGTATTATTGGGGGTTAAAATCCCATTATGGTTTTTGCCATTTGGGTTTCCACGTAAACATCCCGATGTTATGATTTTGTGGCTAGTTATTTTGTGTTTCTGCATTCACTTTCATGCTTATGCTTCCAGTGGTTTAAATTTAAGTCAGAAAATTTAATAACCAATAGATCACTGATTCACCCGCCCTCTTAGTGATCCCTTCTTTGAACAATTGGTATCAAATCATAGGTCCTATGAGGAAGCCTAATCGCTTGAGGAAGGTCTAGGAGATTGAATCAATGGATTCCAGTTTTCAGAGACAACTTAGTGTGGTACTTGAGGATCTTGATACAACAAGAAATGAGATCAGTTCTTTGAAGAGAAACTTGAATGCTACTGATGATTTCATTAATGACTTGAAGGATCAAGAGATGAGGAAGGAATTCATGGACAAGTTGAAGGAGAAAGAAGATCAATGCATGGAGAATCACGACAAAGTTGACAAGCTTGAGAGAGAGAATGTTGCATTGAAGAATGAGATGCAATCCATTATGATGAAGCTAACTAAGAAGATTGAGGACCGGAAGAAGAAAGAAGACAATTTTACACAATCATTGAAGGACAGAGCAAATGAATTCTTCAGTCTTACCTATGAGAATGATCAGTTGAAGCTTGAGTTGACACAATCAAGGAATAATGGTTAAGAACTTGAAAGACATATTGTTGCCCTAAGAGATGAACTTGCTATTGAAAATAAATAAAAAGACAAATTCAATGCTAGCTCATTGAGGATTGATGAGATGATGGAAAGTCAGAGACATGGAAAGGACATGCAAGGACTTGGAATTGAGAAAGGAGAATCCTCTAGATCTGGACAAAGCAATGCAAAGCCTAAACAAAAGAAGAGAAAGAATCCTCTGGTAAGACAACCTAATTCTCATAAATTCAATTGTAGATTCTTTAATTGCAATAAATTTGGTCATATGGAAAATCAATGTAGAAGTAGGATGAGTAATAAAATTGTAAAGCGGAAAAATGATCGAACCCTAGTTGCTCTCCCCTCTTCCAACTCCAAGGAGAGAGAAGGGAGGTTGCTAGGGTTGATGGTTTTCACTTAGGGGAGACTTTACATTCAAAAGAGGGGTTGAAACCCACAAGATCCAATCCCACACAATGCAAGATTGGATTCTAAATGAGTTTCAAGGGTTAAGACAACAAGGCAACCCTCTTTTGTAAAGAATGTGCATAGAATGATCAAGCTAGGAATGCATAGAAAGTGAGAAAGATTCGCTTATAAACTGAGATAGGGATATAGGATGAAGTGGCGGACCTGGAATTAGCTGTAAAATGTCGATACAGCGCTGTCCTGCAAATTTGAGCAAAAGTTGACGGGACGATGGCGCCCGGCGTGCACACGGTCCTCTGAAAAATCCGCGAAACGAAGGGGGATCTGTTCGTCTCTGCACAAGGATTCCAGATCTTCAATTTCAGCCGCGTACCTGCAACCTACACACAGAAAAGTGAAGACGATTGGGGGTTTAGGGATTAGGGGTTTGCCTTTAGGTCAAACCCCGGTTTTGGAATTAACCAAGAAATGAGAAATGCTGTAAATGTAAATGATTGTAATGTAAAACAAGTACTAATACCTTGTTGTAAGGATGTTTGTATCCTTATGTGCGAAGGTATAGATGTTGTTGTTTGTTTTATGTTGTATGTTGTAGTATGTGATCTCCTCTTCAATGTTTGAATCCTTGTCTTGAATGCAACACTTAGCCTTGAATGGAGACTTGGAATGATCAATTGCTTGAAAAAATGCTTGAATGCTTGAATGTTTGAATATTGTTTCCACGCTTGTACACCTATGTCCCTCTTTACTTTCATCTACCAAAATGGGAGAGGAAAAGTAGTTTATATACTTGTCAATTAGGGCTGATAGACTGATTTTCCCGACCTTAGGCCGACCAGGAAATGATATTTTCCATTTTGCAAACAAAAAGACCTGAAGTCCCATAGGAGACCGGGCCCAAAATAGGGCTAGGGACCAGGGCGCTGGGTGCCTTGGTCCTGAAGGACCAGGGCACTGGGTGCTCTGGTCCCACCTCCCGGGACAGCAGGGTGCAAGGAGGGATTAGGTAGGGTGCTGGAAAAATGTAGTTTTTGGTGTCATGGACAAGTTTTGGGGTCTCCATTCAGGTTCCATGTTGCGTTGCCATCGTGAAGACTGAAATGCAGTCAAAATTGTAAGTGTCACAATTTTAGGACGCTACAAAAATGAACAATATGAATAGTGGTTCTACCTTTACTGGTCAGTGTTTCATATGCAATAATTTTGGTCACAAGTCAAATGTGTGCAAAGCAGTAATGAATAACTTTAAAAACAAAAGTTGCTATGCTTGTGGGATGTTTGGACATATCACTAACTAGTACAGGATGAGACCAAATCAAATTCAATTCAGACCTATCCAAAATATTGTTTGTTGTGGATGCAATAAAACCAGTCACATTGCAAAATATTGCAGAACCAAAAAGAGTGCTCCAGTAGACAAGAAAAAATCAGATGAGAAAGCCAAGGCAAAGGTAAATGAGATCAGAGACAAGCATGAGAAGATGTGAGTCAAAAAGGATGAATCTAAAGCAAAAAATGGATCCACACCCGAATCTGATGCAAGATCTTCATCTGGTAACTAGGGATTTTTGCCTTAAGGGAAATTTTTGTGCAAATTCTAAGAACCCCCTCTTTGGTGATTTGCAATTGATTCCAAAAGGTTGCAGAAGGCTTAAATCATATATGCAGATGTTAACTAGAAGATTTAGTGAAGATTTGATGCTCTGGTAAGTGACTCCATGGAAATCAAGGTAATCGGTTGCAACATTTAGTACAATGAAGAATTAGGTTTTCAAAGTTTAAAAAGACATTTGAAAGATTTATTTCTCACAATGTGATCAAGAGAAAGTGCAGAGTAGTAGAGCAAATAAATTAGCAATCTAGACAACAATTGCAGTGATCCTAAAGCGAATTTTTGTCCCCAGTTGTGAATTGAGCTATTAGTTTTTGAAAAGCCTAAGTTAGAAATGGCTTTAGTATCTATAATTGCTACTCCACTGGTTGTGGAAATTAAAGATAGAGCTCAACCTATTTTCAAGAAACATATTTTCAAATCTATTGAGGATGATCCTGAAGGAGCATTTTCCTCTATACTCTACGATGTTCTTCATAATGAGGAAATTAGGGCATATATCCACTATAGTCTTGATGAACTCGGTAACACTAACATGTTAAATTTATAGAACAAGCATCTAGTAGATAGCTTGGGGAATCTCAAGCCAGATTATCAGCATTTGTAGGCCAAGGGTTTTTCTTAGTTCATACACTTTCCGGCATTTGATGAGAAAGAATGGATCTAGTTCATACTCAACAAAATTCATGATGAATTTATGTGGTTGGATAAGCCTTACAAGATTACTAAGAAAGCAATCTAGGCCATGACTTATTTGAGCACATCCAGTGAAGTTCCTAGCTTGAGGAAAATATCAAACAACACTATGATTTCCACCAGTGGTTCTCAATTTGACAGTGGGGCGATGACAATCAATAAAATTCTGGAGCATGATGTCAAGTTTGCATCAATGGTGGTTGGATATAAAGTATACTAGTCAAGAAGACAAAACTTTATCTCTGGTACAACAATATACTGTGCCTATCTAATGTTGAAGGAAGATAAGAGGTATGACTTATGTACAGTTCTCTTGAATGAGTTGCTAAGAAATTTGAAGAAAATTAAACAAGACAAGAAGCACACCTTTAAGTTTGGCACCCTTATTATCTGTTTGGCTCTATATTTCATGAATGAAATCCTTGGTGTTCAAGGAAAGGTCCAATGGGCCTATGACAAGTCAGTTCCCATGCAAATCCAGGAAGGGATTATGGGGATTGGTGATGCCACAATGAGGATATCTACTCCATGGGGTTATTTCAAAACTTTTGAAGCCACAATGAAGAGCAGAGAAAGAATTCCAAAAGAGATTGTGGAGAAGTATGACGAAAAAATTTACTTCATGGTTGACCAAGATCAATGTCTAATGGAAGAAATTGAGCCAAGGATTGTGTGGATTCTTCCTATGGGTTATGAAGTTGATGCTTCTACCATCGATGCTTATTCACAACATATGTTGAGTCAGCTAGTTGATGAAAAAGAAGGAAGGTTTGATACATTTAAGGAGAAAGACCTAGAGTTGCACAAGCATTTCACAACTCCTGCTAGGAAGAGGAAAGTATCCAAGATGGCTGAGGAAGTGGCAGTGTAGATGGGATTTTATCGGGAGGAGGTGAAGCAAGCTAGAGAGAAACATGCATAGATGGAGGATAAGGAGGAAACCAAAAAGCCTAAGGCAAAACAGGTTCCCTCTAAAGCCAAGCCAAAAGAGACCAAGTCTGCCTCTGCTCCAGCAACACCATTATTAGGACATAGCTCATCTGGAAAGGAAATTTTGAAGCAAAAGGAGAAGCCTAAGGAATCTTATGTTGTTGTATCTCCAGTGACCTTTGAGATCGAGTCAGATTAGGAAGAAGATAAGGCTAAACAGAAAGGAGAATTTATAAGAGTGGTGATGAAGTCGCAATCCGATGGAGCACCATAGAGTAAGAAAGTTAAATCTGAACATGCCCTTACTGGAAGACCCAAGAGGGCAAGGAAGGTTATAATTCAACTTGAAAAAGATCTTAAGTCCGATGATCAACAAGGTAAATATACATTTGTTCCTCCATTGACAATAGATCAATTGATTGATGAGATAATTGTTGATGGCAATTTAAAAAATATTGGAGTGTATTATGAAAATGTGGATGAGGCAGATCAAAGAAAGGTTGAAGAAGTTGTTTTTCTGTATTTGCATAACTTTAGTAAAACTTTGATTGAGCTGGAGTGTAGTATCCCTAAAGAAATATACAATATTATTGATGTAAGATGATTGTCTACCAGCAAAATTGATAAGGAAATGAAATAAAGGGAATTGATTAATGTTTGCATCTGTGCCTCCCAAGATGAATCCAAAAGGCTCATTGAGGAAGCTAACAAAAAGGAATTCAAAAGCATAAACATGGTGAAAAGGTTGATGATTGGAAGGGTTGAAGAGGTAAGGAAGGAGACTGAGGATATTTGGGGAAGAATCATGAAGAAAACCCCTTGTACAATGATGCAATTCAGACTTCCCATCTAGAAGCAAAGGAAGGTGTCTCTCATGATAAAAAGGATAACACTTAGACCAAGGAGAATCCAGAAGACCAAGGCAATGTAACAATTGATGCTGAGATAAGTGCTAATCCTTTGGTAGTTGAGAGTACTGAAGTAGTCCCCAAGATTTAAAAGGATGGATGATACTACACCAAGTGGCAACACCAATTCATAGGATAAAGGGGATGGTGCTGAGGTGAATTAGTCTGAGAAGAATGAAGTACAAGATGCAAAGGTAGATAAAGGGAAGGGAGTTGTTAATCCAACAATTGACACTCCTCCAGTCACAAGGACCCTACCCCAAATCTTTATCAATCTTGATGGTCCTCTAGATCTTGGACAAATGTCTCCTACTAAAAAGCTGATGCTTGTAGCAACTGTTCAAGCTTGGGCTAGTCAGGATCTAGTCAAATCAGAATCTGAGGACAAAAAGATTATTTTGATGTTTGTTGATGTGTTGTAGAAGGTGGTTCTGAGAGTGCAACTTGACCCTATTTCTAGCCCCTGTGGTAAATTACTACAATTGATTAATAATGTAAATACCAATTTTGATTCTTTGGAGAAGACTACTACTAAGAAAGTTTTGGATAGATTCAAGGAGGTAAGAATGCAGACATTTCAGAAAATGATAAAAGATGATAGAGTAATATTGAATAAAGGTTTGAAGACTATTTCAGATGCATTACTTGAAGGTGGTAAAATATATGTCTTGTCTAATTTTGTCAAAGTTTACAGTTGATATAGACAAGCAACTAAGTGTTTGCTAGGGTAAACTTGTTGGTATTTCACAGTCCTTTGATCCTAATGTAGCTTTGAACAATAGTGTAGAAGGACAAATAATGGCTCTGAATGATTAGATCTTGAGCCTTAATATGGATAAGGACAAAATTTTGAGAAGAGAACTGGTGAATTATGGAACTTGATTGCCCCCCGGTTGGAAACCATGTTGAGCAATAAGGTTGATAGCTTGAAGACTATGGGACAACCTGTTCCATCTGAACTGAAGGATGTAGAAATTCATACCTATGTATTCAGTGCATTCATCACAGTTTTGGACAACCTGAAGAGTGGGTGGGACACTCACCTAGGATTTTTGAAAACCATTTTTGCCGATATCTTCAAGTACATGTAAAGTCCCTGACAGGTATCTTTGTATATAAGTATTGGAAAACATTCCATCTTTGGAATTGCTGTCGAAGGGGAAGAGTAAAGGTGAAAAATGAACAATAGAAGAGTGTAATGTACAAAGCATATTACAGGTTTTAGAATTCTTTATTTAAGGGGGAGCCTTAGGAATTCTTTTGATCCAGTGTACAGTTTTCATCACTTATCCATTTTTCATGAGTTACCATCAATGCCAAAGGGGGATATTTCTTGGCAATTTACACTCATCCGGTGTCTACTGATGCTTGATCAATGGTTTAGGGTTATCATTGATGGAAACTCTTCTCGTGATTCCTATTCAGTAATCATGGATCTTGATATCCAGAAACAGATGCCAACTGGTAGCCAGTTAACTAGTATTTCAGGTTGAACAAAGTAGTTTTGGTCAGGAAGCTTTTCGATGATTGCAGTGTTATGAATTGTGTATAGGATGATTGGGCCAACATAAAGACATCATTTAATCACCTATTTGGTGATCCACATTTATCTTTAGTGATTTGGTCAAGCCGATATATGACTACACATTACATTAGCAGGCTAACTTGATGAATGATCTATTTTGTGGTTGCGGATATATAAGACCAGTGCAGAAGATCTTTTTGATGTATGGTATGATTGATATGCAAGAGAGTGGTGATCAAGAATCCTTTGTAGTGTAGTTTCACATGCGCATTCTTGATCTGGTAGCTGACTGAGACAAAAAATAAAGTGGAGAAACAGAGGTGATTCAGTCAAATTATTTGGGACTTAACTGGAACTTATCCAAGCATTGTTAGATGGAATTTTGGAGTTATTTCATTGTATTTCATCATTTTAATTGATCTATAAGGCAACAAGCCTTCCAAGGCTATATCCCTTGCTGTAATTGATTTGTAAGCTCTAGGTAGTGTGCTTGAATGCAAGTGCATTCCCCATATTGTAATATTATTTTGCTACTGGTGTAGGAGCACCTAGTTTTACCTAGTTTTATTGATGCATTTTTCAAGTTTTGGAGTGATTGATCATTTTTGGGATCAATGAATGAATAATGGACTATTTATAGGTCCACAAGTGTGTTTTGGAGTTATTTGAAGGGTGGTTGTCACCAAAGGTTGCTTGCTTTCTCAGTTTTGGCCAATGTGCCCTTGTAATGCAAAAATAACATTATTTTGCATTATAGTGTAAAACTCCTTGTAAGGCCTAATTAGGCATTTGGTCATGTTAGTTTTATTTTACAAAACCATCCTAGGGGGTTTAGAGTGAAAAGAAATACATAAGTTGGAAAAATGCGAAATGGATCAAAAGTTGTCATTGTTGCTTGACAACTTTTTGCAACTTTTTGAGCAACTTTTTAAAATTGATCAAATCGGTAGTTAGGAAACCAATGGAAGGTTGGTTATGAGAAAGGAGGAATATAATTTTTTTTTCCATGATTGTAAATGGGTTGGTAATTTCATGATCAGATTTTGAATAAAATTGAAGGCAATTTCCAAGTTTTTAATTGAGATTTGCAAATTTGGCTATAGCAGTCCATACTAGATGATCTGATATTGGTATTGTCTTTTCATGGTGGTTTACTGTATTTTGTTATGGTGCTCAAGAAGTGGTTTTATACTTTCTTAGTGCAAGTTTAGTGTGTGTTTACAAATTCTTTTCTACTGCACTGCTCTCGGTTTGAGTAAGGGTTTAAGTGCCAGACATGGTTCCAACTTGAAATCTCATTCATTTTGTTCAATGGCCCTTGGGATTGAAGTCATGGAACCTATGAATAATGTAAATATTTTTTATAGTGTCCTAGAGGTTTCTTGGAAACTATTTTTCATCATATCCTAGGCAAGCTCTACCATAGCTCGGGTATGGATATGATTGCCATTTTTGTCATTGCTTGCAAGGGAGATAAAAAGTGGATGTGCCAAGTGTTTGGCATGAAATAATGAAGTCTAATGGAATCTTAGAAGAAGCAGTGAGGTATGAAAGGGTGTAGAAACCAATAAACCCTATTGGAGAAGACTAGCAACCCTTAAACCCTCAAAAAGAGCCATTTTTTGGGGTCCATATATATATGGCCATACTAGACAACCTAACCTACTGAGTCCAAAATTTTGTCCAAAAGGGTATTCAGATCACTAAGGATCTTAGGAGGTTGTTTGGGAGTTTTCTGAGTAACTGCACAAAAATCATGAAGGTAGGGCTAATAGGGGCTCTTAAGGCTACTAGGCCTAGAAAATAGGAAAAGGAGGAAGCGATGTGAAAATGGAGAGAAACCAAACAAAGAACCATGTGAATGGAATTGAAACACCTTCTCTACACCCCCTGAGACCCTTGCAAATGTATGTTTGATATTTAGCAACTTGAAGGTTGGATTTACTCTAGTGAATCTCAACTATGCTTGTGAGAAATGGGAGCAATAAGTTGATAGGGATCATCACTCCAAAGGAATTTAGTTACTTTATTTGAAATTGCACAAGAGTAGGGTGTGAAAAAGGTTGGAAACTCACTAAAACATCATTCCCACCTATTATTAAAAGGAGCAACTCTTTTGTGAGATCCTCCCCATCAAAGTGGTATTAGAGCAAGCTATGATTTGGGATGAAACCAGTTAATGTCAGAGACTGAGTTAGTAGGTGAAAATAGCCTCAGGATGGTGACCAATGTACAGTTAATCAGAAAGGTAGAAGACCAAAAGGAAGATAATATAATCCTCAAGGTAAGATTGCAACAATTGGAGAACAAACTAGGTGAAGTAGAAGACAAGACTGAGAAGGTAACAATCAAAATCAATGAAGGGAAGGGTAAAGAAGTAGGAGAAGAGAATGGCACACCTGAACCTAGAAGGAGTGCCACTTTTTTGTGGAAAAATGGAACCAGAAGTGATCATGGAGTGGATTGAAGGGTTGGAGAATCACTTTGAATGTGATGGAATTAGTGAAGCACAAAAGGTGAAGGTAGCCAAATCTATATTGAGAGGAGCAACCTTGACTTGGAGGAAGTTCATCCAAGAGGAGAGGCAAAAGGAGAGTAAGAACCCAATTGCCACTTGGAAATGAATGCTAGCCAAGGTTAGAGAAGCCTATATCCCTAAAGACTATGAAATTCAATTAAATAAGAGGAGACAAAATATGAGGGTATGTGTAGGATCATGGTGTGCCAAAACAGGGCCTTAAGTGACAATGAAATTTCAAAAAACCAGAGTTATACAACTTGACATGAAAAATTAAATAAGTTATAAAAATTATTTTTAAAATATGTAAGAAGAGAATCTATAGAAAATTGAATTTAGTTTCTAAGCTACAAGTTGCTTTTTGAAAAAAAAAATCCTATTTGATGAAAATTTCAAATTTCAATGTAGTGGTACAAACATTTCAGGAAAAAGATAAGTAGGTGTATGTCTAACCACCCTAATCACAATCAAATCATAATATTTTTTTATAATATTTATAATATAAGTATTAGACTCATGTCCGGATGTGACACATATTTTTTTATAAAGTAAATAATTATTTATGATTTTTTTACTACAGCTTTTTTAGAAATTCAGAAACTCCAACGTTTGACCACCTTAACTTGGTCAAAACCTTATGATTTTTAAATTTTTTTTTTTTTCCCTATAGTAGACGAAGTATAGGATGTGATGCATGTTTCAGATTCAATAAATGTTATGCAGTTTGAAAGTTATGAGTATTTTTCAATCAATCTATCAATCAGGACTTTTGTCAGAATTCAATTAGTAAATAAATAATAATTATTTATTAAAGTCAAAATAAGACAAGCCTTATATTGTTGAAAAGTTGAGAATGTCCTTAAAAAACCTTTTTCGTTTTATCAATTTTGGCTATAAAAAAAGTCATCAGCCACCAGTATAAAGTCTGGAAAATCAAGGAATACTGAAAAACACGTTTTTTCAGTTGACTTTCTAGGCTTGTCACTTCCAAGCCAAATCCCAAAGCAAACCCGAACCAAAATATGGAGGGAAAAATTTATGTTTTAAAATCGGATATTTTGATTAAATTGGATATATCCGATTTAATCGGATAAAATCGGATATTCCGATTAAATCGGATATCCGATTTTATTGGATAAAATTGGATATCTGATTTTTGAAAAAAAAAAAATATATATTTTAGTAAATTGGGCATAAGTTTTGCATTTTATATCAAAATTTTAATTTTTTACAAGCGTTGGAAAGGTAATTAAGAGCTCCATGATATGGAATAGGTATATATTCAATTATTTGTTTAAAAAGATAATTATAATCTATAGACACCTAAAATTGTCATGTCTAATTAAATAAATATTTTTATTTATTTAATTATCTAAGCCTAATTCTTCTATTAATTAAATAAATATTTATTTAATTAATTAATTAATTTATCCTCTTCTAGCCTTATTTCTCATTTAAATAGATACCTTTATTTATTTAAATTATCCTTTTCTTAAATTAAATAAATAACTTATTTATTTGATTGATCCCACTTCTTCTATTAATTAAATGAATCTTTATTTATTTAATTAATTTATTAGCCTTTTCTACCTATGACACATGTCATTCATCTATTAATTCATACACTACCTAACCTCTCATTATTTTCTTATTTCGTCTACCTACCTTTTAATCATAGCCGACCATTATCTTTTACACCTCTCAATCTTATCCCTCCATTTCTTATAGTGTCTTCTATATAAGAGGATACTCTCTTTCATTATCAACCCTAATCAATCTATTCTAATCATTCTAATCAATCAAACCTGATCAATTGACAACCCAACTATGCTTTCGAACTTTCATATGCGATCCTACTTGCAACCACATTTCTGTTCTTTGTTGAGCTCTTGTGCACATATAAAATCTAAGAGCAAATATATCAAGCAAGATCAATGGAGATAGGAAGAATGGAGATCCAAACCCTATTGGACATGTGATGGTATAATCTTTGTGATTTCATTTGATTTCCATTGTCTTAGGTAATCTTCATATGTCATGGTGGATCTTTGTTGTTGTTAGGCTAGGGTTTTGTGGTTGAATTCATTTAGCCTTTCAATATTGTTGTATCCATTTTCATCATATACATTTTTCCACACTCGGTGGGACTCTTGTCCCTTCTTGCATTTAACATCTTTTGTTGCAGACTTTGTGTTTTTGAAGTTGCACATCTGACATTTTCGTCAATATTTTGATATTTTCACATTTGCGTACTTTCGGATCACTTTTTTGATTTTCTACTGCATCTGTGACATTTGGAATTGCGTCTGTGTTCCCTAGTCACGTCTGTGTTATGGAACCACATCTTTATTCAAGAATTGTGTCTATGTCAGCTCTAATCACGTCTGTGTTAAGGAACCGCATTTGTGTCAGATCTAATCGCGTTTGTATTTCTGGTAATCGTGTCTATGTGTAGTTGCATTTTGATTTCTTTGATTTCATTTTTCGTCATTCAGATTTTAGATCTGGTTTATTTTGAACTAACATCTTCAGATCTAGCTAACAAAAGTTGTGCAACTTGTCTTGAAAGAAAAATCATTTTGTTGAAGGCCCCTATTTCACAAAGTCTTTTGGATCTAAAAATTTACCTAACTTGTGTGCTTGCAGGAAGGGGTGATCATTTGAAACAATCTAAATTACTAACAAATCTTTGTTGCAGGACCTTGGCAAGGGTTCTTGATCTTTATTGTGTGCCTTATTTTCATAGACTAGACAACACTTTAATTGGTGCACTAAAATTGAACCATTGTCTTTTGTGTCTTGAGCAATAGGCTCTTTTTGTTTCATCTTTAGAGGCCCTGTCTCCCTGTGTGGTCATTAGGACTACTAGTGAGGAGAGAATGACCCAAGTGGTAGTGAGGAAAACTCACCTCTTCCAAACCACTATAAACAATTGTATCCATGGTGAAAACTATGGATAACGTGTGCTGATTAGTTCATACTGACACTATGTCTCCCCATAAATCCGTTTGATCAAATTTATTTGATCATTTGTAGGGCGTAACCCCTACCAATAGGGAGCCTTCTGTATTTACAGAGCTGAAAGTGCCGCATGTATGGCCACACAAGCGGATGCCCTTACTAGCACCTTTTTTCTTTAGAAGCCAAAATCCTTCTAGTTGTTGGGGTAGGAGGTTGGACCTCTGGAGCGGCCCACACATATACAATTCTTAGTAGAGATACAAATTTTGCCACAGGGAGTTTTCATGGGGACTGATGCTTGGCTGCCCTGAGAAGTGAGTGCCGAGGGTGGAGCCAGTGGGGTCAAGCATCTAATTATTCATTTTGAATAGTGTAGCGTCATGTGGGAATCAACAACTATTGTCCTGGCCAGCCATAAGAAATGTGCTTGTCTTATTTTGAACAATCAAACATTCAAGACCAAACATCAAAACATTGTGTCTTTTGTGTCTTCAAGTGTATGCAAAACAATTTTACATCAAACAACACACTTTTCTTTGAGTCATTTTGAGTCTACACACGTGCAAACATTGAGTCCTCATCAACATTGTGTCCTCTTGTCATGAAAACTAGTCAAACAAATTCAGATTTGGTCACACCAACAACTTCACAAATTCAAAAAATTGCACTCAGATTTTAGAACCATGTCTTTGAAGTATACACACACATTTGTGTTTAGTATTGGGAAAAATTTATAGTCCAACAAACAAGAGAAATTAGTTTCAACATTCTTGAGCTTCCTAGGCTATCTCTTCAGGTTTTCATCTAGCATTCAACCTGTCTTTGGGTCTCACAAAGTCCATCATTGCTTTACACCTTACATTACATTCACATTTGTCTAAACTTGAGTCAAAAGGTCACTTGCTTGTCCTCATCATACTTTGTCAACACACTACATACAACAACATTTTGCTAAGTGGTCCCTCATCAAGGTCTATCACCTTTGGGTCTCATTTGGTATTACTTAGAGTTAAGGTCAACTTACCTCATCAAGAGAAACTATCATCTCTTTGGAAGTCACACCTACTCTACTACATACATACTTGGTCTTACACTTTGGACATTGCAAGTACACTTCAGATTCATTTACATTCCATCCAACTCTTGGTCTTCCATACTCTTTCCACTTTCATCTAGTCTCAAACATCTTGGTCAATACCTAGTTCATGGTTGAAACCCGTTCCCAAAAATCTAGGAGAGAAACTAAAGAGGCTCAAGAGTCTGCAAACATGAGTTCCTATGAATATGAAAATGATATCTTTTTCAATTCTGATCATACTAGATTACCTGACATGGATGCCTATAGAAACATTCCAAATGTTGAGAACATGGACACTACAAACAACAATGGTACAGATAATGACAATATGGACAACTTTTCTGTATATTCAACAGAAGTGGAAGACACCATTATGGATCCCTATTTCAGTCGATTGGTTAAGGAAATAATGAGGAGAGATAGACAATATTTCTTACAAGTGATGGCACAAAGTGGAGCCAAGATCCCTCATGATTTTGACATGTCTCAAATAATCGAAAATCAATCTTTGCAACAATCTCACTCCAACATGGATCAAAGGAGGCCTAATAGTGGAGGCAATAGAGGACCACATCTTGTGCTTGAGTCACCATCATCTTTGTTTCAAAAACCTGAGGTCTCACATACACATGGTCAAGCTTATGATACTCACCTTCGCAGACCATCATGGAAGTCTTATGTAGAAAAATTACTCAATCACATACCAATGCTAAGGATCAACCACCAAGGCAATTGGATATCCAAAGGCATGATCAAAATTTGGACACAAGGAAACCCCATGTCAAATTTGGGTGCAACACATTAGAACAAACTCATGACATGCCTGTAGAGTATGGTATACATGGACAAAACAAATATTCTATTCCTCATCACAACTCTATACCAAATGGTCCATATACGCAACATCATTATAGACCTCCTCCATACGTACATGTGTATGATCAATATCATCTATTTATGCAACATGCTCCTCCTCCACCCGGTGGCTCAGGCATGGAATATGGTCCAAGAAGTCGATCTCCACCTAAGAATAATTTGGAACAGCAAATTAAGGACTTGCAAAAGAAAATGGAGGATATAAATACACCGAAGCCAACATACACAATGAGAGACATATGTCCCTATCCATTTGACAAAAACATTCTAATGCCTCCATTTCCTACACACTTTGTGATGCCTAAGTTTGATAAGTACAGAGGAAAAGGGGATCCTAAGGCACACATAAGACATTTTTTCACAGCTTGCATTGAGGTAGCAGCAGAAGAGACATATTTGATGAGATTATTCCCTAAAAACTTAGGTGATCAAGCTATGGAATGGTTCTCCCAACTCCATCCTGGAATTAAGTCATGGGGTGACTTAGCAGAGGTATTTATCCAACATTTCTCATACAACATAGAGATAGACATATCAATCACTTCTTTGTGCAACACCAAACAAAAGGATGGAGAATATTTTTTATCATTTTAACAAAGATGGAGGAATCTAGCCAGCAAATGCTCTTGTGAAATCCCACAAAAAAAAATGGTAGAGATGTTCACTCAGAATGTTAATAAAGACATTGGTTATGACTTGAGAAAAGCTTGTTTGTCCACCTTCAAAGACGTCATTGAGAAAGGCTTAGCAATAGAAAAGGTCCTAATTGAATAAGGAGTCATTAATATATTCAAGGAAAACAAAGAGGACTTTAAAGGAAAAGATAAGCCAAGATTTTGGAATAAAAACAAGAACACAATCAATGATGGTGTTGTGGATGCCAATATAGTATGACCCAAAATCATTTTTTTCTAGATCAAGTTCTACAAACAATCAAGTGAATACTCAAACAACTTCAAAGTCATGAAGGAAGTACACTCCATTGGGAGAACCACTTGAGTCCGTTTTCAAAAAGCTAGTGGCAAATAAGATAATCACAATTCCAGATTTTCCTCCATATGAGCCAAAGGTTAAACCAAATTTGTGGAATGATGATGAATATTGTGAATTTCATAAGAGAAAAGGTCATAAAATAGGTAATTGCCATCAACTGAAGAACATCATACAAGATCTCATTGATAGAGGTGGCATTGAGATTGAAGGACACTCATCCAATCAAGAACATGAGATGTTTAAGGAACCATTCCCAAAGCATGACAAGGGAAAAGCTAAAGCCATAGATGACCAAACCAACTATACCAGAGCATCCTATAACTATGATTTAACTATAAATCACATTTCGATGGACAATTATGTCTCTACCATTATCATCAAGGACAAAACGCCTAAGAATTCTACCCAGAGACCCAAGATCATCCTAAAAGGAATTGGATCTTCTTCCGAACCTACCTCTGAATGTAATATTACAACTCGTCGAGGTAAATTCACTTTGCAAGGTGCTCCAGCTAAAAATGCTGCTTCCTCATTAACCAAACCTAAGTATGACCTTGTAGAACAGTTAGGGAAGACGCCCACACTCATCTCCATCCTTGAGCTCTTATGCATATCCCCTGCACATAAAGCTATTCTTGACAAATTCTTGAGAGACACTACTATCCCTACTAATCTGAACATGGACTAGTTTCAAGCCATGGTGGGATACCTTTTTGTTCCACACTCCCTTACATTTAGAGAAGCTGATGATGCCTCCATAAGTCAGCCACATAATGTACCATTACACATTGAATCCTTCATACACAAACATCGAATAAAACGAGTCCTGATAGATGGAGGAGCAGGTCTAAACATTTGTACATTGAGCATTATTAAACAATTGGGATATTCTGATAAAGCTGTAAATTCTACACTTAAAATTACCATCAAGGCATATGATGATGAAGAGCATTCATCCAAAGGCACAGTCACCTTGCCCCTCAGAGTTGGGCCAGTTACAAAGGATGTGGTTTGTCAATTCCTAGACCTGGATCTCACATACAATATATTACTAGGATGTCCTTGGATTCATGAAATGAGGGCAGTCCCATCTACATATCACTAATGCATTAAGTTTCCTCACAATGGAGTTGAAATAATAGTTAATGGTGATCCTAATCCATTCATATACTACAATAACTTGAGACCAAAAACTGAGATGATCATTCCAAGTAATAGGGAAGTTGTCCCTTCTTCTACATACATTGATCCTGAAACATTAAAACCTTCGACATCAAAACAAGGTGAACTTAAAGGGAACTTTTAGGACAGGGGCATGGGTGAATACACTTTGAATCAAACCATGTGCTTACAACAAGTTATGAGTTCACCAAAAGAATATGGAAGACCACATCCTAATAAGTAGGTATCTATCATTATACTCAAATGGGACCCTACTATCTTTCAAAGATGGGGTGAACTAGAAGAAGAAGACTTATACAAAATGCTTTACAAAGACCTTGAAAATGATACACAAGATCACATCAGCCTACCATGTGAAAAGTATGGCAAAGGATTCAAGATCCTATAGAAATTTGGGTATGATGGCAAAAGTCCTCTTGGCTTAAGAAAGGAAGGCATCATTGAACCTTTACAACCAGAATTAACATTCAAAAAGGAATGCTCAAAAGGACTTTGTTTCATGACTTCCAAGGTAAACACTCAAATGACAAGAGAAGCATTAAAAATCAAAGCTACCAAAATTCAACAAGAGAATCGCTATTCCACAGACTCCAATGAATGGGAATGTGATTCAAACAACTCCTCCAATGACTATGAACTTGCCAAGACATTCAGAGAACTAGGTGAAACCACTGAAGAAGAGAAATTTTATATAAAATTAAAGGTTGGTCAAGAAACAACCCTCGAGGATCCCACACAGTCCTTGCTTCTAGGTTCTAGGTTGAAATCACATAGAATGAGAACACCTATCCCAAAATGCACTACTAGTGATGATAATTTGGATTCGTTCATGATCAAGATAGATGAGGAGAGTGCCAATGATGACCTCGATGATTACCTCGACATGCCTGAATATAACTGCATTTTCACTCTTAGCCGAGCTAACTTTGAAGACATCAAAGACCTTCCCCTTGTTCACCATCAACTTATTGATTGGGACCATGAAGGACCTACACAGTTTGAAGGACCTACATAGTTCAACACATTCCAAAATGATGAAGCCTTTATTGATTATCTAGGCATACGAGATGATCTTCCCCTTGGGGACCATAAAGCAAGATACACTATAGAACTCAACTGCGTGGCATATTTTGGTGAGGGTGTCGATCCTTCCAATCGCAAAAACATAAAAATAAAAATAAATCAAGGGTCTTATGGCAAAAACCACATTGTGGCACTGTCCGACCCCCAAAAAGTAAAAATAAAAGACATATCTAAGGGCGAAAACCTCTCTGAGGCACCCAAGGATGGAAGGCTCGACATTCTCCCAACATCATATGAAGAAAAATCATCTATGTCGGTAGAGGAAACCATCAAAACAAACATTGGTATAGAAGAAAGTCCACATAACATATTCTTGGCTCAATCTCTGACGGAGACAGAAAGATCAAAATTCATAAATTTCTTCACAGAGTAACAAATCAATTTTGCATGGTCATACATTGATATGCTTGGATTGGATCCAGATTTGGTAATGCATCATTTGACAGTTAAACTAGGGGCAAAACTAGTGAAATAAAAATTAAGAAAGATGCATCCATAAGTGGCATTATTAGTCAAGTCAGAGCTTGAAAAATTATTGGATGTCGAATTCATATGCCCAATTGATTATCTTGAATGGATCTCCAACTTAGTGCTTGTCAGTAAGCCAGATCGTAGCATCAGAATATGTACAGAATTCAGAGACATCAACAAAGCTTGTCTTAAGGATGACTTTCCATTACCAAACATTGACCTGATTGTAGATCTCACAGCAGGTCATGCAATGCTATCTCTGATGGATGGATTCTCTGGTTATAATCAAATAAAAATCACATCCAAGGATCAACACAAAACAACATTCACTTGTCCCTGGGGAACTTTCTATTGGAATGTCATGCCCTTTGGGCTAAAAAATGCAGGTGCTACATATCAAAGAGCCATGACTACTATCTTTCATGATCTCATGCACGTTACTTTGGAAGATTATGTTGATGACCTCTTGGGAAAATCAATAGACATAGATACACATTTGGACATGCTTTCAGTCATCTTTGATCGGTTAGAAAAATACAAAGTAAGATTAAACCCCAAGAAATGTCTCTTTGGAGTAACCTCCGGGGAGCTCCTATGATTCATTGTATCAAAAAGAGGAATCAAAGTTGATCCAGCAAAGTTCAAGGCCATCCTATAGATGCAACCACCACAAAACATCAGTCAACTTTGATCTTTGTGTAGCGTCATAAATTATACACACTTGCTAGCGTGGTACAATTTCACACCTAGTTTAGCACCCGCCTTGGCGCATTTTGCATTTTGCATTGCATTTCCCCTTTAGCACTTAATTAGGTCTAAAGTTCTATTTTTATCATCTCCCATATCATAAAGTTGGGCCCTTTTCATTAAAGTGTGCCCCTTTCATTTTATTCTTCCAATACATCATTTAATCTAAAACCCTAATTAGGTCCTATTTTGAACTTTAAGGCCTGATTTCGAGGGTCAAAACATCTTGAAATCAGCTGTAACTTCGGGATTCTCTCTAAAATCATCATTTTTGATGACCCTAAAAATTTGGTGAGAAGTTGCCGGAGCCATGGTGCCCGGAGTGCACACGGTCCCGGACATTTTTCTCAAAATTTTAGGAGAACGATCCAATCATAAAATAAAGCTTAACCCCAAGAAATTGGTGGGAGATTCAATCTCTAGGTCGGCCAAAAGTTGAAATTAAGACCTAGGGTTTCATATATAAGAGCTCTCTTTCTTCATTTGAAAGGATGGGAATTTTTGGTTTTAGGGGACCTTCTATGCAGTGAAAGAGCAGATCTTTGAAGACTTCAATAACATTCAACATCCATCCATCAAGCATTCATCAATTTCATTCATCCATTTAGGGCTTTGAAGGCATTGAAGAGCAATAAGGGATCACCGACTGAAGATTGGCTTGTACCCCTCCCCTGGGGTTGGGTATGATTTCATGTTGTTTTCATGTCCTTGCATAAGCCTCATTATATCATTTGTATTCATGCTTTAGATCACTTTACATCTTGGTTTGGAGCATTTACATTATCATTTACAAGCAATTAGGGTTTACTTTCTAGGTTGCTCTAGTTTGCTTACTTGCATTTTAGGATCTTGCACACACACAAGGTCTGCACACACACTACTTTTACAATACAACTTGGCTATTCATGGAGGTGGAAATCACCAAAGTAGGGGTTTGACTAAGGAAAAACCCTATATAGCCACCCACCATACCTTTTCAGATATAAGTGTAGATTTTGGGATTCGGACGATGCCGCAAGTTGCAGATCCGGTAGAAGTAGACGGAAACTGAGCTACACACCAAATCTTAGGGCAAAAGACCAGGACAGGGGCATGGGGTGCCCTGGTCCTGCTAGGATAGGGGCTCTGGGCACCCTGGTCCCTGGGATAGTGGCGCTGGGCGCCTTGGTCCCTCAGCCAGACAGCAAGTTTCAGCATTTTCGACAGCTATTCAGGTTGCAAAACAACAGTTTTAGGAGTAGTATCAGGATAGTGGTGCCTGCGCCCCCATCTCAAACATTTTCACTTAGATTTTAACTCCAGGTATGCATCTACATTCTTGTCTTGTCCTTGTGTTTACAGCTTTCCATTGTTTAATCTCAATTCTGCAATCTTGTTATTAGTTCATACTTGCACTTTGGGGTTAGGAATTGAACTTGCATCATTTCATCTTTCAATTACAACAAAGGAATAGAAACCCTAATAGGTAGCCCGTGGCTCTCTCTTCCACAAAAAGAAGTAGCCAATTGTGTGATACCTCTAGGCTCTTTCCTATTCCACAATGTGTGTCAAAAGGTAGGACTAGGGCATGTTAGCCTAGTCTCGCTTTTTTTCCCTACACATTTTGGTGAACCCGACGTGAACTTATTATTGCTTTCTCTTGCATTGCATTTGTTAGATCGAGATCTAGATTTAGTGTGTTTCATTTAAGTTTCATTTTCATTAAAGAAAAGAAAAAAAAAAGAAGGAAAAGAAAGAGTGTGTTTCTTTGTTTCTTTGCATTGTGGTTTAGGTTTTATGCAATTTTTATTTCAAAATGTCATATTTTTATTTGCAAGATGTTCATATTTATGATGATGTATGCAATTATGTTTATCATGAGTATAGCCAAGATGAATTAGATGAAGCTTTAGATGAGTTTTTGAACCCTAAAGATACCAAACCTTCATTTTACCAAAAACTCATAAACATTGTTACTATGCCATTTCGGTGTGATGAGAAAGATAAGTCGAATGATTCCTCTCAAGGGTACATTCCTATCAACTCTTCCACTAAATCTAGTAACATGGTTGTTTTCAATGATCCCCTCTATGAAGAGATGTCTCCTTTTGAATCAAAAGATAAACCTTTTAATTGATATGATCATGCTTTGTTGGATGATGCTCTTGATGACTTTGTGGCTTTATCGAAATCTTTAAACAAGAACAAAACTTCTAAATTAGTTAACATGATAAACCTGAATGAGCATAATAAGCCTCTCTTTGAAGTCCAAGGTGCTTATCCTTCTCCCACATTTAAAGTTCCTAAATCACCTCTCCTTACTGTTCAAGGAGGGTATGGTCATGATTCCTTTCTTACTCCGAATAAACCTATCATCACTGTGCAAGGAAGAAAACCTATAAGTCCTTATAGTTATGCCAAGCAATTAACTAGAGAGAGTTATCATGCGGTTGCTCATACTTATAATACTAGAAATAATAGGCAGCCTAATCCTCCTCCTGTTACTCCAGTTTCTCTTCCTAATCCTCAACCAATTCTTCCGCAAGCTCCACGTATTTCACAAATGCTTAGTAAGGACTATGATCTTATTGAACAACTTAAAACTACTCCGGCAAAGATTTCTATTTGGGATTTAGTTCAAACTTCACTTGCCTATCATGGCATGTTACAAGATGCTTTAAAAAATTTAGATGTCCCACCTGCAGTGACACCTAATAATAATAATAATAACATGGCTTCCCTGATTGATTCTACAAGCAAACCCAAAGCTCAAATTGTGTTCACACAAGATGAGTTACCTTCTCATGAAATTCAAAGTCAATATGATCCTCTTATGATTGTAGTTATTATCAATGAAAGTGCTATAAGATGAACCCTTGTGGACAATGGATCTGACCTTAATGTTTGTAGTATTGATTTATTGGACAAGCTTAATGTTGATCATTCTCTCATTAAACGTTCTTCTATTTCTATTCAAGGCTTTGATAATGTTGGTAAAGAATGTTTGGGTATCATAATCTTACCTATTATAGTAGGTCCTGTTACTTTACCTACACCTATTCATGTCATCTCTGATAATTTGACTTACAATCTTCTATTAGGGAGACCTTGGCTTCATAGTATGCAAGCTGTCCCCTCAACTTTGCATGGGTGAGTCAAATTCATATATGACAATATAAAATACACCTTGCTAGCTGATACTAATCTTCAAGAACCATTACGAACTAGATCTTCTTGTTCAACTACTTCCAATCCTTCTACCACTTCAAATGCATCTACTTCCTTTAAGGATTTTGTCCCCTCTAGTACTCTTGATCCTTCTACTCAATCAGAATCTTCTCCCAAAGATATATTTTCTCCCAAAAAGGCTCTCTTGGATGATGATTGGGGATCTTTAGACTTTAACCCTACTTTTGTAGGAGAATATAGAGTGCCTAAGATTGAGAAGGGAAAATCTAAGGAAGAAACTAAAGAGAAGCCCACTTTGTCTAAGCAATTCAGTAACAACTTTGTGGCTACCTCCAATTCAAATAACTCTTCAACATCTTCCTCTAATACAAATAGCACTGAGACCTATGGGGCATCACCATCCCTCTCTGATTTAGCATCCCTTCATGGTCGTGGTTTTCACATTTTGGCTAAGAGTGGCTATAGTGGAAATGGTTGTGGCACAAATGAACGAGGAATTAAAGTTCCTTTAGAACATAACATGCATGAATATTCATTTGGACTTGGATATAATCTTTCTAAGCCCACCAAAGCATCTAAAAGACCATCTCTCAATGTGAATGCTATATTTAGTAGTGATGATGATCTCACTTCAACTAAATCATCTTCTACTTCTATCAACTCTCATTCCCCTCATAAGGAAATTTTGGTGATGAACAAATCTCTTTATGAATCCCCTCAAATTTCTAAATCCACTTATGAATCTTTATCTCCTATTCATCATAAAGTCCCTTCCTCCAGGGATAAGGCTCTAATAAATTACACTCATCCCTCTTCTAAGATTTCTTGTGACTTTTCTTCTTCAATTTTTATCATTTTATACATGTTTTTGATCTCACTTATAGTTGAGCATTTAACATGTCATATTCAAATACCTAATTCAATATATCATGTCTTTAAATAACATTAATAGCTATTATGTTTCTCATCATTATGTGATATTGGTAGCTCATTTACTGGGGGCTCATTGTCATTCATGATGGTACAATTTCAAGTGCAATCATATTTTTGAAGCAACATAATAGCCTAATTTTCTATGTTATCTCTTGTTCCTATGGGGACAAGAGTGATTTCATACATCTCTTCTTTTTATGATTAAAATTTCCCTTTGGGGTAATAGTGTGGAAATATTGATCATCTTATCTTTAGAATCCTCTTTTCCTAGATATGGGAGAAGATGTGTATTCTCTTTCTTATCCTACCCACTTCTTGTAAGAAGCATTTTACATACACTAATGTCTTGCTTGCATGAACTCATATGAGTATGTAGTACATTTTTCTTATGTCTAAATCTCTCCCTAGAAGATTGTGTAAGTCCTTCTCATTGTCCTTATCCTTGGGAGGCAATGATCTTTCCTTATTTTTATCTAAGGATCCACTTTTTCCTATTTCGTGGATGGTGTGAACTTTATTACTTGATGTTATTCCTTGTATGCATTTGTTGTTGTTTGTTCAAGGATTCTCTCTTACAAGAGGTGTAAGTCCTTGACTACAACCTCTTTTGCACTTGGTAAAATACATCCATAATGAATTCACTCTCCCAATTGGGTTAAAAAGAGCATCATCCTTCATTAAGAATCACTTTCACCTCGCAAAAGAAGGAAGTATTGCATTCTTATTCTCTTCTTTGTCTTATTCTAGAAGATGTTATATTTGTCTAAGACAATTCCTCTTGGGGATAGGTGTCTTTTGTACAAAGATCTCTTCTCCTCTAAGGATCTCCTTTACACATACTACAAGATATCCCTTTTCAACTATCTTATCCTTGCTTAAAGAGTGCAAAACTCTCTTGCTTGGATCTATGACATTGTTGCATTTTTGGGGTATCTTCTTTTGTGATGAAGGTAGGTATCCTTGTTCTACTTTGCTTATGACATAAACATTACACTTTTTGAGCAATGGGTCATTCTTGGAACTAGAGCACAGACTCTTAGAGTGAGATGTCTCCATTTTTCTTTTATGCAAGGTGATTATTCTCGGAACCAGAGCATAGACTCTTAGAGCGAGATGTCATGCTTTTGTACTATACATATACAGGTTGTAGCATACTTGGGCATAGACTCCTATGAGGTGCTTCTAACCTCACTTACACACACATGCACGAGGTTGAGTGGAACTAGCAGCATAAGGCTAGACTTTCTCACTCTCCTCCCTTACATGGATCACCTAGATAGACTCTAGGGGCTAGTTTTCCATGTCCTTTTTCCCATGGATCACCTAGACAAGATCTAGGGGCGAGCAGTCCATGTTTTCTCTCTCACTATTCTTCTCAAGGATCACTAATGTGTGTATTCATGCTTTTTTCCTTTCTTTTCTTCTCTTTGCATTTTGTTTCCATTTACATCCTTCATCTTGTGTTAGAGAACTCCCAAATCCTCACACTCTTTGTTGTGTTGGAATTGAGATTTAGTCCTCTTTCTTACCAAATGATTCTCCATTAGTTTTTGATCTCATATCAAATCTTCTTGTGAGCATTTGTCATCAATATTCTTTAACAATTCGAAGTGGTAAACATGATACCCTATTTCAACTCACTAAAATTAGCAAGCCGAAACAAGGGGGGGCATATAGCTAACCTCAAATTTTCATCACCTTCCTTAGTAAGCATTAGGTGATTTTGTGATCTAACGTGTGTTTTGTAGGGTGCGGTTCCTAACTGTGTACTGCAGATACCGCTGGGGGCTTCGTTCGACAGACTTATGGATATATCCTTTTCAAATAATGTTTACTTTTCTGTACTTTAGCTTGCATATGCATGTAGTGTTCATATGACTGCCAAAGTGGGGGCTAAATGTAGCGTCGTAAATTATACGCACTTGCTAGGGTGGTACAATTTCACACCTAGTTTAGCACCCGCCTTGGCGCATTTTGCATTTTGCATTGCATTTCCCCTTTAGCACTTAATTAGGTCTAAGGTTCTATTTTTATCATCTCCCATATCATAAAGTTGGGCCCTTTTCATTAAAGTGTGCCCTTTCATTTTATTCTTCCAATACATCATTTAATCTAAAACCCTAATTAGGTCCTATTTTGAACTTTAAGGCCTGATTTTGGGGGTCAAAACATCTTGAAATCAACTATAACTTTGGGATTCTCTCTAAAATCATCATATCTAATGGCCCTGAAAATTTGGTGAGAAGTTGCCGGGACCATGGCGCCCGGAGTGCACACGGTCCCAGACATTTTTCCCAAAATTTTAGGAGCGTGATCCAATCATAAAATAAAGCTTAACCCCAAGAAATTGGTGGGAGATTCAATCTCTAGGTCGGCCAAAAGTTGAAATTAAGACCTAGGGTTTCATGTATAAGAGCTCTCTTTCTTCATTTGAAAGGATGGGAATTTTTGGTTTCAGGGGACCTTCTATGCAGCAAAAGAGTAGATCTTTGAAGACTTCAATAACATTCAACATCCATCCATCAAGCATTCATAAATTTCATTCATCCATTTAGGGCTTTGAAGGCATTGAAGAGCAATAAGGGATCACTGACTGAAGATTGGCTTGTACCCCTCCCTTAGGGTTGGGTATGATTTCATGTTGTTTTCATGTCCTTGCATAAGCCTCATTATATCATTTTTATTCATGCTTTAGATCACTTTGCATCTTGGTTTGGAGCATTTACATTATCATTTACAAGCAATTAGGGTTTACTTTCTAGGTTGCTCTAGTTTGCTTACTTGCATTTTAGGATCTTGCACACACACAAGGTCTGCACACACACTATTTTTACAATACAACTTGGCTATTCGTGGAGGTGGAAATCACCAAAGTAGGGGTTTGACTAAGGCAAAACCCTATATAGCCGCCCACCATACCTTTTCAGATATAAGTGTAGATTTCGGGATTCGGATGACGCCGCAAGTTGCAGATCCGGCAAAAGCAGACAGAAATTGAGCTACACACCAAATCTCAGGGCAAAAGACCAGGACAGGGGCATGGGGCACCCTGGTCCTGCCAGGATAGTGGCACTGAGTGCCTTGGTCCCTCAGTTAGACAGCAAGTTTCAGCATTTCCGACAACTTTTCAGGTTGCAAAACAGCAGTTTTAGGAGCAGTATCAGGACAATGGCGCCTGCGCCCCCGTCCCGAACATTTTCACTTAGATTTTAACTCCAGGTATGCATCTGCATTCTTGTCTTGTCCTTGTGTTTACAGCTTTCCATTGTTTAATCTCATTTCTGCAATTTTGTTATTAGTTCATACTTGCACTTTGGGGTTAGGAATTGAACTTGCATCATTTCATCTTTCAATTACAACAAAAGAATAGAAACCCTAATAGGTAGCCCATGGCTCTCTCTTCCACAAAAAGAAGTAGCCAATTGTGTGATACCTCTAGGCTATTTCGTATTCCACAATGTGTGTCAAAAGGTAGGACTAGGGCATGTTAGCCTAGTCTCACTTTTTTTCCCTACACACTTTGCAAGGGAGACTCCAGTCCATACAAAGATTCATAGCACAACTTGCAGATAAATGTAATCCTTTTTAGCACTTGCTACATAAAAACATCAAATTCAAATGGGATGATAACTATTAATAGGCTTTCTAGATACTCAAAGATTATCTTCTAAATCCACCAATTTTGATGCCACCAGTTCCAGATCAACCTCTACTACTATACATATCATCTACTTCAACAACACTGAGGGCACTCTTAGCATAATAGGTTGCTGACGGCAAAGGAAAGGTAGTCTACTACATCAGTCACACATTGGTGGGATATGAGCTAAACTACACACCAATTGAGCGTATGTGTCTCGCTATGGTCTTTGCTTCACAGAAATTATGACATTGCATGCTAACTCATAAAACTAAGTTAGTCACAAGGATCGATCCGTTGAAATATCTTCTCAATAAAGAAATGCTTACTAGGCGACTAGCCAAATGGGTGATGCTCTTGAGTGAATTTGACATTGAGTATGTGGACAGAAAAGCAATAAAAGGACAAGCTATCACAGATCATTTAGTAGATGCTCCCATGATAGATGATGTTCCTCTAACTTCAAAATTTCCAGATGAGTCCATCTTGATAGTGTCACATGCAAAGCCCTGGTAGCTATACTTTGACGACTCATACACACAACATGGGGTAGGAGCTGGTATCCTCTTCATAACTCCTCAAGGGGATTCCATACCAAATTCATATCAATTATCATTTCCTTGCACTAATAATATAGCAGAGTACAAGGCATTAACAATTGGATTATGGATTGCAGTTCATTGGAAGATCCAAGAACTTCATATTTTTGGGGACTCTCAACTTGTAATTCATCAAGCAATTGATGACTACCAAACAAAGGATGAGAAATTAATGCCTTACAAAAGAATGGTGGATGACCTGAAACAACATTTCATGAAGTTAGACTTTGAGAAGATACTAAGAGAGCATAATCGAGCTGGGATGCCATGGCTACAATTGCTTCACTAATCAATCTACCAGAGAGTGAGACCCGCTATGAGTTCTTGGTGGATAACCTTTTGGTTCCCTCATATGAGATCACTCCTACTAAGATGATATGTGTCGTCAGTCCTGAGTCCTAGTTATATGGTCCCATTTTCACATACCTTTGTGATAATACCCTTCCTCCTGACCTATCCAATAACCAATGTCATACTTTCATTCAGCAATCTTCTCGATATGTCATTTTAGCCGATATCCTATACCATCAAGGTCTAGATGGCACTCTTCTTAGATGTTTAGAAGGAGATGAAGCTCAGATTGTGTTACGTGAAGTTCATGAAGGGATATGTGGTCCACATTCTAGTGGTCCTACCTTAGCCAAGAAATTCATTCAGACTGGATAATACTGGCCCACTATGGAAAAAGACTCATATTAGTTTGTCAAGAAATGTAAGCAGTGTCAAATTCATGGAGACCTCATTCATGTGCCATGTAAGAACTTCAACCAATTGTGACTCCTTGGCCCTTTTGTTAGTGGGGACTCGATCTCATAGGCAAGATTCACCCTCCTTCCTCTAATGGTCATAAGTTCATCATCACTGCCATAGAGTATTTCACAAAATGGATCGAAGTGGTTCCTCTTACACAAGTCACTGGAAAACAAATTTCTACATTCATTCTCAACTATATCATTTGTCGATACGGTATTCTTGTTTCCATCATCACCGATAATGGGCACCCCTTCAAAAATCAGGATGTTCGTGAACTCTGTGATCACTTCCATATTACCCATCATTTTCCACACCTTATTACCCCCAAGGTAATGGTCAAGCTGAGGCATCTAATAAAACAATCCTTAAAATCCTAAAAAAGACAGTCGATGACGATGGCCGCAATTGTCATATCCAATTTAATCCTGCACTTTGGGCTTACTGCACAAGCGTCCGCACACCTACAAGAGCTACACCCTATTCACTTATTTATGACACTGAAGCTATCTTTCCTATTGAGGTCAAGTTTCCCTCTTTACAAGTATCTTTGCAAAACATTATCAGTGATGAAGACTACAGGGTCTCTTGCTTACAAGAACTAGAGCTATTGGATGAACGAAGACAAATTGCTTTTAATCACCTCAAGGCTTATCAACAAAAAATGAGTCACAACTACAATCATAAAGTCAAGCCTCACACATTTGAGGTGGGTGACCTAGTTCTCAAAGAAAATCCTAAGAATCAACAAGACAGAGAGAAGAAGGGCAAATTTGAACCAAACTGGTTGGGTCCTTACATCTTCACAGCAGCATATGGATCTAGTGCATATCAGCTCTCAACCACAGAAGGTGAACCTTTGGAGGATCCTATCAACAACATGCACCTTTGTAGGTTTTACACATAGCTCTTTAGAGTATGCTAATTCAAAAATATAAAAAAAAATAAAAAAATATCAAAAAACAAAACAAAACAAAAAAAACAATAGAAAAACATTCTCGTCCAATGGTGAAAACTACTTTGGTGGTGCCCTGGGCAAGTACTATGGTGAAAACTGGGTCACCAGCACCATGTGTAGAGACATTTCTCCTCCCTCTTTTAGGATTCCATTTCATCCTTCACTTTGCACACACTCACAACCTATCCATCCATAATAAACATAACCATTCCCATCATGGCTTGTTATTAATCTACCCAAGATTTGTTAGCCATTCATAATAAACCTTCCATTTCACCCCTATCCATTCATAATAAATTAGCTCCTATCTATGGCTAAGGAAAATCCTATGTCTAGTGATGGGTGTGGAACTGAGAGCATCACATGTTTTGAGGAGTACGGTTTCTTCCACTTTTCTTCAATCTATTCGCACACAATCCACAATAAAGCAACATTTGCATCACTAATCCACAATAAGGTTTCATCCTTTCTACAATAAAGTATCAGTTGCATGGATTCAGTCAGTTTCAGATGAGACACAACAGCAACAGTGGGCTTCAACAAATCAAATCTTTCAACAGACTCAGACAACATTATGATTCAGTGCTATCTATCCTTTTTTGTGAAAGTAAAGACCACAATCAAATAAGACTTATACAAGTGACAAGAGACACTAAAACTTGAGGACTACAATGGATGTTGGTGTCGAGTCTTGGTTTTTTTTTGATTTCATCTTTAGGTGACATGTCTTTTAGCTTTTCCAGGATGTCTCCGACTAGGGATTTTTATCTCCAGGATGTCTTTCACTAGAAAGGTGAGGATGGGGTATCGTCACCTATTTTTCTTTGCTGTCTATGGATTGTCTCTTAGTAATGCTATGACTTGTCCAAGGATATGAGGATAGTGTAAGTCTAGTATGAACTGGGGCATTCCTTGTTTGTGACTATCTTATCTCCATGCAAATAGGTACAATGACTTTCTGTGTCGAACATATACCTCGATGGTCATAACCTATTTTTCCATAATAAAGCTCAATGATGATAACGCACAAGAAGCTTTTTCACTTTCATATCTTCTATCTTCCATCCCCCTTTCTTGATTGACCTCCATCGTCCTTCTTGAGTCTATGTAGCCCGCTATCACATGACTGAGTATAATGACACACCAAAAATATTTGCATTTCATGTAGTTGCATCTGCATTACCACATATTAAGCATTTCATACATACATATAGATATCACAATCACATCACATCCTATACACAACACATGTTAGCAAATTTTACATTCTCATCATGTAAATAGTTATTTGCATTATCATATTCATCTGTATTTTATATATTCACATTTGCATTTGCATAACATATTAAAAACATAAAAAAATAAAAATATTACATTTCATTATGTACATATTTGCATCCACATCATAAGCATCACATAGAAACATACATCATGAAACATCTCATCACATAGGTACACATGCATATAGCTACCGCAAAGATGAATCATCTCATATAGAAGTGTCATGATACAATCATGTCAAAATCATATGGCTAAAATCATCCGAAGGTGTCTACATCATCATAAAAAATGGTACAAAACTGATACATAGGGAGCCCTCTAAGACTATGATGAACTCCCTCCCTAGGAACTAACTCCCCATCGATTGGTATCCTCAGAATCCTATAAACATCCTCTAAGGTGACTATCATCTCACCCATCGGCAAATGGAAACTACAAGTCTCTGAGTGCCATCTCTTAGCTAGCGCAGTCAGCAATCCCATGTTCACCCAAAACTTAGGCACATATAGAATATGTCATAGGCCCATAGCCTGAACCACTGCTCTCTCCTCAATTGTTAGCTCTACTCACAATCTCTGCATCGATGGGAATCTCTCTCGTGACTCTAGCATAGGTAGGTACTCCTGCAGTCAAGCAAATCAACTTTGTCAGTTAAAGTGGCATTCCCTATTCATCACAAAATGTTGCTTATTATCCTAAGTGCTTATGATACTCTATCCTAGTGACACTCACTGTTCATCACAAAGTGTTGCTTCTATCCTAGTGGCATTCCCTATTCATCACAAAATGTTTCTTTTTATCCTAGTGGTACTCAATCTTCATCACAAAGTACTATGTGTTTTTGCACTCCCCGTTCATCACAAAGTGCTGCTCATATTTGTACTCCTTGTTCATCATAAAGTGCTGCTCATATTAGTACTCCCTATTCATCATAAAGTACTATGTCTTGGTACTCATTGTTCACCACAAAGTGCCTCAATCTATCCTATCCTAGGACCTCTTCTTGAGTGTATCCTCTTGAGTAGTTTCCTAATTGGAAACGTATGTTCTATCACAAAATTGTCAATCCTAGCCCTATCTACTATCCTAGTCTTCCCTAGAGGACCTGCTTGAGTGTATCCTCTCAGCAGCTTATCTAATTAACAACGTATGTTCATCACAGAACTACCGATTTGGCCTAGAAGACATAAATGCGCCTTCATGACATAAACACACTTACATACTGCATAAATGTGCTTGCTTTGCATAGACGCACCTAAAATACACAGACATGCCTATGCTCTGTAGATGTGCCCACATAGCACAAATGCATTTGCCCAATGTAGACACGCTTGCATTTGATATAGACGCCTTTTCTTGCACAGACACACCTGGCACAAACATAGACGTGCCTAGCTAACCTAGACGCACCTGGCACCAACACAGATGCGCCTCAACATTTTTTTGACATTGTTTGACCTATTCTAAAATGCATTAATTGCACTACCTAACATAGAATAATGACAACATTTATTGCGATAAAGTACAAGGAGGTTTTGTGGTACTTACCAGCTCTCCTACATCTGCTGGCCTCTAAAATCAACGAATGCAATCGAATCTATGCACCAATGCCATCGTTGCTGACTGTTGCTGCTCTATTCTCTCTCTGCACTCTGATCTCTTAGATGTGTAGATGAAAATGAGGATGTATTCCCCTCGTGGTCTATTTTATAGACTTCCCTAGCCCTAGCCCTAGCCCTAGCCCTCGTTTCCCGAATCAGTCTTCTTTATCCCGTGACTCTGTCACTTTATCCTATCCAGTCGGGCCATTCTATCCCTTTCTTTCTTATCGAGAGATTTTCTGCGATCTTTCCAAACATTTTCATCCAATCTCTCGAGGGGGCATATCATTCCCATCTTGGGGCAATTTTGTATCAATTCATATTATCTTCTTTGAAACAACGCGACAAGCTGCATTGTCTCAAAGAGGGGCAAAATGTAGACACCTAAAATTGTCATGTCTAATTAAATAAATTTTTTTATTTATTTAATTATCTAAGCCTAATTCTTCTATTAATTAAATAAATGTTTATTTATTTAATTAATTCATTTATCCTCTTCTAGCCTTATTTCTCATTTAAATAAATACCTTTATTTATTTAAATTATCCTTTTCTTAAATTAAATAAATATCTTATTTATTTAATTGATCCCACTTCTTCTATTAATTAAATGAATCTTTATTTATTTAATTAATTCATTAGCCTTTTCTACCTATGACACATGTCATTCATCTATTAATTCATACACTACCTACCCTCTCATTATTTTCTTATTTCCTCTATCTACCCTTTAATCATAGTCGACCATTTATCTTTTAGACCTCTCAATCTTATCCCTCCATTTCTTATAGTGTCTTCTATATAAGAGGATACTCTCTTTCATTATCAACCCTAACCAATATATTCTAATCATTCTAATCAATCAAGCCTAATCAATCGATGACCCAACTACGCTTTCAAACTTTGATATGCGATCCTACTTGCAACCACATTTCCATTCTTTGTTGAGCTCTTGTGCACATATAAAATCTGAGAGCAAATATATCAAGCAAGATCAATGGAGATAGGAAGAATTGAGATCCAAACCCTATTGGACATGTGATGGTATAATCTTTGTGATTTCATTTGATTTCCATTGTCTTAGGTAATCTTCATATGTTATGGTGGATCTTTGTTGTTGTTAGGCTAGGGTTTTGTGGTTGAATTCATTTAGCCTTTCAATATTGTTGTATCCATTTTCACCATATACATAATTCATTTAAATTCATCCTTCATTTTTAAAACATTAAAAACATCACTTTTTCATATGATTTCCCTATTGCATGAATTTTTGTAACAATCATCTCAAAATAAACTAAATAATTAATTAATTAATAATAGAAAATTTTATGAATTTTATTGAGTTCGATAAATTTTGATAAACCATGTTATCTATGTTTGTTCCTTTGTCCACCTCTCTCTCCTAAACCTATCACTCCACCTATTTGTCTCTTCCTCCCTCTCTTTTGTCCATATTTATACATCTCTCTCTAGACCTATATCTCTAACTATCAATAAATACCTCATTAAATCTCTCAAGATCTACAAGGTGCCTTTATTTCTACCTCTTCATAATTTCCTCCTCTATGTCACTCTCTCTTCCCTAAGATCTAGACTAGTCTCTCTGCATTTCCTTCTCATCTCTAGCAAAAAAATTCAGCGGGGACAAGGATAGGCGTAGGGAAGTATAAAAAAAAGGAGAGGGGGAGAGAGGTGAGAAGGAGAGATTAATTGGTGGGAAGAGAGAGTGTTTGAGAGAGAGCTATAGGTAATTAGGTGGAAGGTGAAGAGAGAGAGGGAGGGGTGATTGGGGTGAAGAGAGAATGAGAGGGAGAGTTTGAGATTATTAGGGGGTAGGAGGAGAGGGGGAGAGGGGAAAGCATCAACAAAGAGAGAAGAGAGATGGGGACAGAGGTGAAGAGAGACATATAGAGTAATTAGGGGGTGGTAGAGGGGGAGAGGGAAGTATCTATAAACCCATAGGAGGAGAGAGGTGATCAAGGGTAATTGAGGAAAAGAAATAATATGAGAGAGAATATGGTGTCCTAAAGGTTCATATGGTGTCTCATGAACCTTTAGGACACCATATGACACCTTAGGACACCATATGATGTTGTTATAAGTCTTATGGTGTCCTAAGGGGTCATATGGTGTTCTATGAGCCTTTAGGACACCATATGGTGTCATTAGGGGTCGTATGGTGTGTTAAGGGGTCATACGATATCCTATGACCCCTTAGGACACTATATGACCCCTTAGGTATTTTTAGGGGTCATATTGTGTCTAAACGGGTCATATGGTGTCATTGGGGGTTGTATGGTGTGCTAAGGGGTCATATTGTGTCCTAAGGGGTCACAAGACATTGTATGACCCCTTAGACACCATATGATCCATTAGGTTTTGTTAGGCCTCATACTATGTCCTAAGAGGTCATATCATGTCCCATGACCCTTTAGGACACCATATGACCCCTTAGGACATCATATGGTGTCGTTATGGGTCTTATGGTGTCCTAAGGGGTCATATGGTTTTCTATAACCCCATAGGACACCATATGACCCATTAGGACATTATATGACCCCTTAGGATACCATACGATACCTTGGGACACCATATGATGTCACAAGGAGTTGTATGGTGTCCTAAGGGGTCATATGGTGTCCTATGACCCCTTAGGACACCATATGACCCTTTAGGATGCCACATTGTGTCATTAGGGGTTGTATGGTGTCCTAAGGGGTCATTTGGTGTCTTATGACCCCTTAAGATACCATATGGTGTCATGAGGGATCTTATTGTGTCTTAAGGGGTCATATGGTGTTTTATGACCCCTTATGACACCATATGACCCCTTAGGAGACCATATGGTGTTGTTAGGTGTCATATTATGTCCTAAGGGGTCATATGATGTTCTATGACCCCTTAGGACATGATATAACCCCTTAGGAGACCATATATACTAAGTTTCAAATAAGGAGAGATATAAGGGTGAAGAGAGATGAAGAACTATAGAGAGGGAAAAGAACTAAAGGACAAGGACATAAATAGAGATATAGATATTAAGGAGTATGAAGTGAGAGGGAGAAAAACTAAAGGATAGGGATGGATAGAAAGAGGTAGACATATCTAGATATTGAAAAGGAGAGAGGAAGATAGAGATAAAAAATGAAGATAAAGGGAGAGGGAGGTGAATAGATGTAGAGAAAGAGAGAGGTAAAGACAAAGATAAATATATGAAGAGATAGAGAAAAATGGATAGAGAGGAGTAAAGAGAGAGATAAAAAAAGGAAGAGATAGAGAGATATAAAGGAAGAGAAATATTGATAGATAGAGATATATTGATAGATAGAGATATATAGATAGTGAAAGAGAGTGAGAAAGAGAGAGAGATTATAGATAGGGATAGATAAAGAGGGAGAGAGAAAAAGAGGAAGATATAGAGATATATAAAGGCACTATAGAGAAGGATTTGGGGAGAGAGAAAAAGATATATAAAGATGGAGTAAATAAAGAGATAAAATTAGAGAAAAGGAAAGATACTTCAAAAGGGTGATAGAGGAAGAGACAGAGAAGTAGATTAATCATGTATAGAGGAATACATATAAAGATAGAGGAACATATAAAAAGAGAGACTGATAGGGAAAGAGATGGAGATGTGAAGATGAATATAGAGATAGATATGGATAAAAAGTGATAGAGAGAGTAAGACAAATGGAGGGAGAGATGGAGTAAATAAGTGAGATTTAGAGATAATGAGATATAAATATACATGAAGATAGATCTATAGGGATATAGAGAGAGAGGGGACAAGATAGGGAGAGAAAGGAGGTGATAGAGACAAGTAATATATAAGTATAGGTAGGATAAGGTAAAGGAGGGATATAAATAGAGAGAAGAGAGATTATTAGAGAGAAATATAGAAATAAGGAGTGACAATGATGGAGTGGGAGAGGGAGAGATATGAATAGAAAGATGGAGATATATGCAGAGATGCATGTAACTTGGGAATTTATTTATCTACATGGAATGAGAAAATAAGTGACATAAGTAGAGAAGAAAGAGATATATAAAATATATTATATAAGTATAGATAGACAAGTGATAGATAAAGGAAGTGATAGGAAAAAAAATGAGACTTTGTATGCAAAATTTGTGAGTATTTAAAGTTTTAAAATTGAAGGACTAACTTAAAATGATTATAATTAATTTTGGTCTATAATATCATAAAAATACCTCATCCATTTGACAGGTCTATGAATTAACTTTCCAACACTTGTAAAAAATCAAAATTTCAATAAGAAATGCAAAAGTTATGCCCATTTTACTAAACTATATTTTTTATGTTGAGAAAATTGGATATCCGATTTGAAAAGTATGATATCACAATAGTGACATCACAATGGTGACATCACAAATTGGATATCCAATAATATCAGATATCCAATATTATCGGATATCTAATTTGGTTTGGTATTACCAAACCAAATTCAAATTGCCCGACTCAAACAAAAAGTCAAAGCGGATTTTGGCATGTTTGGGAAGGTTGAAAACACATTTTTTTTTCCATTGCCACTTTTTGGCCCCCCATGATCTTGCACATACCCATGAGACAAAGGGAACTAGATGTGAATAGCTACACTGAAGAATTTGAGAAGTTGTGTCTAAGATATTAGGTAGTGGAAGATAAAATCATCAAGGTAGCTAGGTACTTGATTGGTTTGCAGTGGAATATCCAAGAAGAGCTAAGTTTCTTATTTCCTAGTACTATCCATAAGTGCCATCAATTGGCACTCAAGGTGGAAGAGAAGAGTAAAAAGAAACAAGAGCAAGGAAATAGTGGTAGAGGTAGGGGAAGAGATGGTAGAGGTCATAGAGGTAGCTATGGAGGAAGAAGTGTAGACCAAAGATCCTAAGGGGAATCCAAGTTGGTAAAGTAGAGTGGGGATTCCAATAGCAAGAGAAACTATAGAGGAAGGGGATATAGTAACTCTAGTAGAGGAAGGTCTAGTGGATCAGGAAGAGGGTCCTATTTTGCCACAATGAAGTGCCACAATTGCCATCAACTTGGACACCCTGACTATAAATGTCCCCAGAAGTCTTCTTTATCCCAAGGAGGTGAGAGGAGAGTAAATTATATTCAGGAAGATGCAGCAAATGTGAAGGCATCATAAGTGATTTTAGATTCCAAGGTTGGAGAGAATCTCATGATGAGAAGAGTTTTGATCAAAGAACCGGTTAAGGAGGAACCTAGCCAAAGAAGATCCTTATTTAGGATAAAGTGCAAGATCATGGGTAAAGTGTGTAGAGTGGTGGTGGATTCAGGTTCCACTGACAACATAGTGTCAAAAGAAGCAGTAAGCAAACTCAACCTACAAAGAATTCCACATAGTGTTCCTTATAGGGTTACTTGGCTCAACAAGGGGCAGTATGTTTTGGTGAATGAACAAACTTGGGCGAAGCTCACTATAGGAGGCTATAAGGACAAAATATTGTGTGACATCTTGCCAATGGATGCATGCCACCTACTCCTAGGTAGGCCTTGGCAATTTGATAGGAATACAATACACCATGGGGAAAATAATTCCTATAATTTTCAAAAATATGGGATTGCCTATAAAATTCAGCCCATAGGAGATCAAGAAGAGGGTAGATCTAAAGGTTCCAATGTGATACTAGTTGGTGAGAAGGAGTTCATAAACACTCTCAAGGAAGGAGACACTAGTACATTCGGAGCTGATTTTCGATGGCCATTTGTCAGATTTTTAATGAATTTTTGTCAGAGTGTCGACAAAATCCACCGTCGAAAACTTAGCATCGGATTGGTCAACGATGCCATGCCTATCAGAAATTCGACAATCCAATGGACTTTGCCGATGGTCAAAGAAGTCATTGGTTGAAATCTTGGTATTCATCGTAATTCCGACGATGATCATTTTTATAAAAAAAATAATAATTATCATCGATATAAAAGAGCCATCGAAGGAAGGAAATGCCGAAAGGACTCACCAAAGATAATAACTTCATCAACAAAAGATATCAAAGAAAGTAGAGAGGGTCTTCATCGACGAGAAAAGTTCTTGAGGAAATAATACTATTGGTGCAACATAAAAAGGACCCACTGAAAGGAGTGTTTTCATCGAAAGAATAATATCAATCAGACCAAAAAAAGCTACATTGATAAAAGATATCGATGAGGATATAGGTTTTGAGGAGGTTAAAATTCATCGACAAAAGATATCGAAGAAAGCAGAGAGGGTCTTCATCGATGGGAAAAGTTCTCGAGGAAATAATAATATTGGTACAACATAAAAAGGACCCATCGAAAGGAGTGTTTTCATCGAAAGAATAATATCGATCAAACAAAAGGAAGCTAAATTGATAAAAGATATCGATGAGGATATAGGTTTCAAGGAGGTTAAAAGGCATGTTCTCGATATGCATGGTTTTGCCGATGTAACTTTATCGGTGAAGAATGATAAGGGAAAATAAAGAAAAGCTTCGGTGAGATAATAGACTCATTCATCAACGAGGCATAGTGATATCAATGAAAGAAGTATTTTGATGGAAAAATAAAGGAGGACATCGAAGCCCAAGGTTTCTTCGACATAAGACCCGATGGATATCAGATATGTTTCGATGAGGAGACAACCATACTAACCGAATATAGTATTTCGATGAAGGGAAAAAATACTTGATCAAAGCAATATTCAAAAAAAAAGTATTGTCAATAGAAACAAAGAGATTGATGGACTAAAGAAACAAATGATCGAAAGACATATCCTCATCAAAATGACTATTGATTACCGTGAAAATCATAAACAAATCCCAGGGAAGGTCACATCACCATTAAATTTAAACGTGTGCCCAAGTGACCGTTGTCCAAAGCGCCATTACTAACTAATTAAATATGCCATAAGTAGTGGATCAACCATCAAAGGACACAACATTAAGGAATTCACAGGCGACGAACTGAAAGCAAGAATTGGGCGAATTCACAGATAAAGCTCAGTAATTCCAAGTAAGCTGTTTGCACATAGACCTCTTTTTCAAAATTCAAATGGAATCATCATCTAAAACTAATAAGACCAGAAAGGGAAAAGAACCTATTGTTGTAGAAGAAAAACCTAAAAGACAAAAAAGGGAAGGGCATTCTTTGGCCGAGGACCTGATTGACTAGTGCCCATCATCTAGTTTGAGGTCCAAGAAGATTAGAGCTGATGAGGAAGGCCTGGAGGACCAGTTTGAGGATCTTGGAGACATATGGACAAAGTTGAGAGGGTATGAATTATTCATATATGGGTACAATAGAAGAGTTAAACTTCAGCCTATCAACAATTTATGGTGATTGAACTTAGGAAGGTTAGCTATGGCTAATGCATTTGTGAATGTGGAGCTCATGAAGGCATTGGCAAACAAATATGACCCTAAAACTAGGACCATATATAACTACATGGGTGAACCAACTCTTGTAATCACAAAGGAGGTTATTGACACTGTGTTTGAGTTGGATTGGGGATTTGAAGAATTGATTGACCTTAAGAAGTTAACAAGTGAATATTTTAACCTAGAGCACATTTACAAAATGTGGAGACTCCCTATACATAGACCTAGGAATGCAAGGTCCTTAGTGCCACTAGGTCAGGATGACAAAGCTCCCTATGATGTCAACTCTTTCCATCCATATTTCAAGTATACCTATTACTATGTTGCCCAAGTGCTAGGGATAAAAGCCCATCCCTTGATGGATATTGCAATCATGGTCATTTGTGTCGATTTGCAGTCTAAGGACCCCCGCTTCTTTGATTTTTCTGCTTATTTGGTTGAGGTTTTGAATCATGGGTTAGAAAAGTTAAAGGGGGATGTCATCAATGTTTATTTCAAGCATTATTCCTTACTTATGCATATGCTATTGTATGTGGGCCAAGATGAAGGGTTATGGCCATAAGAGTTATGTGTCAGGACATATGACAATGTTGGAATGAGAAAACCAGTGCAACTATGGGTTTCTTCATGGGACTAGAGGTATGTGAATAATCAATATTGGCATTTTGAGGAGTTCTTTGTCAAGCCATTATATAGACTGTTGGGATGCCCGTGCGATCATGCCCTTGCACTAGAGGTTCAAATATTCCTAAGACCAAAAGATTTTGCTGAAGATCCCTCAATTGAACACAATTGGGGAGATTGGTATTGTTTTTCAGACTGCACACAAGTCAGGGTATACGGGTTCAAAGGGAGACCATACTTACTACCACTTACAGTCCCTAATAGAGTGGCTTGTCTGGAAATTGTGAGGCAACTGTCAATAGTGAGTACAGAACATCTGATAAGCCATGGAAAACAATCAATTGTACCTGGGTTGTTAGTATTTTTAGATTTTATTGTGAAAAGTTCAAAGAGTTATGGCCTGCTGCAGACAAAATTGGATTATTATGGCATGGCTATGGGGGATCCAAGGCCCAATTTCGATCCTGAAGGATACATAAGGATAGCCCGGTCATCACAAAAGCTGAAGGCTAGAGAGCATAAATCTTACCTACCGAATGACCTCATTAAGAACATTGGCAGAGAAGAGGCCAGAGTGAAGCAAATAAAGTTTGAGAAATCAATTCAAGCTTATAAATGGAAGCTTTATAGAAGAGAAATGGATGAGATCATGCTACAAAAGATTGAAGACCCCTTGGAGTTGCCCAAAAAACTTGTGGAGCATGAATTGGAAATACTTGAGGGAGTCCCGCCTCATGTTTTTAGGGATTACATTGATACTATTAGGAATACAGAGCCTTTGGCTCATATGTCTCCTGCTTCCACATCTGGCATCGTTCCATTCACTCCTTGAGAGGATTACCCTTTGGTTATGTAGAGGATTACCCCTTGGTTATGTAGAGGATAAACTAATAGACTTGGCAACAGGACAACTGAATGTCCGAGAAGTGGCTAACATCAGATTCCTGGAGCATGAGTATTTCATTGCTGATAGTGACTTCATTGCTTCCAAGGAGTTCACCGCATTCCTCTATTAACATAAAGGATCTCAAATTAGGAATAACATGAGAAATAGTGAAGAAGAGTAGGAGCTTCAAAAGTTACGAGAGGAGATGGATCTTGTGATGAGAGAAATGACACCTGAGAAGGGAAGATAGTTGCTTAAGGAAGCTGGTGTGCTATTATACTCTGGATGGGACATGAACTCTGCCTTGTTGCTTGATGGATTCCTCAAGAAATAGGACCCAAGTAGGCAAATGATGGCAAAAGAGATTGATAAACTCTTTAGAGGATCAGGATATGATCCAGATTAGAAGGCTCTACTACAGTGGGCTATCTATCCCAAAGATAAAAGACCTATATTGGTTGTGTATATGGTGAAAATGGATAACAATAGTAACGATATTGAAAGGCTAAATGAATTTAACCACAAAACCCTAGCCTAACAACAACAATGACCCACCATAACATATGAAGATTACCTAAGACGATGCAAATCAAATGAAATCACAAAGATTATACCATCACATGTCCAATAGGGTTTGGATCTCCATTCTTCCTATCTCCATTGATTTTGCTTGATATATTTGCTCTCAGATTTTATGTGCACAAGAGCTCAACAAAGAATAGAATGTGGTTGCAAGTAGGATCGCATATGCCAAGTAGTCAATTGATCAAGTAGTTAGTTAGGGTTTGATAATGAAGGAAGCATCTCCTTATAAAGAAAACACTATATGAAATGGAGGGATAAGATTGAGAGGTGTAAAAGGAGGTCGGCTATGATTAGAAGGTAGGTAGTGTATGAATTAAGAGATGAATGACATGTGTCATGGGTAGAAAAGGTTAATGAATTAATTAAATAAATAAAGATTTATTTAATTAATAGAAAAAGTGGGATTAATTAAATAAATAAGATATTTATTTAATTTGGGAAAGAGTAATTTAAATAAATAAATGTATTTATTTAAATGAGAAATAAGGCTAGAAGAGGATAAATGAATTAATTAAATAAATAAAGATTTATTTAATTAATAGAAGAAATAATCTTAGATAATTAAATAAATAAAATTTATTTAATTAGACTGGACAATTTTAGGTGTCTACATGTTGCCCCTCTTTGAGACAATGCGACTTGTCATGTTGTTTCAAAGAAGATAAGATGAACTGATACAGAGTTGCCCCAAGATGGGAATGATATGCCCCCTCGAGAGATTGGATGAAAATGTTTGGAAAGATCGCAGACAATCTCTCGATAAGAAAGAAAGGTTAGAATGGACTGACTGGATAGAGTGATAAAGTCAAGGGATAATGAAGACTGACTCGAGAAATGAGGGCTAGGGCTAAGGTAGTCTATAAGATAGACCATGAGGGAAATACATCCTCATTGTCATCCACACATCCATGAGAGTAGAGTGTAGAGCAAAAATAGAGCAGCAACAATCAGCAACGATGGCTTTTGTTCACAGATTCGACTGCGTTTGCCGATTCCAGAGGCTAGCAGAGGCAGGAGAGCCGGTGAGTACCATAAAACCTCCTCATACTTTGATGCATTTATTGTTGTCATTAATGCATGCTAGGTAGAGTAATAAATGCGCTTAGAATAGGGTCCAAAAAATGTCAAAAATGTCCAAGCACGTTTGTGTTGGTGCCAGGCACGTCTGTGCTCGCTAGGCGTGTCTGTGTTTGTGCTAGGCACGTCTGTGCTAGAAAACGTGTCTGTGTAAAATGCGGCCGTGTCTCTAGTATGTAGGCGCATCTATGCTAGGAAGGCATGTTTGTGTCACCCAGGGGCATCTATGTAGAGCATAGGCACGTCTATGTGATTTAGGCATGTCTGTGTAAAATAGGCACGTTTATGCAGTCTGCAAGCGCATTTATGTCAGGAAAGCACGTTTGTGTCCAAAAATGTGAATTTGTTTCTTCTAGGTGAAATTGGCAGTTCTGTGATGAACATATGCTATTGATTGGATAAGCTGCTGAGAGGATACACTCAAGAAGGTCCTCTAAGGAAGACTAGGATTGTAAATAGGGCTAGGATTGACAATTCTATGATAGAACATACATTGCCAATTAGGAAACTACTCAAGAGGATTCACTCAAGCAGAGGCCCTAGGATAGGATAGATCAAGGCACTTTGTGATGAACAATGAGTACCAAGATATAGTACTTTGTGATGAATAGGGAGTACTAAAATATGAGCAGCACTTTGTGATGAACAGTGAGTGCAAATGTGAGCAACACTTTGTGATGAACAATGAGTGCCAAACACATAGTACTTTGTGATGAACAAGGAGTACCACTAGGATAGAAGCAACACTTTGTGATGAACAGTGAGTGTCACTAGGATAGAAGCAACACTTTGTGATGAACAGTGAGTGTCACTAGGAGATAGTACCATATGCACTTAGATAAAAAGTAGCATTTTGTGATGAACAGTGAATGCCACTATGACTGACATGATTGATTTGCTTGATTGCAGGAGTATTTGCCTATGTTAGAGTCACAAGAGAGATTCCCGTCGACTCAGAGGTTGCAACCTAAGCTGAAATTTGAGGATAGAGTTGCTATTGAGGCTATGGGTCTGAGACATATTCTATATGTGCTTGAGTTTTGGGTGAACATGGGACTGCTGACTACACTGGCGGAGAGGTGGCACTCTGAGACTTGCACCTTTCATTTACTGATGGGGGAGATGACAAGATTTTGAGGATACCGATCGATGGGGAGCTGATTCCCTATGATCAAGATGGAGACAGGGAGGCCTTGAGATGAGTGTTCCAGGACCTAGGACTGGAGATGAGGGTAGGGCATGTGGTATGGGATACCATGACACAGACAGGATTGGCACTACCAGTGATGATAGGAGGAGTGATCAGTGGGTTCTTGTGTCTAGATAGAGCGACACGAGGGTTGGCTGTGGGCTGGGGGAGCACATTGGAGACACTGGTGACATAGTACACCAGATATGCCTAGGGACCGTGTGTGCTGGCACACCTATATTATGAGCTGCATCAGTTTGTGTACCATGGGTCAGTGGGATTGGGCTATGGGGTCACATTGTTACAGGTGTGGGCCTATGAGCATCTACCAGTGATGAGACTGATACACTTTAGGGGTAGAGGTCACAGATGCAGTTTCATGCATTTGTATGACATGATCACCTCACAACCACAGATTGGCAGGTTAGAGCACTGGCGGTGGGTTATTGATGACATTGATATGGTTATATGGAGGCCATACCTGGGATGTGAGCAGTGGGAGGATGATGCGGTAGAGCTACCCTACACCTTCCAGAGTAGGTATCTGATTGGGTGGATGCCCTATGTACTGGAGAGGCAGCTAGTGGACAGGGTGGGCAAGTAGTTCGGCAGGATCCAGTGGATGCCACGGGGTTCAGGCATGTATGCACGGACTGTTATGGATTAGGGATAGTTTGGGCCATTACTATCATATGATCAGGTTGTTACACAACTAGTAGAGATGATGCCCCTACCCTGGGACATGTGGCCAGAGATTGAGGATGCCGACATGGATGCAGAGTACATAACATACTGGGCCGAGCATCCATTCCCACGCCTGACGGATCCAGGAGAGCTAGTAGATGGAGATGGTGGTGGGGATGGGGATGATGATGGAGATGATGGTGGTAGAGGCCAGTGGAGAAGGAGGGGTCCAATTGGAGAGAGGAGGGTGGCACCGCGGTGGGAGGGTGGAGAGGACAGGTAGGCTTGGGTGGTGAGGGGTCGTGGTGGATTACCGCTACAGGTGCCAGCAGCACAGGGTCCCAGATAGGTGCAAGTACAGGGATAGATATAGGGACAGACACCAGTATAGGGACCAGTATAGGCACAGGGGTAGGCACCCGTACAGGGGGAGCCACAAGCAGAGCCACAGGGGGCTGAGGTGGAGGAGGATGAGCTGACGAAGCTGACAGAGATCTGCCAAGGATAGACAGATGAGATCTAGGACCTGGAGAGGGAGAGGGATAGACTCAGGAGGCGGCTCGGAGATACTGAGCAGGAGTGGGACCAGGCCATTCAATGCTACATAGAGGCTGAGACAACACTAAGGGCTGGGAGGTAGGCAACAAAGGACACAGGGGTTGGATATGCCTATGTCCTACAAGCAGGGGAGGAGATAGGCTATTGGCGGGATCTCTATTATGGTGTGGTACTAGCTAATCAATGGGCGAGGAGCTTCCATAGACCATCGCAAACAGCGACAGCTGTGGGAGGGTGCCAAAGGAGACAAGCGTCTAGTGGTGGGGTTATGGGTCCTCCACCACCACCAGATAGAGGGGACAGGAGGGATGATCCTGGGGTGGGTCCTTCGGGGGCTTAGATTCCATCGAGGCCAGGTGGCTCTGAGGGAAGGAGCTCATCATAGCCATAGAGGGCTCCCTATGTATCAGTATTGTATCATTTTTGTATGATGATGTAGACACCTGTGGGTGATTATAGCCATATGATTTTGACATCATTGTATCATGACACTTTTGATTTATATATATGAGATGATTCTTCTTTGCGGCAACTATATGCATGTGTACCTATGTGATGCTTCTATGTGTTTCTATGATGTTTCTATGTGATGCTTATGATATGGATGCAAATATGTACATGATGAAATGCAATATATTTTTTTGGTCTTTTATGTTTTATATGTGTATGCAAATGTACATGTGAATGTATGTAATGCAGATGAATATGATAATGCAAATGTAAATTGTGCTAACAGGTGTTGTGTGTAGGATGTGATGCAGTTGTGATATCTATATGTATGTATGAAATGTTTATATGTGGTAATGCAGGTGCAACTACATGAAATGTAAATATTTTTGGTGTGTCATTATACTCAGTCATGTGATAGCAGGCTACGCGGACTCGAGAAGGATGATGGAAGTCAATCAAGAAAGGGGGATGGAAGACAGAAGATATGAAAGTGAAAGAGTTTCTTGTGCATTATCATCATTGAGCTTTATTATGGCAAGTAGGTTATGACAATCGAGGCATATGTTCGATCCAGAAAGTCATTGTACCCGTTTGCATGGAGATAAGATAGTTGCAAACAAGGAATGCCCTAGTTCATACTAGACTCATAGTGTCCTCATATCCTTGGACAAGTCATAGCATTACTAAGAGATAATCCATAGATAGCAAATACAAATAGGTGATGATACCCCATCCTCACCTTTCTAGTCAAAGACATCCTGGAGATAGAATCTCTAGTCGGAGACATCCTGGAAAAGCTAAAAGACATGTTACCAAAAGATAAAATCAAAAGAAAACCAAGACTTGACACCAACATCCACTGTAGTCCTCAAATTTAGTGTCTCTTGCCACTTGTATAAGTCTTATTTGATTGTGGTCACAATGTTTACTTTCACAGAAAGGATAGATAGCACTGAACCATAATGTTGTCTGATTCTATTGAAAGATTTGATTTGTTGAATCCCATTTTTGCTGCTGTGTCTCATCTGAAACTGACTGAATCCATGAAACTAATACTTTATTGCAAAGAAGATGGAACTTTATTGTGGATCTGCGATGTAAATGTTTCTTTATTGTGGATTGTGCGCGGATAGACTAAAGGAAGCTGGAAGAAACTATACTCCTCGAAACATGTGATGTTCTCAGTTCCACACCCATCACTAGATGTAGGATTTGCCTTAGCCATAAATAGGATCTGATTTATTATGGATGGAAAGGGTGAAAAGGAAGGTTATTATGGATGACAAACCAATCTTAGGTAGATCAATAACAAGCCATGATGGGAATGGGTAAGTTTGTTATGAATGATAGATTGTGAGTGTGTGCAAAGTGAAAGGATGAAAGTGAATCCTGAAGGAGGGAGGAGCAATGTCTGTATGCATGGCGCTGGTGACCCAGTTTTCACCATGGTACTTGTCCAGGGCACCACCGAAGTGGTTTTCACCATTGGACGAAATTATTTCTCTTTACTTTTTTCAATTTTTCAATGTTTTTTTGTGTCACAAGGCGCCTGTTTGCCAGGTTTTCACCAAGTAACGATTTTTTTTTTTGTTTTATAATTTTTTTTTTTGTATTTTTGAAATTTTTGAATTTTTTTGTATTTTTTGAATTAGGATACTCTGAAGAGCTATGTATAAAACCTGCGAAGGTGCATGCTGTTGATAGGATCCTCCAAAGGTTCACCTTTTGTAGTTGAGAGTTAATATGCCCCAGATCCATATGCTATTGTAATGATGTAAGGACCAAGCCAATTTGGTTCGAACTTGCCCTTCTTCTCTTTGTCTTGCTGATTTTTAGCATTTTCTCTGAGAACCAAGGCACCCACCTTAAATGTATGAGGCTTTACCTTGTGATTGTAGCTACATTGTTCCTTGACTGAATGATGTGTAGCTTGAGTGACTATCTTCCTTGATGAAGGAACTGAGATAGAATTACTAGTGTGTGGACTACGTAGGCCCATATGCATGTCACCTAAAGAAGTTTGGGCATCCTTGATAACAAAGTCCCTTGAGGAAGCTCCATTAAAGGTCCATGATGTATTGCCAGAAAGGAAAGGATGTGTGGAACAAGTGGATGAGTGATGAAGGCTTATGATTGTGAAAAGAAGTGAAAGTAGGATAGCATGATGGAGACTTAGGATCAACAAGTATGTTGTTTGAATAAAAATTATAGAACTTTTGCCCTCAGTTATTTTGATATTAGGGGAGATCATATCTTTCTCTTTTTCTTTCATAGAATTTTTATCCTTGACTTTGATTTTTGTGGAGTCCAGTAGCTTTTGATTTTGATTTGGACTAAAGGACTTTTCTTTATTTTTGAATTTTAGATTTTTCTTTTCAAGGCTTGATTTTTGATCCCCAATGACTAAGGGCTTTTGTGATTCTTGTTGATCCAAGTTTGGGAGAGGAGTGGAGATGGAATGAGCGGATGAAATGGTAAGGCTATGTGAGTTCTCAAGAGGGCTGGCAATATGCTCAATAGATTCTTCTCTGGAACCACTCTTATGACTATTGATATCAAGAGATGCTTGCACCACTAGAGGAGACTTGCATTTAGACTTAGTAGCCACAACACTAGGTGGTTCACACCCAATTCCTTGCAAATTGTTTATAGATTGTTCTTGTAGATTGAATGTCTTAGGAGACAATGGGAGTTGATCTACATGAAAGATATACTCACCACATCCCATGTCTTTAAACTTGAACATTTCTTTGAGCTTTGTTTGTTTTGATGTAGAAGCTTTCAATGATTCTAGATCCACATATGTTGATGAAGGAATAGATTCTCTATTAACTAGAATTATTATTTCTGATCTAGGTCACAAATTGTTGCAATATATGAATGGATTTGGGTCAGCTTTGATGGTCACTTCAACTCCATTGTGAGGGAACTTGATACATCGATGATATGTAGATGGGACTACGCTCATTTCATGAATCCAAGGATGTCTGAGCAATATGTTGTATGTGAGATCAAGATCAAGTACTTGACAAACCACATCCTTTGTAACTAGCCCAACTCTGAGAGGTAAGGTGACTGTACCCTTGGATGAATTCTCTTCATCATCATATGCTTTGATAGTAATTTTGTTTGTAGAATTCATAGCTTTGTCGAAATATCCCAATTGTTTAATTGTGCTCAATGTACAAATGTTTAGACCAGCTGCTCCATCTATTAGGACTCATTTTATTCGATGTTTGTGTATGAAGGCTTCAATGTGTAGTGGTGCATTATGTGGTTGGCTCACGAAGGCGTCATCAACTTTTGTGAATGTACGAGAGTGTGGAATGAAAAGGTATCCCACCATGGCTTGAAACTGGTCCACATTCAGATCAGTAGGGACGGTGGTGTCTCTCAAGATTTTGTCAAGAATGGCTTTATGTGCAGGGGATATACGTAAGAGCTCGAGGATGAAGATGAGCATGAGCATCTTCCCTAACTGCTCTACAAGGTCATACTCAGGCTTGGTTGATGAAGATGCAGTGTTTTTGGCTGGAGTACCTTGTAAAGTGAATTTACCTTGGTGAGTTGTAACATTACATTTAGAGGTTGGTTCGGAAGAAGATCCAACACCTTTTAGGACAATCTTGGGTCTCCGGGTAGAATTCTCAGGGTTTTTGTCCTTGATGATAATGGTAGAGACATAATTGTCCATCGAAATGTGATTGATAGTTGAATCATAGTTATAGGTTGCTCTGGTATAGTTGGTTTGGTCATCTGTGGCTTTAGCTTTTCCCTTGTCATGCTTTGGGAATGGTTCCTTAAACATCTCATGTTCTTGATTGGATGAGCGTCCCTCAATCTCAATGTCACCTCTATCAATGAGATCTTGTATGATGTTCTTCAGTCGATGACAATTTCTTGTCTTATGACCCTTGCTCTTATGAAATTCACAATACTCATCATCATTCCACCAATTTGGTTTGACCTTTGGCTCATATGGAGGAAAATCTGGAATTGTGATTACCTTGTTTGCCACTAGCTTTTTGAAAACTGACTCAAGTGGTTCTCCCAATGGAGTGTACTTCCTTTGTGATCTGGAAGTTGTTTGAGTATTCACTTGATTGTTTGTAGAACTTGATCCTAAAAAAATGAATTTGGGTTGCACTGTGTTGGCATCAACAACACCATCATTGACTGTGTTCTTGTTTTTATTCCAAAATCTTGGCTTGTCTTTCCTTTAAAGTCATCTTTGTTTTCCTTGAATATCTTAATGACTCCTTGTGCAATTAGGACCTTCTCTATTGCTAAGCCCTTTTCAATGACATCCTTGAAGGTAGACAAACAAACTTTCCTTAGATCATATCCAATGTCTTTGTTAACATTTTGGGTGAATATCTCTACCATTTGTTTTTGTGGAATTTCACAAGAGCATCTACTGGCTAGATTTCTCCATCTTTGTAAAAATGATGAAAAAGATTCTCCATCCCTTTGCTTGGTGTTGCACAAAGTAGTGACTAATATGTCTGTCTCTATGTTGTAGGAGAAATGTTGAATAAATACCTCTGCTAAGTCACCCCATGACTTAATGTCAGGTGGAAGTTGGGAGAACCATTCCATAGCTTGATCACCTAGGCTCTGTGGGAATAATCTCATCAAATATGTCTCTTCTGCTGCTATCTTAATGCAAGCTATGAAAAACTATCATATGTGTGCCTTAGGATCCCCTTTTCCTCTATACTTATCAAACTTAGGCATCACAAAGTGTGTAGGAAAAGGAGGCATTGGAATGCTATTGTCAAATGGATAAGGACATATGTCTCTCATTGTGTATGTTGACCATACCCCATGCTTGAGGCACCAATTGGAGGAGGAGCATGTTGCATATATGGATGATATTGATCATACACATGTTCATATGGAGGAGGTCTATAGTGATGCTGCATATATGGACCACTTGGTATAGATTCATGTTGAGGAACGCCATATCTATTTTGTCCATGTATACCATACTCTACAGGCATGTCATGTTCTAATGTGTTACCTCCAAATTTGACATGGGGTTTCCTTGTGTCCAAATTTTGAGCATGCCTTTGAATATCCAATTGCTTTGGTGGTTAATCCTTAGCATTGATATGTGATTGAGCATATTTCTCTGCATAAGACTTCCATAATGGTCTGTGAAGGTGAGTATCATATGCTTGACCATGTGTATGTGGGACCTCTAGTTTTTGAAATAAAGATGATGGTGATTCAGGTACCATATGTGGTCCTCTATTGCCTCCACTATTAGGTCTCCTTTGATCCATGTTGGAGTGAGTTTGTTGCAAAGGTCTATGTTCCATTATTTGAGACATGTCAAAATCATGAGGTATCTTTGCTCCACTTTGTGCCATCATTTGTAAGAAGTATTGTCTATCCCTCCTCATTATTTCCTCAATCAATCAATTGAAATAGGGATCCATATTAGATTCTTCCACATTTGCTGAATGTACTGAAAAGTTGTCCATACCATCATTGTGTGTATCATTGTTGTTTGTAGTGTCCATGTTCTCAACATTTGGAATGTTTCTATAGGCATCCATGTCAGGTAATGTAGTATGATCAGTATTGAAAAAGACATCATTGTCATACTCATAGACACTCATGTTTGCAGACTCTTGAGCCTCTTTAGTTTCTCTCCTAGATTTTTGAAGATGGGTTTCAACCATAAACTAGGTATTGACCAAGATGTGTGAGACTAGATGAAAATGGAAAAAGTATGGAAGACCAAGAGTTGGATGAAATGTAAATGAATCTCAGGTGTACTTGCAATGTCCAAAGTGTAAGACCAAGTATGTATGTAGTAGAGTAGGTGTGACTTCCAAAGAGAGGATAGTTTCTCTTGATGAGGTAAGTTGACCTTGACTCTAAGTAAGACCAAATGAGACCCAAAGGTGATAGACCTTGATGAGGGACCACTTAGCAAAGTGTTGTTGTATGTAGTGTGTTGACAAAGTATGATGAGGACAAGAAAGTGACCTTTTGACTCAAGTTTAGACAAATGTGAATGTAATTTGAGATGTAAAGCAATGATGGACTTTGTGAGACCCAAAGACAGGTTGAATGCTAAATGAACCCTGGAGAAATGACCTAGGAAGCTCAAGAATTCTGAAACTGACTGTGTTTGTTTGCTGGACTGTAAAAGTTTTTTTTTTTTTTGAACATAGACGCGCCTGTATACTGCACAAATGCGATTTGCTGACATAGATGTGGTTCTGTTTAACACAAACACATTTCTAAGATTTTTTTTTTTGTAAAGTGCACTGTTGATTCTGAAAACACAGATGCATTTCTGCCCTTCACAGATGTGGTTATACAACATAGACGTTATTATGGCAGACACAGATGCATTTCTGCAAAATTTGTGTGATTTTTTTCCAATCTTTGAAGTCATTTTTGTTGTGACCAAATCTGACTGTTTGACTATTTTTCATGACAAGAGGACACAGTGTTGATGAAGATCCAATGTTTGCAAGTATCTAGACTCAAAATGACTCCAAGAAAAGTGTGTTGTTTGATGTAAAATTGTTTTGCATACACTTGAAGACACAAAAGACACAATGTTTTGTTGTTTGGTCTTGAATGTTTGAATGTTTAAAATAAGTCAACCACAATTCTTATGGCTAGCCAAGACAATAGTTGTTGAACCCACATGGGGTTTTACCCCAGAGGCTACGCTATTTAGAGTAGATACTTAGATGCTTGAGCTCACTGGCTCCACCCTCAACACTCACTTCTCGGGTCAGCCAAGCATCAGTCCCCATGAAAACTCCTCATGGCGAACTTTGTATCTCTACTAAGAACTGTATGTGTGTGGGCCGCTACCAGAGGTCCAACCTCCTACCCCAACAACTAGAAGGATTTGGGCTTCTAAAACAAAAAGATGCTAGTAAGGGCATCCGCTCGTGTAGCCATACATGCAGCACTTTCAGCTTTGTAAATACAGAAGACTCCTAGCTGGTAGGGGTTACGCCCTACAAATGATCAAATAAATTTGATCAAATGGGTTTATGGGGAGACATAGTGTCGGTATGAACTAATCAGCACACGTTATTCATAGTTTTCACCATGAATACAGTTATTTATAGTGGTTCGAAAGAGGTGGGTTTTCCTCACTACCACTTGGGTCATTCTCTTCTCACTAGTAGTCCTAATGACCACACGGGAAGACAGGCCCTCTAAAGATTAAACCAAAAGAGCCTATTGCTCAAGACACACAAGACAATGGTTCAATTTTAGTGCACCAATTGAAGTGTTTTCTAGTCTATTGAAAACAAAGCACACAATAAAAATCCAAAAAACCCTTGCCAAGGACCTGCAACAAAGAGTTGTTAGTAGTTTGGATTGTTTCAAATAATCACCCCTTCCTGCAAGTACACAAGTTAGGTAAATTTTAAATCCAAAAGACTTTGTGAAAATAGGGGCCTTCAACCAAACGATTTTGCTTGCAAGACAAGCTGCACCAATTTCGTTAGCTAGATCTAAAAATGTTAGCTCAAAATAAACTGGATTTGAAATATTGAATGACCAAAAATTGAATCAATAAACTCCAAAAATGAAATCAATGCACATAGACGTGGTTACCTTCTACACAGATGCGACTCCTTGATGTAGATGCGCTTCTGTGAGACACAGACGCGGCTCTAGAACCCAGACGCAACTTCTGGACATAGACGCATCTAAAAACACTATAGATGCGACTGAGCAACATAGACGCGGTTTCTGGAATCTGCAAAATAAAATACTGTCGAGGACATAGACGCGATTCCAAATGTCATAGACACAGTAGAAAATCAAAAACGCGATCCGAAAATACGCAGACGCAAAAATATCAAAATACTGTTGAAAATGCCAGATCTGCAACTTCAAAACACAAAATCTGCAATAAGGATGTTAAATGTGAAAGGGACAAGAGTCCCACCAGGCATGCCAAAATGTATATGGTGAAAATGGATAACAATAATAACGATATTGAAAGGCTAAATGAATTCAACCACAAAACCCTAGCCTAACAACAACAATGATCCACCATAACATATGAAGATTACCTAAGACGATGCAAATCAAATGAAATCACAAAGATTATACCATCACATGTCCAATAGGGTTTGGATCTCCATTCTTCCTATCTCCATTGATCTTGCTTGATATATTTGCTCTCAAATTTTATGTGCACAAGAGCTCAACAAAGAACAGAATGTGGTTGCAAGTAGGATCGCATATGCCAAGTAGTCAATTGATCAAGTAGTTAGTTAGGGTTTGATAATGAAGGAAGCATCTCCTTATAAAGAAGACACTATATGAAATGGAGGGATAAGATTGAGAGGTGTAAAAGGAGGTACACTATGATTAGAGGGTAGGTAAAAGAAATAATAAAATAATGAAAGGGGTAGGTAGTGTATGAATTAAGAGATGAATGACATGTGTCATGGGTAGAAAAGGTTAATGAATTAATTAAATAAATAAAGATTTATTTAATTAATAGAAGAAGTGGGATCAATTAAATAAATAATATATTTATTTAATTTGGGAAAAGAGTAATTTAAATAAATAAATGTATTTATTTAAATGAGAAATAAGGCTAGAAGAGGATAAATGAATTAATTAAATAAATAAAGATTTATTTAATTAATAGAAGAATTAAGCTTAGATAATTAAATAAATAAAATATTTATTTAATTGGACTGGACAATTTTAGGTGTCTATAGGTTGATACAGAAGAAGCTTTTGGACATTTGATGGTATAGCAGGTTGGAAAGACTGACCCTAAAACAATTGCCAAACTAAATTTGGATGTTGCTAAACTGAACCAAGATCAGATAGAGTTTCTGGTCCAAGAAAATTCTACATACAAAAGCCTATATGAGAAAACCGATGAAGAAAAATAGAGGCTACAAGCAAGATTGCTTCAGATTGACACAAGTACCAATCAAACAGGGATGACATACGGTGTTGATAGAGATGCCATGGATGCCTTGACAGATGCTATGTATTGGAGGAACAGGGCCGAAAAGACATCTCGGCAAGTAGAAAAGGTACAAAAAAAGATGGATAAGTTAATTCTGGAGATCATTGAACATAGGTTCCAAAGTATGATGCAAGTTACATAAATCTTTTGGAAAAGATACACTAGAATAGTCAGAGCTTTGAAAGAGTATGAAAGGCTCAGGTCTCGGTTGGAAGGCTTGATGAATGACAACAGTCTGATTAATCCAGGTGAGAAAATTGAAGCCAAGGCTCACTTGACATCCCATGATGAATTGGCAAATCAATTAAGGAAAGAACATCAGAGGTTGGATGATGGGAATACCCCAAGGGTGCCCTCTTTTTACAGTAATGGTGAGTTAGTATCATTGGAATAGTGGAAACAAGAGTTAAATGATGAGAAGAATCGAGCAGTAGCAGAGTTGGATCAGGACAAAGATTTGTCACTTTGTGTTAGCAATATTCTATCCAATCATTTCCAGATAGAAAGCGACATGAGGACACTACACAATGACGTTCTAATGTATAAAGATGATAAGTACATTGAACACATAGGAATGCTGAACTTGTTTATCTTCTAGTTTGTTAACAAAAGTGCTAATTAATAGTTATGTGCTGAAAAGCCATGATGCTTGATGACAATGTATACCCTCATATAAATGAGGGAATTTTTGTAACAATAAGGATCATTGGAGAAGAAGTAGAATATAGCCTCAGGCTTACTATTGTACCATTTTGCGAACATACATAATATAATCAATCGTCTTTCCTTTGTGTATATGTTGTGGATTACTGCATCTTTCTGTAGCTAGTTTCTTGTGATAATATCTAAAGGAGATAAGGTTACTTGTGTTCTTCTAGTAAAACTCTGTGTTTCATATTGTGGATTTGAATAAAAGATTTACTTGCGAATATAGTTTTGTATATAGTGCGCATGCATATTATCTCAACTATGGTGTGCCTACATATGTATATAGTTTTGTTTATAGGTGGAAAGCCTGAGATTCAATGTTGAACTTGGTTGCTTTGATACCATATGTAATATTCCATTAATTCTATACTTAAAGAAAATAAATTTTGATCTATATTAAGATAAAAAATTGAGCATTTCAAAATAAAACATAACTACTTTAGTTGAAGGAGAAAACTAACTAAATGTTCTTCAACATAATAAGAATCTAACTAATTTATCTAAAAGGAAGCTAATATTTTAACGATAAAAAACATTGAACAAATATTATCAAGCTAATCAATATGAGAAAGCAATTCAAATGGCAAGTTTCATTTTTGAGGGAAGAGATAAAGGTTCAAAGGTTACTGTTATCACTGTTTAAAAAATGGGTATTCTTTTCCATAATTGGCTAAGTCTATGAAATTCTTGGGTCTGGTATGGCCTTGTGACTTCTATTGCTTTGGGTCCTAAAGAGGGTTTAGGGTTTAGGTTTAATCACTTTCAAAATGTCTGAGAAAAAACCCTTATAATTCTATTTCCATGTTACTTTATTCACTTAAGTAATGGGTCCTTTTGTCATGCAATGTGTTCCCCCCGTTAAATATTTTAATTTTTATTCACCTTTAAATTGCCTTTTCTAATGACCGTCGACCCTTGTAATTGTCACGCAACTCTCAATCAATCGGATGGCCCACGTGGTTTCGCGAACTCAACATGCCCGAAAGTTACCTATTGTGAAGTAGAGAAAAGGTTTGGCAGGACCCAGCAATGAGGACTTCTTTCTTGGCTAAAGGGTAATCGGTTTGGAAATAGATCAATGGCCCACGTTGATTCATGACCTAAAGATACTCATGGTTTACAAGTTGTGAAATAGCGAAAAGATGGTGGGCCCGGGTGAAGTGGTTAGTAGAAAGAGTAACAACAGTGCAAGTCCCTAAGATCTGACGCCCCGCATTGTTTCACGAGATAAAGATAACTGAGTTTTACCCTTCTATGAAATAGTAAAAGGGTTTGGTGGGCCCAACGTCCAATCTTCATCTGAAGATTAAAGACTGATCATGTTCTATCTGATTAGATGGCCCTCGTTATTTCGTGAGATCAAAGTGCACATGTTTTAACTATTGCAAAATAGTGAAAGGTTGTGGCAGGTCCCAGAAGCCGATGGGTTTTCTAATGAGTAAAGAGTGAGTGGTTCAAAGAATAATCAATGGCTTGTGTTGATTCGCAACCCAAAGATGCTTGAGAGTTAGTTTTCGTGAAGTGGCGAAATGACATGGCATTCCAAGTGAGCAGTCCAGGAGGTAGGGATCACAAATCAAAAGGTTACACATGTCCTCCAGATCATGTAAAACAAAGAACAAAATTGGCGACCAAGTGGTAGGCCCAACAAATAGAATGATATAAACTGAAGACAAAGAGGTGACTTGTCAAGCACAGGTGGCATTTTGGAAGTGGATCCCACTGAAGTCTTTCAGTGAGTAGGAAGTTGACATGTCAGTTCAAGAGGGATTGAATACCAAAGTGAATGGTGCTGATTCAGAGGGCCCATGTCTGCCGGTTCTAACAGGTTGTTAAAGGAAGGGCATCTCAAGAAGGATCTAATGATGGGCATTATTTTGCAACCTTTAAATGCATGATGGTTACCATTCACGAAATAGCGAAAATAGTTAGCGTTAACCATTTTGAAGGCGATTAGTGATATAAACCGCCAGGTTAGGACAATGTAAAGATCGATCAAGTTTCAGTTGATTGGATAGCTAGTGCAACTTTGTGAGGTCAAGATGCAAGATGGTTACCCATCACAAAATAGCAAAAGGATTTTCAGCCTGTTGCCAAGCAAGGAAGAGTCAAAAGGGTAAAAGTGGTGCAAGTTCTATCTAATCCAACAGTTGGTGTCTTTATGCTCTGTGAAACAACAAAAGAGCAAAATGAAAAATACTCAGAGTAGTTTAGATCCGTTGGAGCAAAATTTTTGAATTCTTTCATGAATTCAATTCTGAAGGGATGACCGAAGTGTGTGGTGTTAATGTCGTAGTTAAGGAGCCAAAATGCCATATATATCCCTGCATCAATTGAACGAGGGTATCATTTCACAGAAGAAGTTGTAGAGAGAGCTGGTGTAGAGTAGAAGTTTGCAAACCGAAATCAAGTTCTCTTGCTCTTTGTTTACCCATTGCTTAAAGATTGTTGAATTTTGGTCTTGTCCTGTTAGAAAATTGCTTTGATTGATAATTGGCTTAGTTGCATACTCCTAAAATGGGACCTAGAAGAGAATTAACAGGGAAGGTAAATTACCAGGACTGAAATATTTGTGATGACTTTCTTGAGCAGTTAACCATGTCGACCAATGTTAGTGCTAGGGCCAAGCAGTTAGTGCCAAAAAACCCCCGTTTGAAAATTGGGGATGGTTTATATGATAAAGGAAATTGGTTGAGGGACCCTAAAATAGGGATATCCGGTCTCAATTTGTTTAAAGTGGGTTTTGGTCAGAGACATGCCCCTTCCCCTATAAATAGTATCTAGAATTTAGATGTAGGGAAGCTTGTGGTCCCAGGTGTTTTCATGGATGTAGATCTGTTGGCCCTAATGGCGCAAAATTATGACCCTGCTGCCAGATGCATTAGAAACATAAAGGGATCAGCCCTTGTTGAAATCAAAGATGATGAATTTAGGAATGTCTTCAAGCTTAGTGAAGCTTCCAACTACCTTGAGCCTATTGATTTTGAGGCATTAACCCAAGTTTACAATGCCCAAAGAGATCATCTTAGGAGTGGCCCATTGAGAGAATTTTTTGTCAAAATAGGAGGATTAACAGTTGTAGGCCCTAGCACAATGGAGCCATTTTCCCTGAATTTATTTACCTTGAGAGCTAAGGGTATGTATTGGACATTGTGTCAAATTTTTGGAGAAGATGCTGAGAAAAACATGCCTGTCCATTATATGTTAATGATTGCCCAAATTTTGAACCCTTCCCTATCCATAACATTTGACTTTGCTCCTTTCCTCTCTGATGCTATCCATGTAGGCTTAGTAGGAATTAAGAATGGTAATGTAGACAAGCCATTTGGATGGTATTCCTTGTTGATGCATATGTTTCTATTCAAAGGGGCTGATTATTTTGCAAAAGAGATGGACTTGGTTAAGGTCAAGGATAAAGAGGAGATGCCAGTGCAATTATGGAGTACTGTTCTCTCTTGGGATAGAGAGGATGCAAGCTATCTAAAGTTTGATAGATGCTTTGCATCTAAAATTAGAGTTCTCTTGTGTGCAAAAAACCCTAGGATTCCCAAGGCTCTTTTGGAATTCCTTAGGCCCAAAGAATTTGCAAAGGATATCAAGATTGTTCATAACTGGGGAGATATGTATCTATTTCCTATTTCTACTGCTTTTAGAGTGTTTGGATTTAGGGGTACCCCTTATCTACTACCCTATTGGGTTCCATTAAAGATAGGGATTGCATAAGTATTAAGACAGATTGGAGGAGTGCAGGAGGCCGAGTTAACTAATAGGGGTAAAGGGACAATTTTCCCAACCATCACCATGGCTCATCATTTTATAATTACCAAAGGTGGATGGAAGTATTTTGAAGAATTATTTAAACCATACATGTTATCAACTGCAGCGTCAAGGTGTACCGACCCTGAAGATTTCTTCAACGGCATGTTCAAGAAGAGAGCAATTTGTAAAATCAGGCCTCACCAATTCCAATTCCCTGAAGATTTGATCAGGAATGAATTTAGTCTAGATGAGCAAGAGTTGAGGAAGGAGAATTGGATTGCACATAGAAGAGCCCTTGACTTTATCCATCAATTTGATTCTAGTTATGATCCTCTCTCTAGTTTTACCCCTTTTGAAGAAAAGGTTAAATTCTTAATTCTTTATTTTAAAGATTTAATGCAAACCCTGAAGGAGAAAAGAGAAGCCATAATGCAGAATGATCCTGACAAGGCTAAATTGGTCCTAGCCAAGCCTGTCTTGCTAAGGCTATTCCACCAGGTGATTATATAATGCATAAGAGTTCTAAGTATAATATAATGATGCCAGTAATAGGTGAACCTTCTACTTCTAGAGGGAAAAGGGCCATTGAAGATATTATTGAGATTCAGGATTTTCCTAAGAGGCAGAGGACAAGTAAATAAATTGAATTTGATGACACTCAATACTCTCCATCTCAGTCCCCTATTCATATAGGAGATGAGCAAGTGGTGGCTAAGCAATTGATATAACTGGGGAGTTTGGGCGAAATTGCCTACACCTACAATGAGACTCAAGAAGGAATGCTAGAAGAGCCACCCTATGCTGAAATGGATGTAATTGATGGTGAGCTATAGGGAAAAGAATTGGACATTACTGTCAAAAAAGCTAGTGAAGAATTCCTAGCTGACAACAATTTTGTCACATCAAGAGCTTTTATGTAGTTTCTATGGAAGCAAAATATTGATCAATTCAAAATCAGATGTGAGCAAAGGGTAAATGAACAACCTCTCAAGGATGCAACCCAAGTGGAGGAAGAGGTTAAACAAGAAATGATAGCTGAGGTCAAAGCTATCACACCTAAGGCTAGAAGAGAGATGGTGGATAAGGCTAGTGTGCTAATCCTCCCTGAATGGGATATAGCTGATGCATTGGTTCTTGAAGTGGTCAGAAAGGAAACTAAGCCAATGAAGGGAGGGGTATTCAGCAAAGATGACACTTCTCTGGTTATGTGGTCTCTTAAAAGAGATGAAGGTAGAAGAAGGAAAGATACCTCACAGTCTAACCTTCTAGGAGCTATGATAGTCAAAAGAGTTCAAGATACAGGGGTAGTGGAAGCAGCTAGTACTATTTTAGAGACTGCTAAGTTCAATGTAGTAGTAGCAAAGAAGGAAGCAAAAGAAAAGGCTGATCTCCAAATTAGGTTGGAAACAATTTTAAAGGCTTATAATGAAGACAAAAAGGAGGTAGCCAACAAGGACACTATCATTGCCAAACTTCAAAGTTAACTGATGTGACAATACCAAGGAGGTGAGTTCTCTACCTTGGCAATTTCTTCTTCTCCAGCAAGGCCCCCACCTACTAGTCCCATCATAGAATTCCCTCCTTCTCCTATGCCTTCTGGTTTTCAACTAGCTAAGACTTATCAACATGAATTGGAAAAGTTGAAACAGGCTCAGGCCTTATTTGCAAATAAGTATGAGGAGAAGATAAAGGCTACAATTTTGAGTTTTGCTGATACCGTTGATGCTCCCATGATACATATCAATATGAAGAGAATTTTTGACACTCTTTATGAGTTAAATGAGGACAAGGCCATTCTAGAGCCTATTCTAAATAAGTGGATCCCGAGGGAAGTAGATTTATAATTCATGTTTGTATCTTATGATGAAGCTGGATCTGATGCCACTATCAAATCCACATGTGAATTGACCAAAGGTTTGACAAAGTTGGTAGAAGGGAAAGCCAATGTGGAAAGGAAGGCTAATTTATATAGAAAAGAGTATATTGAGCACAAATTTGAACTGTTTCCCAGAGGTTTTGTCAACCAAAATCAGATAAAGGACAAATAGGTATGGCTGGATGAGTTAGGAGCTAATCTGTCTCTAAGGGTAAATGAAATAATCAATAAGGATGACACCTCACTATTTGTTAAAATAATTGAGGAAATAGAAAAGATCAAATCACATTATGGTTTCTTGGAGTTAGAAGTGAGGAAAATAAGGAACTCTTGGAAAAAAACTATTAAAGATGAATAAAAAGATTATTGGCTACTCATGGCCTCTTGATGATGTTTTTCAAGAGTGGTCCAAAAAATATGCAGTGCAGGAAGAAGATGCTCTGGAGTAGTTACAAGAGGTTGCAACCGAGAAAAAAGTGCAAGAGGTCGAAGATGCTGAAAAGGACTTGTAACCATTTTTTGGGTAGTATTTTCAATTTGTAACAAACTCTTTTTGAAAGGGGTCAGAAGCTTGTATGCATCCATGATTATATAAATGGATACCAGGACTAATGAAAAGGGGGATCACAAAAATTTGTAAGAAAACTCTACAAAAATATATCTAGGATTTTCTAGTCTTATGGAGAATACTCTGAGTTTTGTAATACTTTTCAAAATTAATATCAATATACAGACTATGAACTTTCGAGCCTAGATTTTGTGTTGTCTTCTGGTTTACTTTCAATAGTTTATTGGTTTCAATTTTGAGTAATTTTAACATTGCAAGCACCAATGCGTTGTTAGTGTTCACCTCCCTTGCTCGACTTGTACATCCAATTCTTGAGCTCAACAAACTCACTAGTTACCAACCATCTAAACAAGCCATCTACTTAATGTGTACTAACAATAATGGTTATTAACGACCATCATATGTGTAAAGCGGAAAATCGAACCCTAGGTGTTCCCCCCACTGCAAGGAGAGAGAAAGGAGGTCACTAGGGTTGACAGTTTTCACTTAGGAGAGACTTTACATTCAAAAGAGGGGTTGAAACTCACAAGATCCAATCCCACACAATGCAAGATTGAATTCTAAATTAGTTTCAAGGGTTGAGATAGCAAGGATACCCTCTTTTGTAAAGAATGTAGATAGAAGGATTGAACTAGGAATGTATGTAAAAGTAGGAAAGATTCGCCTGTAGATGGAGATAGAGACACGGGATGAAGCTACAGACCTGAAATTAGCAGTAAAATGTCGAGACGATGCTGTCCTGCAAGTTTGAGTGAAAGTTGACGAGACGATGGTGCCTGGAGTGCACACGGTCCTCCAAAAAATTCGCGAAACGAAGGGGGATCTGTTCGTCTCTGCACAAGGATTCCAGATCTTCAATTACAGCCGCATACCTGCAACCTACACACAAAAAAGAGAGGATGATTGGGGGGTTAGGGATTAGGGGTTTGCCTTCAGGTCAAACCCTGGTTTTGGAATTAACCAAGAAATGAGAATGCTGTAAATGTAAATATTTGTAATGTAATCAAGTACTAATACCTTGTTGTAAGAATGTTTGTATTCTTACATGCGAAGGTGTAATGATGTTGTATGTTGTATGTTGTGTGTTGTAGGTGATCTCCTCTTCAATGGTTTAATCCTTGTCTTGAATGCAACACCTAGCCTTGAATGGAGACCTAGAATGCTCAATTGCTTGAAGGAATGCTTGAATGTTTGAATGTTTGAATGTTTGCCTATCACTTCCGCCTCTTGCACACATATGTTTTTTTCTCCTTTTCTGGGAGGGGAAATGTAGTTTATATACTTGTCAATTAGGGTTAGGAGACTGATTTTTCTGACCTTAGGCCGACCTAGGAACATTATTTTCCAAATTACAAACTTGAAGACCCGATGCCCAAGAAGAGACTGGGCCCAAAATAGGGCCAGGGATGAGGGCGCTGGGCGCCATGGTCCTGAGGGACCAGGGCACTAGGCACCATGGTCCTGAAGGACCAGGGCACTGGGTGCCATTGTCCCACCTCTTGGGACAACAAGGTGCAAGGAGGATCAGGCCAATGTGCAGAAAGATGCAGTTTTTGATGTTGTAAATAGGTTTCGGGGTCTCCATTCAGGTTCAACATTGCGCCAACATCGTGAAGACCCAAATGTAGTCGAAATTGCAAGTGTTGCAATTTTACGATGCTACATTTAGGCCCCACTTTAGCGGGAGTATAAGCGTATGCCCATACTTCTGATAAAGTACAAGGAAACAACATTGAAAGACTTTCACCACGTCAAGGAGGCAAGATACACCAAGCCCCTAGTGGACTAAGGATCTTATGACTTCGATTGACAAAGTAAAAGGGAAGATCATGAGGGAGAACCATGACTGACAGTAGTAAGGTTCCCTCACTATGAGTCATGCAAGAATAATACCAAAAATTTTCAAGGCAAAGCTAAGTTCGCCAAGAAATTTTTAAGAATCTTGAAGAGATATGGACGGAGAGTATGCCCCCTACGTTAAAGTGATCGCACATGCCTCATCGGGGGTGATTTATTTAAGGTAGTGATACACATAAGAAATGAGAAGGGAAAGGAGCATGTTATCACAAAGATTTAGCCCCCAAGTGTGAGATAAACCCAAGGATAATAGACACAAAACACAAATCACGAGGTGACTTCGCTTTCCTTGGGTTTAGTATGCTGTATGATAATTCATGTATATCATATGTATGTATGCATAATTGTTCTTCATTCCCCAATCAAGGAAGGTCACCTAGAAGAAGGGAACACATGTGTCTTTTGAGTCAACATGAGAGAGACCAAAAGAGATCTCAATGCTTTGCATCATCCTCAAGTAGACAACACTAAGGACAACAAATAGAAGAATGAGAATAACACATAGAAGAAGTAACAAAGAGATCAAGAGAGGAGGAGAGAGTTTGCTATGCTAATGAACTAGTCTAGCACGTCATCCACCCCCCGATCTTGCTGATCAATATTTCAGGAAGGAAGGAAACATGCTAGAGGAGAAACATCCAACACAGCAGATGGAGCTATCGCAAGATCCAAACAAGGGCTATGTTCATGTTCCAAGCCACGTTGTTCTTGTCTAGGAGCTAGGATAAGTGCTTTAGAAAATTCGTTAGATAAATGGTTATCAATATCAACATATTCATATTCACTATTAGAAGCAAGAGAAGTAACATTTTCATCATGAATAGCATTTTCATCTATATCATCATCAAGATTTATAAAAATAGGATCTTTAACTCGCACAGGATCAAAACCATCATGCATCTTATGCTTAGGAGATTTTGGCTCAATTTTTGGCTGAGGAGAAAATGGAATAATACTAGCTGAAGGTGTTTTTGGGGATTGCAAAGTTTGAGAAGCAGCTGCACGAGCTCTAAGACGACGCTTTCATCGGCGTTCACGCGCAAAATGATTTTGTCTAGTCTTAGTAGGAAGTTGAGAAGATTGAGGAGGAGAAATGTTCTCATCCTTATCACTTGGGTGTTTAGGTTGTGGTTTCTTAGGTTGGATAATAGGAGAAGAGGAAGGTCTCTTCTCTTTATAAGAGGAAGGAGGAGGAACTGCTCCATATAAAGGAGGAATATTTGGTTTAGGAAGGAGACCAAGTCCATCATGACTAGGAGGTATAGGTCTACTTTTAGAAAGTTTATTAGACATAGACATAGTCACATCCATAGGAATGGGTTGGGAATCTTCTTGAGGAAAGACATTAGTTTTATCTTTCAAAGGAAGAACTTCCTTCTCAAAAATGATAGGAATATCAAGTTTGGGTATTCGAGGTTCACTTAGAGATAGGATCATATCTTTTTTCCACTTTTGATAAGATTTGAAAAGATGATCACTTCATGGTGGAAGAGATTGGAATTGTTTAGGCCAAAAATAATCAACAGGAACACTAGAAGTTCTCTCAGCTGGTTTAAAGAGACTATGATTGACAGTAACAACTTCACCATTATGGGGAAATTTCAAACACTTGTGAATAGGAGAAGCAATAGCTTTCATGGAAGATAGCCAAGGATAGCCTAGCTTCACACGAAATTGTTCAGATGATGGAATAATAGCAAAGCTCACATCAAGGGATTTGTTATGGACCTCAATAGGTAATGTAATAGAACCAATTGCAGGAGAAGAAAATGCATCAAATAATTTCACAACCACATTTTTTTTGTCATAGATCACTTGATTCAATTGCAAAGTAAAAAGAAATTCTTCAGTAATAACATTAACCTTGCAAGAAGGATCAATAAGCACTCCACGGCAAGGTATATTCTTGACTTTTGCAACTATATATAAAGGACCATCAGGTGCCCTGATAGTTTCACTGGAATCAAATGTGATGGAAGGTTCTTTAGGGATTTTCTACTGCTCTACAAATTTAATCACATTCGGATTCATAGACACAAGACCATCAGGTGAGAAAGAGGAACCATTAGTCTCAATCACATTAGAGGTATGAGAAGGTAATGGATTAGTAAAAATCTTAAGATTTTGGTTAGGAAGAGCTACAGATGTGTTGCCTTTATCATTCACACCTGAAACAGAGATAGTATTATTATCAATCAAATCTTGAATTTTACCCTTTAAAGCAAAACATTTTTCAGTATCATGCCTAGGTTGACGATGAAATTGACAAAAAGATTTGTTATCAAAATAGGGTGAATTAATCTTTGTAGGATCTATTTGCTTTATAGGAGGGAGAGTAAGCACATTTTGTTCCAATAACTTATTCATAATACTATGCAATGATTCATTCAAAGGAGTAAACTCTCTTTCTTTCTTGAAAAACTTAGAAATAGGAGGCACACCTGATGCTGCATTCACATTGTTGTTGGTGATGTTTTCATTGAAATTAACGAACCCTTTGTTTGGTTTAAACTTCCCAAATGGTTGTTGACTACTATCACTCTTATCACTCGGAGCCATAGGATTTGCTTGTTCCATTTGACTCACAGTCAGTTGATAATTGTGAAGAGTTGCACACAACTGTTGGAAAGAAGTAAACTCAGAAAACAAAAGTTTTTCTCTAATATATTTTTGTAAATTAGAAATAAAGATTCTTTGAATATCATTGTTAGGTACTGGAAAAGAAATATGAGCACACAAATGTTTATATCTACCAATGAAATCAGTCAGTTTTTCTTTAACACCTTGTTTACAATGCATTAAATCAGTCAAAGTAACTTTAGGACTTATATTGTTTTGAAATTGTTGAATAAAAGCATTTGCAAGTTGTTGGAAAGAAGTAATAGAATAGGAAGGCAATGAGCAATACCATTGTAGAGCCTTATCTCTTAATGTTCAAGTAAACAGTTTTGCAAGCAACCTTTGGTCATGAGCAAAATCGGTACATATTGTTTGAAAGGTCTTAACATGTGTTAGAGGATCACCTTTACCATTATAAAGCTCCAACTATGGGATTTCAACATGTTTAGGGGGGATAGCTTGAACAATGTCAAGAGAAAGTGGGCTTGCAACATCAAATGTGGGCACACTAAACTTAGATTGATTCATAGAGGCAATTTGTTGCTGTAACAAAGAGACAGTTTGCGCAAGATTGTTAATGGTCGCTTCAGTTGAAGAGTTCATATTAGACATGTTAGATTGTGATGGAGGTATTATGTTATTGAAAGAAGGTATTGATTGAGAGTAAGGTGGCGGGACACTATGATAGTTAGTCATAGGAGATGATTAGAAAAACTACAAGGAGGAATGGAATGGTTGAATGAATTTCCCCCTTGCATCATGTTCATTTGTGGAGATGTAATAGGGACACTCATTGAAGGAATGAATGAAGAAGTCAGATTGAATGAAGGAAGAGGGTTGATTGAAGAAGAAGGATTGCCCCCATGACTGGTGATCATAGGTGGAATGTTTTGTATTGAAGTAGTCATTATGTTTGATGTAAAAGTAGGTATACTAGCAATAGAAGTTGTCAAAGGGATAGAATGATTGACTTGAGTAGGAGGTTGTGTATAACCTAAAGTTTCGGCACAACTCTTCATAGGCATCACATTCGAATCCATGATGTGTGCAATACTACGCAAAATATCAATTCCATTCTTATCACTTTGAACCATACATTTTAGACCCTCAATTAATGAAAGGGCTTGACTATCGGGGTATTCTTGAGACATCCATTTCTGAAAATCATCAAATTGGTTATCCAATTTCGAAAGTTGTTCTATAGAAACGTCATGGAGAGCTTCTTCATCATTAAGAGGATTAGAGGAATTACCTGTGTCCTCGTTAAAAAGGCCATTCAAATTAGGTTCCATCTCTTCGGTAATTAAACCTTGGAAAGACTTAATTCTAAGGCTTCGTCTAGCGGGAATAGTGTAAGTAGGGCTTATTGTTGTAAACTCATGCACTAGAGAGAGAGAGAAGATTTTGAATTTTGAAAATAAAGTTGGCAAAATTGAACAATGAGATAATGATTATCCAATTTTAACTTTGTGAAAGAAGAGGGAAACACAACTTCCAAGAAAGGTAGGCACAATTGAAAAATTAGGGCCAAGGGGTGTATCTCTTAATTTTAATTGTTATCTTGAAAATTGAAATCTTGAATTTTGAATTTATTTTCGAATTTAGAGGTAGTGAATTTCAATAAAATCAGCCAATCTCCTAGATTTAAGCTATTAAATGCAATCATGACAATCTCCTAAAATTTCAAAAAAAATGTCGAGGACTGTGGCGAACGGAGTGCACATGGTCCTTGCAACTTTTTTCAAAAATTTCAGGGATGAAGGTTATGATGATTTTAAAGCTAATCTGAAAAAAATTGAGTGATTTTATGATTTGTAGATAGGCCAAATTAAAGTTGCAATCTCAAAATTGAATCCTACCAAGATTGTTGAAAAATGCAAAATTTGAATTTTGAAAAAGAGAGGGAAACTGAAATTTTGAATTTTATGATTTTAGAGGGAATACTAAAAGCAATGCAAGCTTTGAAATTTAAAAGTTAACTCAATTTCATGCAAAATTCAATTTTGAAAGTGGAAATCAAAGTTGTTGCAGTCAAACACTTAATTTCAAAAGTCACAAATTGCAAAAATTTGAATAAAGCACTGAAACTTTGAATGAATGCCAACACACTTTTCAGATTTAGGACAATAAGAAACACAATTTTAACACAAAATTTCAATTTCAACAATTTTTGAATGATTAAAAGCCGTAATCCAAGCAATCACTAGACCAACTTTGACTTTAATTTTGAAAGTGTTAGAATTGATGAAATCAGCCAAGATTCTGGATTCTAGTAGAAAAATACAGTAAGATCTAGGTCCCAAAATTTTGGAAAAAATGTCGGGGACAATGGCGCTCGGGGTGCACACGGTCCTTGCAACTTTTTTCAAAATTTTCAGGGATGAGAGATATTATGATTTTGTTGCGGAATCCAAAGTTACAACCGATTTGGAGGTGTTTTGATCAGTGAAATCATCGGTCAAAGGTTGAATCAAGAGGGTTTAAAAAATTAGGGTTTTGACACTTAACCACTTAATTTTCAGAATTAAAGCACAAATATGAATTGATAATTTGCAATAGAAGGGTAGATCTGAAACAAGCATTAACAATTAAACATTTCACAAGCTCAATTACTAAAAGGAAAATTTAGGGTTTTTATGCAATTAACCTCTAAAATTTGCAAAAGATCAAACATGGAAATGTAGTTAAGGAAGCAAAATTTTTCAGATCTATCCATGAATAATCAGAATTAGGATGTTCACGTTGGGTTCACCAAAATGTAAAGTGGAAAATCGAACCCTAGGTGTTCCCCCCACTCCAAGGAGAGAGAAAGGAGGTCACTAGGGTTGACGGTTTTCACTTAGGAGAGACTTTACATTCAAAAGAGGGGTTGAAACTCACAAGATCAAATCCCACACAATGTAAGATTGAATTCTAAATGAGTTTCAAGGGTTGAGATAGCAAGGATACCCTCTTTTGTAAAGAATGTAGATAGAAGGATTGAACTAGGAATGTATGTAAAAGTAGGAAAGATTCACTTGTAGATGGAGATAGAGACACGAGATGAAGCTGTGGACCTGAAATTAATAGTAGATTGTGGAGACGATGTTGTCTTGCAAGTTTGAGTGAAAGTTGACGAGATGATGGCGCCCGGAGTGCACACGGTCCTTCGAAAAATCCGCGAAATGAAGGGGGATCTGTTCGTCTCTGCACAAGGATTCCAGATCTTCAATTATAGCCATGTACCTACAACCTACACATAGAAAAGAGAGGACAATTGGGGGGTTAGGGATTAGGGGTTTGCCTTCAGGTCAAACCCCGGTTTTGGAAATAACCAAGAAATGAGAATGCTGTAAATGTAAATGTTTGTAATGTAATCAAGTACTGATACCTTGTTGTAAGAATGTTTGTATTCTTACATGTGAAGGTGTAATGATGTTGTATGTTGTATGTTGTGTGTTGTAGGTGATCTCCTCTTCAATGGTTGAATCCTTGTCTTGAATGCAACACCTAGCCTTGAATGGAGACCTAGAATGCTCAATTGCTTGAAGGAATGCTTGAATGTTTGAATGTTTGAATGTTTGCCTATCGCTTCCACCTCTTGCACACATATGTTTTTTTCTTCTTTTTTGGGAGGGGAAATGTAGTTTATATACTTGTCAATTAGGGTTAGGAGACTGATTTTTCTGACCTTAGGTTGACCTAGGAAGATTATTTTCCAAATTGCAAACTTGAAGACTCGATGCCCAAGAAGAGACCAGGCCCAAAATAGGGCTAGGGACTAGGGTACTGGGCGCCATGGTCCTGAGGGACTAGGGAGCTAGGCACCATGGTCCTGAAGGACCAAGGCACTGGGCGCCATGGTCCCACCTCCTGGGATAGTAGGGTGCAAGGAGGATCAGGCCAAGGTGCAGAAAGATGCAGTTTTTGATGTCATAAACAGGTTTCGGGGTCTCCATTCAGGTTCAACATTGCGCCACCATCGTGAAGACCCAAATGCAGTCAAAATTGCAAGTGTCACAATTTTACGATGCTACAATATGATTAATAGCATACACTTGAGCCAACTAACTCACTGGTTTACTAACCAACTATCTAGCGAACTGCTTAATGTCTACTAAGAATAACGGTCATAAATGACCATAATAAGATAATTAACATACACTTGAGTCAGTTGATTCATTGGTTATAGAACTTCTAGGTTTAGCTGATCCAATTCGTTACGTAACAGTCTCATGTCTATTGACATTAATGGTTTACAAGGACCTTCATGGGATTGTGACATAACCTAACAAGCCAACTGCTACAAATCCCCTATCTCTAACAAGCTTCAACTGTCATCATGGAATTGAACCTAATACAACATTGGTTCCCTTTATTTAGCTAAATTAACACATCATATTATGACTCAACAAAAAGTATGGTTCTAATATATTTTTTTATCTTTCTATATTCCCAAAAGTATGCATCTAATTGATGATAAGAGTCCTTCTTTAGGTCTTGCAACCATGGAGACTGATATAATCTGATTATAACGGATGTGTATTGATTCCAAGATGAACCATATTTGGTTGAACTATGAGTTAAGAGTGGAAAACAAATAAACATATAATAGCTACAAAATATAGCAAGGTATTGTGACTATAAGATAGAAACCATCCTAGGAGCCTCCAATATATCAAAAGTTGAGAAAGTAGCAAGCTTACTGTACAAAGAGAGTGATCACTATAAAGTTGCAATCAAGTTCAAAGCATTGATTTGCAAGAACAAAGGGTTTCATATGGGGATAGAGCAGTCTCATGAAATATCATGATAGTCATAATCATAATCTAAAGAGTAATCAAATCTTCAAGATAGATTGGTGATAGTGTAGTCATTCTGTTGAGCATCAAATCTGAATTAAGTAAAATATCTTGATTTGACAAATTAAATCATAGAAACCATCTCTCTTTGGAAGAAATCATCATTTTCATTGATACCGTAATAACCCATAAGTTATAGATCAAGTCTAAAAGCATTCTATCAAAGTATCTAAGATTCAAACAGTATCGATGAGACCCAGTGATGTCTCATCGATATAAATGGGGCATCGAAGAAAGAAAATGCCAATGAACTTCAGAAAGGACTCATCAAAGATAGTAACTCCATCGATAAAAGATATCAAGGAAAGTGGAGATGGTTCTCATCAACAAGAAAAGGTCTTCGAGGATATAACACTATCGGTGCAAAAAGACTCACTAAAAGAGATGGTCCCACCAACAAAAGGTATCGAAGAAAGTAGAGGTGGCCCCCACCAATGATTAAGGCTTTCAAAGAAACAATATCATTGATGCAAGATAAAGAAGATTCACCAAAAGAAGCATTCTCATAAAAAAAGTGATATCGATAAAACATAAGCAAACTACATTGATGAATGATATCGATAAGGATATGAGTTTCGATGGGAGGACAAAAGAAGTCACTGAAGTCCAAAGTCTCTTCGACATGAAACCCATTGGACAGCAAAAAGATTTTGATGAGAATGAGTTTCAAGGAGACTAAAAGACATGTCTCCAATACACATGGTTTCATCGATAGAAGCCATCTCTCTTTGGAAGAAATCATCATTTTCATTGATACCGTAATAACCCATAAGTTATTGAACAAGTCTAAAAGCATTCTATCAAAGTATCTAAGATTCAAATAGTATCGATGAGACCCAATGATGTCTCATTGATATAAAAAAGGAATCAAAGAAAGCAAATGAATGAACTTCATAAAGGACTCATCGAAGACAATAACTCCATCGATAAAAGAAATCGAGGAAAGTGGAGATGGTTCTCATCGACAAGAAAAGGTCTTCGAGGATATAACACTATGGTGCAAAAAGACTCACTGAAAGGGATGGTCCCACCAACAAAAGGTATCGAAGAAAGCAGAGGTGGCCTCCACCGATGAGAAAAGGCTTTCTAAGAAACAATATCATCGATGCAAGATAAAGAAGATTCACCGAAAGAAGCATTCTCATCGAAAAAGTGATATCAATAAAATAGAAGAAAACTACATCGAAAACAACTGCAAAAGAAATGAGATCAAGATACTTAATCTACTATAAAAAGCATTAGTCATTGAAAACAACTAGTGAGTAGGTATACCCGCCTAGGTCCTGCAGAGCCTAAAGTGAGAGAGTTAGTAACCAAGTAGGTTCACTCTATAAGTTGGCCAAGTCAATTGGAGGGTTTGATCATAGGAGTTGGCATTTCCTTAGAACCTATCCAATATGTTGATTTGAGACCCAACACATTCATTAATTGTTTTGGACATTTCAAGCTATGTTTTCCTAATAGATGGTCAAGAATAGAACAACAACACTTAGAAAATATAGTCTAGAGAGATTGCAGTCTATAGTAAAGCCAGTAGGAAGTCATACCTAGTACCAAATAAAATGATAGTAATCAAGTCTACTGAGTGAAAAAGAGCAGGGTATAAGTTTCTAGAAGGTCTTTTCAAACCTTAACAACAAATAACATGTTATTGTTGCAGCATTGTCAAAACTTGACAAGAACAACACCTTATTACCTCAAGAGGCATAGTAGCCATAGGGAAACTCATGTCAAATGTGCAACTCAATACAATAAATAATTTTAGTTTGTAGCCCTATAGCATCATAATGCACTCCTTGACCAAGTATGCATACAAGAAACATCTAGTTCTATTAAGGCACAAGCATCAAAGTTAGAGGTTATGACAACTAGTCAAAAACATCAAGTACAAAAAGTTTAGTCTCAGTCACTAGAACACAATTTGCAACATGCATTAGGAGTTGTCCTCCTTACAAATAGTGCAACATTAAAAAGGTATTATCAAAGCTACAACCACAATTCAAAGAGGAATCTTACAAAGATAGGACAAAGCTAGGTACAATCATAAGTCAAGGCAAATACACAGTTGAAACTCAGTCCAAAATAGTGAAGAAGTGCAACAAATGACATGAGAAGTCTAAAGAAGTATTATAGAAATCATGAGTCAAGGATTAATGAAGAGATTTTTTGCATCCATGATACAATCTCAAACACACTTTTTACTATTCTCTTGGTGATTGTGCCCAATTGTGTATGTCTTGCTTATGTATGAAAATGGCATTTTGTAGCTTTCCACCGACCATGTATTTGAGACATCTTTGATTTAGATATGGCATGAGCTTTGTCGTAGAGTGAGACTAGGGAGTTGGACCATCTCAACCATGGTGCGCCTACATGTGTATATAGTTTTGTGTATTCATTAAAGATTTTCATTTAATTTTAATCAACTAAAGAGCAATATTCATGACTTACAAGTAATAAAAAAACTTACAAGGATGAGGCATATTCAATACAAAAAAGTAATAAAAAAACTTACAAGGATGAGGCATATTCATAACTTTTGCAGTCCCACCTTGGATATCAACTCTAGAAGCAACTCATAGTGTTCGTGTATAGACAAGACAATATGGGAGTTCATTATACCCAACAACTTGTGGTGTTGTTGTTCATGTTGGCTCTGTTGGACCCTGCAATTAAGATTCAATATACATTATTCAATAAGATTAACTGTGCAACATAATGAAATATTGAAAAGTGTGTTACCTTGTTGAGCTTCGCTTGGTTTCGAGAATAGTTTAATATTCTCTACTTAATAGGGCCAACCATGTGAAGGTGGAAGCTCATTGGGCCCCTCCCCCCCACTAACATCACTCTAAATTCCCCGTTAACATCTTATAACATTCATTCATTCATTCTTTCTACCATTAATAAAATATAGCATTCATTCATTAATATCACATAATGTTCATTAACACATAACATTGATTAACATTAATTAACACACAACATTCATCAATATTAATTAACACATATCATCCATAACCATTAATTAGCACACAAATACATTCACTAACACATAAAAATCAGTCATTATCAAATAAGTTAGATTACAATCATTTCTTTCTTTGTTTTTTCTTTGAAGCTATGAAAAGACTAAGTGGAACATTAGTTTCTTCATCATTTCCCCCCTCTGCAGATGTTCCACCAACTACTCATGATCTCAATGTATGCCTAGTCCTATACTGAGGACGAGGATGCTGAAGCGAAGGGGGGTCCTCTGCAATAACAAATAAAAGGGTTAAATTAAAAAAAAAAAAATTATTGTTACAAGTATTTCATTAATTTAGAGAACATAATTGTTGTGCTCTTTACCTGATGGGGCCACATCATTTTGTGTAGCCTCAACCTCAACATGCTGAACACCCTCTAGATCTGTTGGAGTTGAAATACTAAAGGTTATATTAATGTTGAACACCAATTGCAATTATATTTGTTTAAAGCAATAATAGTGGTCCTCTTTACCTGAGTGGGGAACATTATGTTCTTGATGTTGTGTACCCAGATCATGCTCCACTTGCTCACCACTGACTACATGCTCTAAAATATTAACAAAAAAGGTTACATTAATTACTACTCTAATTATAAATTAAGATGTTTAATTGTATTAATAGCTAAATAAATAAATTTGAATAGAAAATGAATAACTCCACTATTGGGATGCACATCCAGACTATCATGTGCAGGTGGTGTTTCACAATTAGCAGACTACATTCCAATGACATGCACATTATTATCATTGTTTGCTTATTTAAAACAAATATAGTCACTTTATGTTGGAACTCAACATCAATTAGATTATTGGTAAAGTATTCAATTTGAAACAACTTGCATTTAGCATATTTACCTGTGTGATAGATGCACTCAAATGTTGTGTATGCCCACTCAATTCTTGTAGCCGATCAGCCACGACTGAATAGCCTTGCTGGTAGGCAATTCTCCTGTCATCTTCTATGGGCACTCTATTGAATTTAGAGCCTTGCATTTTTGCTTGGTACCGTGAATTTTGCTTGCATTGTTTGATAAAAAAAAATGTTTGCAATTTATTAATATTTTGATCCAATATTTTGTTTACATGAGATACTTACAATTCATGCAACAATTTTCATGTAACCACCAGAGCCAAGTTTGTGTTGCTCGTGCTTTTCTTGCCTTGCCTTGGTTGCCTTTGACGTGTCACTCAGTCTATAAAAAGTTTGAAATATGTTAGATTATATAAATATAAAGAGTAATTAATTAGTACATAATTACATTCTGAATAGTATCCCGTACCTTCTTCTGGCATCTAGTGGTGTATTTCCTGTTTTCCTTTCAATTCTCTCCTTGGCATCCAAAATCAAGTCCTTCCATTGCCTCTCTGGAATCATGGGGGGATGCTCGTACTTTAGGTTCCTCTCCAAATGGGTCCTATATTGGTCCCTCACATACTTTAGATATGTGCCAACTTTTTCAAGGAGCTTGGTTTTGTCAAAGGTGTCATTTCCAAACCACTCAACCATTTGGTTTGTCAATTCATCTTTTAACCATTTTTCTTGGTCATTCCACCTTTTAAAGCAAAAACAAACCTATTAGATTCTGAAATGAACTGAAGCTACATTTATTACACTTCAAGAAATGGATCAAAGGTAAACTATTCCAGCAATGATATGAAATCAAAAGTGGATTAGGGTTAGTTCACATATGATGTACCGCCTTTTATGTATGGTAGGCCCAAATATCTGCAATGCAGGGTCACTAAGATGTTTATAGAAAATATTATTGCCTACAAAAAATTCATGGGATCATTAGTCCAAAACGAGTGATCATAAAGTAAATTACAATTAGAGTATATATAATAATAATTTAAAAGTAACTAGAACCTTTTGTATCTTTAAGGGAAGCATTTCTTCATTGCTCACCACCAATGTAGCCTGCAACATTCCCGTACTAGCAATACAAGAAGATCCAGGAAATGATGGTATGTTATCAGTAGTAGTTGCCTCTAGCATATCCTCATGTGCATCTCCTCTTGCAAAAAATGAATCCACTATGAAATGGCATAAGAATTCAAGAAAGAATGCTTGAAGGGAAATAAACACATGACAGAAGATAGAGAAAAAGAGGGATCTACCAATGGTGGGTGGGCCAATATGACGTGCACTAGAGGATGCTTGCATGCTACGTGTTGCTGACATTGCAGTTGGCAATACAGGTGAGGGTGACCTCTGATGAGGTGGTGGCAGCATTTGCACAGTAACATTGACAACACCTAAAGAATAATACATTAAATATATCAAACATTAAATATATAAAAAGTGCAAGAATTGTAAACAAGGATGACCCTTTATTTTGAAAATTGATAGTATCAAGTATGATGTGTTTTGGGTAGTCAGAATGATAAGCCAAGCAAGTGACAATACATGAAAATTGTCATCACCTGAAGATCTTGCAACACTCTGATCATGGGAATGACTTTCATGAGGGCGGATAAATTGCTGTAAAAACAATATGTACATATTTTAGTTAATGACATAAAAGAGAATAAAATATAAACCATTATTGAACTTTTGTTATATTTAAAACTTTCATTACTACTTACTTGCAAGTTTTCTGTTGTCTTATACAATAATTCCACCCTCTGTCATATCTCATCAGTGGTAGGATGCACGGCTGCCAAAGAAACAATCTCTTTTCTAATTTTTATAAGAGGCATTTTAAAGAATTTCACAAGGTCTATAGGATCTTCAGGGTCATCATTACTTAACCCTAATGATTCCACATCCATAGAAAGGTACTTAGGTACTGCAACTCCCTTTCCCTTTCCCCAAATATCCATCTGTGTCAATAATATCATTAACAATTACAAAATTAGTATAAATTGCTAAAAAAAAGAACATAATAATGTAACAGTTTGCTTCTACCTAATTTATACAATTACAATGAGGTTTAGCTACTCTGTAGAAGTGTCGCAAGGTACATCTCTGTCTGCAATATGTGATGCATCCATGTCGGCTTGTGACAAAGAAAAAATATAAAAAATATTAGCGAAATTACAATGTACACAACATGAACAACATGAACAACATGAACTTTGTAGAAAAAAAGAGTATTGAATAATAAAAAGATGTTGTCATCAAAATCATTGTAAATTTTAATTCCTTACCTTTACTTTATGTAGACTATGCAGGATCCTCAACTAAATGGTCACATAAATAGTCACATAGCTAATAAACAATCCAATTTCCATAAATAAACACAGTTTAAAAATTGTCACATAAATAGTCACACTCCCTATCTCCATCTCCATATTAAAGGGTACATCATGAATTAATTATGTAATGGTATTAGAATTCAAAATAGAATGAATTAATTATGTAAAAAAAATTCTATCAAGAAGTCAATATTAAATAGATAATATACTAATCATATACATCATACATTTCATTCTTCATCATCATGAACATCAAGGTCATAATGGCCAACATCATCATCATCATCATCACCATCATTGTCATCATCATCATCATCATCATCATCATCATCATCGTTACCATCATCATCATCGTTACCATCATCATCATCATCATCATCATCATCATCATCATCATCATCATCATCATCATTATCATCATCATCATCGTCATCGTCATCATCATCATCATCATCATCATAATCATCATCATCATCATCATCGTCATCATCATCGTCATCGTCATCGTCATCATCATCGTTACCATCATCATCATCATCATCATCATCATCATCATCATCATCATCATCATCATCATCATCATCATCATCATCATCATCGTCATCATCATCATCATCATCATCATCATCATCATAATCATCATCATCATCGTCATCGTCATCATCATCATCATCAACGTCTTCGCCATCATCATCATCATCATCATCATCATCATCATCTTCTTCTTCTTCTTCTTCTTCTTCTTCTTCTTCTTCTTCTTCATTGTCATTGTGAAACTGTCAGGCGTGATCATCATCCACTTCATCTTCTACTTCTTTGGTATCTTCTTCTTCCATCACATTATACTTTATCAACCTTCCTCTTGGATCATGTCTAACAACAAATGACCAACCTAGTTTATTTGGAACCTCTGAGTAAAATACTTGCTCACATTGGCTTGGAAGAACATAGGGCTCATCGCCAACTGGTTCAAATGACCTTGTATTTAGCATTATAAAACCATTATCATGTACAATAATAGTTCTATCAAGATCATTTTTATTCAATCGTAGCTTGTACCATTTGACTACGAACAAAACTAATTTGAAGGAATTAAAGTCACACTCAAGTATATCATCCAAAATGCCATAGTATCGATTTTGAGAATGTTGAGGATGAATGTCATTTCTTGATGAAATATTTGTCACCTCAAACACTACAGTGATGCCAGAATCACAAGTTTTCTTCGTGTCATCCAACTTTTTTATGCAAAATTTATGACCATTGCAGCACATAGTGTTGTGGTGTTTGACCTGCGACATGTCAAACATGTAAAATTTATTGCATTATGAGTTGATAAACATATGGGTGATTAATAAATTTATACAGACTTGTTTATCTCTTAAACCATATGCTAAATCAATTTTCCTTTGCGTAACATTGGAATCTCCATTACGATGTGCTTCTTTAACCAATGAAGCCACACCTTCCCATGTTAACGTGCATCCAGAATGTTGACAACATTCAATCTATACCATCATCCAATCAAGATTGTTTGCAATATACAAATGTAGTGCATCCCACTCTCGACCAACTATACAAAAAATAAATAGACGTCTAACAATCGATTTATTTTGAAGATTAAGAATTAATTAACTACAATAACATCTTATAATTACCTCTCACTTTCCTCAATCTACCTTTCCCCATCAAGTACTCCCCTTCGAATTTGTTAATGGTGTTGGGATCCCAAATGTGATCCACGAGGATCTTTTCTGCAAACTTAGGAAGATATTCAGAAATGTACACCATAGTCTAGTATACCATATATCCCTCCACCATAGAATCCTCAGGATGTGCTCTTTGTTGAACCAAAGCCTTAAAAAATTTCAAGTGCCTCTCAACCATCCACATTGACCTAGTGTGTATAGGTCCACACAATTCAATCTCCTCAACTTGGTGTGTGAGGTAGTGTTCTTGTGCATTGAAAAAAGCAAGAGGTAGACACATTTGCATTTCACACATTAAATGAGGAATTTTTCTCTTCCAATATTTTATATTGTCTTTATGGATTTCTTTACATGACAACCACCTACAAGGGATTCAAGATGCAAAAAAATATATTACATAAGAAGTAAAACAAATTGCAAATATAATATCTATACAATGAACTAAACAAGTATCACTACTTACCTCATGTATTTTCCAAGATCATATATGACTTGCTTGACATTATCGTCGAAGTCATCTGGGAGAGATAGAGGTAGAACGTACTGCAACAATTATAAAATTATCTTTTCATTTTTTTGTAACATAATGAAAAGTACACGTATGCGCAGTACTTAAATACACACTAAAAACACAAGAACATGAATTGAATTAATGAAGGTATGGCAATCATGCGTTTTCATCCCTGGCCCAAATTCATTTTTCTTTGATATGAGATTGTTTATGTTCACAACAAATCCTGTGGGAAATCAAATTTTTCATATAACTTTTTTTATAGCATTGCTTTCCTGGTCCGTTAATAACCAAGGAAGCTCACTTATATTAATCTAGTCTCCATGGCTATTTGATTGAATGACATTTATCATTGCATGATTGGAATCCTGAATGTCACTACATATTTTGACAATTTTTTCTTTGTCACGCCTTCCATCCAATATTTTCCATAATCTCTCTGTTATATTCTTTCCAATATGCACACTATCAAACAAATGAACAATTTGTAACTTCTCGTAGTAGGGAAACCTACTAAATTGTCAGCGATAACTTTTTATTCCCTTAGGAAGGTGGTCATTTATGCCTTCACGACCTTCATGATCATTAATCACATCATCAATAAACAAAACAAAATAGAAAAGATGTTTTATGACAAACCAATAGATGGAATGGCATTACCTTGATGATTAATTCTATTATATTCCAACTTCCATAGGTGAGGTGTCATTCTTTGTGGTTTTGATGTATTCTCTTCTTTCCCATTGAAAAGATATTTTTCAAAATTTTGATACTTATTATTTTTGTGGAGAAAGTGCCTATACTCATCAAACACCTTCTTTCCTAAACTTTTTGAATGACGAGATTTCATCTTTGGACCACAAACAGGACATGCAAATTTTCCCTTTGTTTGAAGACCTACAAGATAATGTATAATTGGATTAAATATGATAATTTTTTGAATTATAATGTTCATGCACAACTAAAACACTATAACATATCACAAAAATGTGTTAGCCCCGAGGCATCGTGTCTTGTCCATAGAAGCATCGCATGGAATTGAAATTGTCTTTATCCTATTGGTCTAGAGATGTCATACATAGTGACACCATTCCATAGCTCCAACAACTCATTGATAAGAGGCTCGATATATACATTCATATCTTTAACTTGGTACTTACCTAATCGAATGAACAAAAACATTACATAATTATTATGACCATTTTATTGCAATATTTATAATTAAATTTAGACGACTATATTTAAATGATAAAATACCTAGAACAATCATTGCCAACATTATGTGCTCCCTCTTTATTGACATTCATGGAGGAATGTTATTGTTGATAACAAAAATAGGCCACATTAAGTAAACAGATCTCATCTCTCCAAATGGATTGACATCGTTCGCTGCCAATGAAACCCTAAGATTATGAGGTTCATCTTTAAAGTGTGGCCACTTTTCCTCTATGTCCATAAATGCTGAACCATCCATAGGCATTCAAATAATGTCATCTTGACTTCTATTGCATGCATGGTAATCCATAAATTGTGCCAAGCTAGTGCAATTGAATAATCATTGCATGCGTGGAATAATGGGAATATAGCGAAGAACCTTGCAAGGAACCCTTTTTGTTATTTGATCTGTTCGATATCTACTAATATCACATTCAGGACATTCAGTTTGAAATTCATTTTGTTTGTGATATATAATATGATCATTGGGACAAGCATCTATTGCTTGATACTTCATTCCAATATCTTTCATAACAGTAGATAATTCACGGTATGAGTGAGGTAGAATATTTGATGGTGGTAACAAAAACTCACCTATCAATCTACAACAACAAAATATAATTTGTTATAATAAAGAATATTAATGGTACAACATGATTCATAGTTTATTATGACATATATGACATGCCTTAACATACCTGACATTGTTATGTTGGATAAACCATTCATAACCTTCAAGTTCACCAACAATAATACAACAGAGAGAAGAGTTGCCTGCGAGCCTTCGTAAAGGGCCTCAGATGCCTTCTCAAGTAGAGGGACATCATGAACAACATCAAGGTCATCTTCATCATCATGATCAGCTATGTGAGTACTAAATGAGTCATGGATCAATGTATTTGTACCATCATCTTCAATTGTGTTTTCTAGCTCATGATCGTCATCTTCCATGGGATCATTATCTTCAGCTTCGATATTCACACCTCCATGTTCGTCCACTTCGAAAACCATATTCTCAGGGTTGTGTCGATCCATACCATGTGCTCTGAGGTGCTCGACCTATATAAAATTGATATATATAAATAAACCATGATCATGATCTCATCATCACGTGATTTATTATGTATATAAATTGTCAAAACGATATAATGAGAAACTTACCAATGTATGATAATCATGTCCACCTTCAATGTGACCATACAACCTACAATGTTTCTTCGTTGTTTTGATTAGAAGTCTTCTAGTCTTTAACCCCTTACAAATTTTGCACAGACAATAACATTTTCCATCACCTTTTCTTTTCAAGTTAGACCACAATCTAGCAATTGTCTTCTCATTTTGTTGTTCGTTGATATTGTTTGACATGGCCTTTCTTCACAGGCAAGAAAATATAAATTATCATCATTGAACAAAGCATCTTATTGAATTTAGATTTCTAGTTTGCTTATGGTACATCACACAACGTGGAAAACAAGAAATACTCAATAAATAACATGATTCATTGATCTAGTATTATCACAATCTGCACTTGGCCTTCAATATTTTCTCCTCCTAACACTGTTTATGCATTACCTGTCAAGTACAGAACTCTAAATGCCATTTGGGATTTCATACAAGACCTACAAAATAGACCCCTCCCATGGATGAGATTCTTTGCAAACAACTCTAGAATGATGTTCTTGATGTTAGATGCATTTACCTTGTTTACTAACCCATTGATACTCTTCCGAAGGGCATCCCATGTCATGCACTGGTATTCCACACTGCTATTGTCTTCCACATCTTTCATCATTTGACCCAGCTTAAATGGGGGAATGTAAACACCCCCACTTCTTCCAACACCCTTCTAAGCTCCTCTTCCAGCACCTTCGCCATTCCCATTTTGAGATGGAGTAGACACAACACCAAAAGTTTTCACTTCCACTGCCTCTTTGTCCCTCTTGTTTCTAGAAGCCCCTTTACCACTTAATTCGTGCTTATTTCTGTACATAAACCCATCAAGAAGCATGAGTTTTTTGCATATAAGCTCGCCCCAATAATTTACAGTTATTTTTCATCAAGATTCCCTCAGGAGCTGGTAGATCCTGCTTCCATACTTTAATTTTGTTTTCTCAAAGGACAATCCTAAAAATCCATGCATTGAAAACAACTTTTTACACCTTTGTTGGTTGTGGTGGCATCACAAAGAGTTTACATCAATAAATGAAGAACATGCCAATGCTTTTAATGCAACAGTAGAAGTCTATCTCTTATTCAATATCTCTAGTGAAACCCCCATGATCTTTTGTTGGAGTAGAATTTGTTATATTCTAGAAAGGGTCTTGTCCTTTGTTGATGGGATATTCATCTACCTCAAGAAATAATTATTCTTTTCTCCAACAAGAAGTGGAACTAAATGAAGATCTAGCACCATGAAATGAATCCTCAAAAGGATTACTATAGTTAGTTTTGGTAGATAATGATTTGGGTAAAATACTAATGTGGCTTTACGAAACATTATGTACTAGCTTAGCATACTCTAACAACTTTGGTGCAAGATGTTACATACAATTAAGTCTCCATTGGTATCTCTATTGTGTTTATGGATTGGGATTCAATTTACTCTTTTTATACACAGATTTTACTTTCAACTGAGGAGGTTTGTATGTACTTACTTGTCTTTCGATTTTATCCCTATTTCAAGAATTTCTTCTATCAACAAATAATTTGTTGTAAGTTGTAAAAGTGGAAGCTTGAACATGCCTTCCATGCTAGCCTTGTTGATACGTTCAACACCATCTTGTGCAACAAATCTTTAGAACTCCATTTTTCTGAATTGAAGAGTGAGTAGTAGGGACAATCCAAGACACTTACAAAGGTTTTGCAAGAGAGCTAAATAGACCTAAATATTATGGCTTAATAATGATCAATAGGTAAACAAATAAGAAACTCTCAATATCAAAATGACTTTCTCAATTTTCTTTACTAGAAATGGATAGATCTGCTAATAATGGCTTTATGACTATATGTCAACTTTAGACTCAATCCAAGAAGAGCTAGAACTAATATGCGATATCTAGATTTATGATCTCTATAATATAACAATCCCATAATTATTTTTCCATGCATCTATACCACAACACAAACATCATACTAGTATTCATCCATAGTAATTGATATCCTAATTATAGAATGTGAAATATGCACATAACTATGAATAAAGATTAAGAAAAACAAAGAAAGATGCTTATTGCAAACATAAATGACTAATGGAAAAGAATTGAATTCATTGTAGATAGTTTTGAATATCAAATTCACTTATTTGTGTGCATTTAGTAACTCATGTACTTGTGGCCAACCGTTTATCTCTTTCATAAATTAAACACTTATTAATAACATTAAATGGCTAAGTAATTATGTTTTAGTTGAAATTGAAAATAAAATATTTTATTTCAGGACAACTCACACTATTCCCTATCATATTTTAGACTCTCAGTTTTGTTAGTAGTGGTTTGATGTCTTTGGAGCTGATCATTGCATTTCTTTAGTTACGTTTGCCATCCTACTCCTAGCCCGTGCCAAAATGGGAGCTTTGGAATAGGGTATGGACAACCATCAAAGCATAGAAATAGAGGATTTTTTTAAGATGTAGTTGCAACTGCACAAAATGGATTTGTTGAGAAGGCTTTAGAAACTTTCAAGAAAATGCAATCAACAGGTGTAAAGCCAAATTCCATGACCATTGCTACTATCCTCTCTGTTTGTGCCAAAATGGGAGATTTGGAATAGGGTATGGACATTCATCAAAGCATAAAGGATAGAGAAATTTTGTTAGATGTTGTAGTTGTAACTGTCCTGGTAGACATGTATGCAAAATGTGGAAGCATAGACAAGGCACGTGAACTATTTGATAGAATACCTAAAAGAAATGTTGTCTCGTGGACTGCAACGATTGCTAGATATGCACAAAATGGATTTGTTGAAAAGGCTTTAGATACTTTCAAGCAAATGAAATTGGAAGGCATAAAGACAAATTCCACAACCTTTGCCAGCATCCTCCCCGCCTATGCAAAAATGGGAGCTTTGGAATAGGGTATGGACATCAATCAAAGCATAATGGATAGAGGAATTTTGTTAGGTGTTGTACTTGCAAATGTCCTACTTGACATGAATGCAAAATGTGGAAACATGGACAAGGCTCGTGAATTGTTTGATACAATGCCACAAAGAGATGTGATCTCATGTGAACAATCAACATGCACGTATACAAGAGGAAGGGATTGCTGATACAAAATTGAATGCTCACTCCTCAATCACAGTTCTATGATTTTACGAGATTAAACTAGGACAATTAACCACCACATGTATATTTTTTGCAACATGAAATTAAAAACTAGGGCAATTTGAATCTACCTCCTGCGTGGGATTGCCTTCGACGCAGGTTTGATGTTCTTGGGGGTTGAAGTCACCACGGACGCCTACGTGGGATTGCAATTCACAAAGGAATTCCCCACCTCTTTTTTTATTTTGTAATGGCTGCTGTCGTCAGAATTATGACGAACTCGGGCACTTTTTTGAAAAAAAGAAAATTCTCATTGCTAATGCCTTCTTCGTCGAAACCAAATGGGTAATTTCCGTTAGAATTATGATGAATGTGGGCATTTTTTTAATAAAAAATCAAATTTGGCCACAATATACCTTCTCCGTCGGAAACCTTAGTTGAAAATCTAGTCCAAATGTATTAGTGAGAAGGAGTGGGATTTTCCCTTGTTGTGAAACCAAAAGAGGAAAGCAAAAACAAGAAAGCAAGCATTCCCAATTAAGTGCATCAGATACTAAATCAGTTTAAGGACATCATAAGTGATGGAACATCTGAAACCTTACCTCCTCAACATTCCATAAGTCACCAAATTGACTTCATACCCAAAGCCTCATTGCTAAATAAGGTAGCTTACAAAATGACACTGGAGCTGAATAAAGAGGTAGATAAACAAATCCAAGAACTCTTCGACAATGGTCTGATAAGGAAGAGCATCAGCCCATGTGCAGTTCCCACCATTTTGGCACCAAAGAAGGGAGGTACTTAAAGACTTTGCACTGATTCAAGATCCATCAACTGGATTACAATCAGGTATAGGTTTCCCATTCCAAGAATTGAAGATTTGATGGATTGTTTAGGGATTGCTTAGTATTTTACCAAGATAGACCTCAAGAGTGGCTACCACCAAATCAAAATTAAGGAGGGAGATGAATGGAAGACAACATTCAAGACCATAGAAGGAGTTTATGAATGGCTTGTTATGCCATTTGGAATCACAAATGCCCCTAGCACATTCATGCGACTCATGAATGAAGTACTCAAGTTTGTTGTTGTTTATTTAGATGACATCTTGATTTTTAGTAAGTCTAAAGATGAACATCTTAAGCATATAGAGATTGTATTGAAGAAATTATGTGATGAGAAACTAACTATCAATTTGGAGAAATGTGAGTTCATGAAACATGAGTTGGTATATCTTGGGTTTTTAATCTCAAGTGGTGATTTGAAGATGGATACCTCAAAGGTGGAAGCCATAATAAGTTGGTCTACACCTAGAACAATAGGTGAAGTAAGGAGTTTTCATGGCTTGGCACAATTTTACAGGAAGTTCATCAGAGGGTTTAGTGAGATATGTGCACCTATGCTTGATACAATCAAAGGAAGTGTAAATACTAAGTTTCAATGGACAAAATAAGTACAAAGAGGATTTGATCTCTTGAAGAGAAAGGTGGCTACTCAACCTGTCCTTGTTCTTCCAAGCTTTGACAAGCTCTTCACCATAGAATGTGATGCAAGAAATATAGCAATTGGAGTGGTTCCAAGTCAAGACAATAGACTAGTTGCATTTTTTAGTGAAAAGCTCAATGATGCCAATAGAAGGTATTCTTCCTATGATTTGGAGTTATATGCACTTGTACAATCACTTAGGAAGTGGAGGAAATGTCTATTACCTAAGGAATTTGTGGTTATACTGATAACCAAGCTCTTAGTTTTCTCAACTCACAAGAAAAAATGAATCATAGGCATATAAAATGGGTAGAGTATTTGCAGTCCTATACTTTTACCATTAAACATAAGAAAGGTCAATGTAATAAAGTTGCTGATGCATTAAGTAGAAGGTTGCTAACAGTTCAAGAAGTGCAGCTCAAGAGCATTGGAGTGGATAGTTTGAAAGGGTTATACCAAGATGATGAAGACTTTGCTGCCACCTACAAGGTTTGTCAAGAGTTTAAAAATCATTTTCATGGTGAATATGCAGATTTTACCTTACAAGATGGTCTTTTGTTTAAGGGAGGAAAACTTTGTGTATCTAGAAGTCTATGGGAGAAAATTTGATGCAAGAGAAGCACAATGGTTGTTTAAGTGGACATTTTGGGTTGAACAAGACTTTGGAACTTGTCCAAAGATTCTACTCTTGGCCAAAGATGCAAAGCGATATTAGAAAGTATGAGGAACAATGTGTGGTTTGTAAAAAGGCAAAGGGGACCTCTTCTTATGCTGGAATTGATTAGCCTTTACCTATCCCAAACCAGCCATGGGAATGTGTAAGTATGGACTTTGTTGTTGGTTTACCTAAGACCAAATCAAGATTTGATAGTATCTATGTTGTGGTAGACAGATTTAGCAAAATGGCCCATTTCATTCTATGTAAGGTGACTCATGATGCTATTCATATTGCTCAGTTTTTTTTCAAGGAAGTAATTAGGATTCATGGCTTAACCATCAATATAGTATCAGATAAAGATGCAAAATTCATTGGTCTTTTTTGGAAAACTTTATGGCAGAGATTGGGTACTAACTTGATTTTCAGCTCAGCCTACCATCCCCAAATGGATGGCCAAAAGGAGGTGGTAAATAGGACACTTAGGAACCTTCTTAGGTCTTTTACAAAGGAGTATGGACAATCTTGGGATCGGATCATCCATCAAGTTGAATTTTCCTACAATGACAATGTGAATATATCAACCGGTAAGAGTCCTTTTGAAGTAGTTTATGGCCTTTATCCTAGAGGTGTGTTGGAGCTTATAGATATTGGGAAGATGGAACAAAAGAGTGGACATGGTGTTGACATGGCTTAGTCCATGAAGGAGATTCATGAGTAGGTTAGGCAGGCTTTACTAGACAACTCTCAAAGAATCAAGGACAAAGTGGATGAAAAGAGGAGGGATATTCAATTTGCTGTTGGTGACTTGGTCATGGTTCATTTGAAAAAAGAAATGCTTTAGAAAGGTGTCCCTAGAAAGATTAAAATGAGGAGGATTGGACCATGTAAGATCTTATCTAAGTATGGGCAAAATGCCTACAAACTTGATCTACTCGGGGACATGGCTTTATCTCCTATCTTTAATGTTGCAGACTTGGTGTAGTACAAAGGCACACTTCAAGAGGAATGTACTAGAGTCTTAGAGGTCTCTCAATCAATTTTAGACCTGCCCTTTCCACCTACATCTATGCTACAAGCTGAGAAGGTATTGGATTCAAGAATCCTCAAGAAGACTAGGCATACCACCTATATGGAACATTTGGTTAAGTGGCAGCATCTTCCAGAATCTAAGGCCACTTGGGTACCTGAAGTAGAATTTCCTAAGCTTGGAATTTCCCTCTCTATGTTTCCTCACGGAGTCACTTTACTTCTTTCTCACTGGGGGAGTATGGTGTAGGAGCACCTAGTTTTACCTAGTTTTATTGATGCATTTTCCAAATTTTAGAGTCATTGATCATGTTTGGGATCAATGAATGAATAATGGACTATTGATAGGTCCACAAGTGTGTTTTGGATTTATTTGAAGGGTGGTTGTCACCAAAGGTTGCTTTCTTTCTCAGTTTTGGCCAATGTGCCTTTATAAGCTAAAATGACATTATTTTGTATTACAGTGTAAAACTCCTTGTAAGGCCTAATTAGGAATTTATTCATGTTAGTTTGATGTTAGAAAACCATCCTAGGGGGTTTAGAGTGAAAAGAAATGCATAAGTTGGAAAAATGCGAAATGGAGCAAAAGTTGTCATTGTTGCTTGACAACTTTTTGAGCAACTTTTTAAAAGTGATCAAATCAGTGGTTAGGAAACCAATGGGAGGTTGGTTATGAGAAAGGAGGAATATAAAATTCTTTTTCCATGATTGTAAATGGGTTGGTAATTTCATGTTCAGATTTTATATTCCTCCTTTCTCATAACCAGATGATGTGATATTGGTACTGTCTTTTCATTGTGGTTTACTGTATGTTGTTGTGCTTCTTAGGAATTGGTTTTATAATTTCTTATTGCAGGTTTAGTTTTTTTTTACAAATTCTTTTCTACTGCACTACTCTTGGTTTGAGTAAGGGTTTAAGTCCCTAGACATGGTTCCAACTTGAAATCCCATTGAGTTCAATGGCCCTTGGGATTCAAGTAACATAACCTGTGAATAATGTACATATTCTTTCTATTCTCTTGGAGGTTTCTTGGAAACCATTTTCCATCATATCCTAGGCAAGCTCTACCATAGCCCAACTAGGGATATGACTGTCATTTTTGTCATTACTTGCAAGGGAGATAAAAAGTGGATGTGCCAAGTGTTTGGAATAAAAGAATGAATTCTAATGGAGTCTTAGAAGAAGCAGGGAGGTATGATAGGGTGTAGAAACCAATAAACCCTATTGGAGAAGATGAGCAACCCTTAAACCCTCAAAAAGAGCCATTTTTGGGGTTATGTACCTGTACGACCATACTACAAATCCTAACCTTTTGAGCCCAAAATTTTTTCCAAAAGGGTATTTGGATCACTAAGGCTCTTAGGAGGTCATTTGGGAGATTTCTGAGTAATTGCACAAAAACCGTGAATGTAGGGCTAATAGGGGCTCTTAGGGCTACTAGGCCTAGAAAATAGGAAAAGGAGGAACCAATAGGAAAATGGAGAGAAACCAAACAAAGAACCATGTGAATAGCATTGAAAAACCTTCTCTACACCCCATGAGACCCCTGCAAGTGTATGTTAGAGATTTGGCAACTTGAAGGTTGGATTTACTCTAATGAATCCCAACTATGCTTGTGAGAAATGGGAGCAACAAGTTGATAGGGAGCACTCCAAAGGAGTTCAGTTGTTTGACTTGAAATTGCACAAGAGTATTGTGTGAACAAGGTTGGAAACTCACTAAAACATCTTGCCCACCTATTATTCAAATGAGCAACTCTATTGTGAGATCCTCCCCATCAACTACTAGCCATAGTAGAATAATATTGTGGGTTCAAATTCCACATTGGTTATTCCCTTTTGGGTTTCCACGTAAAAGTCCCAGTGTTATGATTTTGTGGTTGGTTATTTTGTATTTCTTCATTTCAGCTCCATGCTCATGCTTCCAGTGGTTCAAAGTTAAGTTAGAAAATTTAATAACCGGTAGATCACTGATTCATCCCCCCCTCTTAGTGATCCTTGTTTTCAACAATGGCTTGGGGAGAATTTTTGCTCTGGCTGTTGATGGCTTTTGGACACCTTCTTTGGGGTCCCATGTTTGGGGCCATAGGGGGGCATTCCAATTTATTGTCCCTACTAGGGTGTGTGTGGATCTGTGTGGGACTTGGATACATGCTAATGTAGGTGAGGGTTCTGGTATGACTTTTTTCATGGGTTTTCTTACTGCTTCTAGGGCCTCCATTCAGTGCATCACATGTGCATAACTCCCATCTTCCATAACATTTATCTACAAATTTCGCTGATGGGTGCTAGTGATTCCCTTTTGGTGGGGGTTCTTATGATGGTTTGCCTTTGTGGGAATCATTTCTCTACCCATTTTTTGCTTCATGTGTGGGGATTTAGGGCCTTGGTTTTTGTTGTTTCTTACCTTGTTCTAGGATCCTCTTTCCACAACTTCTATTTTCTGTTGGAACAAGTTGTGGACTTTACTATGACTATAAATTATTTTGTGGAGATTATTGATGCCCCTATTGTTAATGTGTGGTGGTCCCTTTAGAGTGGTGCTTTAGAGGTGTAAATTGATCCTCATGTTTTGAGGATTCTAGGGTGGTGTCTGCTCCACCTTGGGTGGGATATAGTATTGGAGTTGATTGAGGACTTTCGGGTTCTGGGATTAGTAGACTACGTAGGGGATGATGGCTTTCCTTTTGAAATGAGTTTGGTGCTAACAGTTGTGGTTAGCGGTGGTTGCCTACTCAGGGTTGGTTATCATATGGGTGATTAACCAGAGAGTGTTTTTCTCCCTTCTTATTTGCTTATTTGGTGGCATTGGACTTCCTTTGAGGGATGCCATTTTCTTCTTGGGTTTGTGCTTCTTTCCTTGCATTCCCTCATTCTCTTGTGGTTCCTTTGGGGGGTTGGTTAAGTATTTCACTTCATGGTACTCCCAACTCCTTATGGTCTTCTTCTATGTCTTAGAAAGTCTTGGCTCAAGGAGGTATTTATGGTAAGAGGTTGTGGGAAGCCTTTCAAAATTATTGTTATTTTCTCCTCCTTAGGTTGTTTTCATTTCAGTTCAAGGGATATTTGTAGTCCAAGATGGTTCAGGGTACTCTCCTAAACCCCTATGCTCTAATTAAGTGATTTAGGTTGTGAGGGAACTTGGTTCTTGTTGGTTTGGTACTTTGGTCAAAAGCATCATTTAAAAAAAGGTTTTCCTTTTTTGGTTTTGGTGGTCTTGGTGGTCTCATTGCTGGTGAGACCCCCTTTTTGTGTGCCAACTTGGCTGTTATGTAACAGTTTGGGTCACTCTCAGTTTAATCTGTTCAAAACACTACTTCAATATTAAATTTAAAAAATCTACTACCATGTTCCATTTATTTTTAGAGAGACCATAGTTATTATCTATCTTGATGTATATAAAAAATTAAATAAATAACACTAAACCAAATTGGAGTATAACCCTAAACCTCAAACTAATTGAACCCTAACACTTATTAGATTACTAACTAAATGAAATCAATTAATACTATCATAAATAATGATCATATTACAAACTCAATAATACTACAAATATGAAGAAAAATAATACAAATTATATAATAATTATTTTAGGAAATATGATAATTATAATTTCTATATCATAATAGAATAATAACTTAATCATATGATACCATAGTAATTATAAGAATATTCTTATAAAATTAATAATAATAATATAATACCTTAATAAATGTGTTTATATTAATAAGTTAATCCTATATAATATAGTAATGCTAATAATATTAATAAAAATAAAATATCCTAATTAACATGTGTATATTAAGTTAAGATTAAAATGTATTGTCCTTCATATTCAACTTTAATATAATAAAATATTAACTTGAAAAAATTCAACATCTTGTATATCTTGGCCTAATATATATAGATTAAAATTTAAGATATATATGCTAGTAAAGACTTGCAAATCCCAAACACTTGTTACTCCACTTTTGTTATAATAAAAATAAAATCAATGATTACATTTTAAAAGAAAAATCATTAAAAGTTTAAACATAAATAATTCAAAGAGAAAAATATGAGTGAACTGTGAACTTTTTGAAAATACCCTAATTTTTTAAAAAAAATTCAAAGTGAATTTGAATAATATACACTACAAAAATTAAAATTTTAAAAAAATTTCTATTCCAGTTCAATATTATAAAATATGATCGATTAAGCTCTTCTCATTATGTATATACTTAATATTAAAATATTTAAAATTAGATAAAATTAAATATGTAAGAATTAAAAAAATCATTTTTAATTAAAGTATGATTATTTAAAACTAAACATTTATAAACCTAAAAAAATTAAAAGAAAAAAAATCGATAATAAATACTTATAATAAATGAAATGATTTATTTGTTTTTTATAAAAGTTTTTTAAAATAAAATAAAATATTTTTAATGTTTTATTATAATTTTCTATTGATTATTTTAGTATAATTTTATGCATAGTTATTTTTGACATTTTTATTGTTTATATATATATAAGTTTTAAATATTATATCAATGTAATAATTATAATTTATTAATATAATATTATTGTTTATTATTATATTATAGCTCAATACTATATGAATATAATAATTATTCATATATTTTTCAAATTGAATATTAGAAAATGAATTATGAAAACCTAACTACTTTTTCTTTAAGATTACTTTCTTGAACTGTGTAATACAGTTCACACTACAAAAATATTATTTAAAAAAAATAAATTTAAATAAACAAGATGTTTGTCCATCAATCCAACTACCCAAGAAATCTCTCTCCCTATATAATGAATGTAAACATTTATATCAATCGAACTACCCAAAGAATCTCTCTCACTATATAATGAATGTAAACAAGTCTCTCTAAAATCTTTGTCATGTTCATAATACTCTACAAACGGTTCAAGAAATGAAATTTTTTTTACCATTGTTCACAAATACATGTAGAGAATATTGATATTCAAATAGACATTAGTCAGCTACTATTTGTTTCACACATTCTTTTTAAATCTCTCGAATTCACTAGCTATTATTGTTAGGCAAAATGACTATAAATAGCTCCAATTTCTCACCTCTCAACCTGTTCATTGCCTTTTGTAAAAAATATTTTTAAAAGCTATATTCAACTATAAAAATATTGAAATATAGATTTTTAACCACAAACACTAAAATGTTAGATTTTGTGATCATAATTAATTTCAATAGATTCTTACCTCCCTCTACTAAATCAAGCTTCCATAGTTCTTACCCATAGTTTGCCAGTTTTCTTCACATCATTGACCCAACTTTTCTATAACATTCCATTATTTTGGATTATTTAAATATTGCAATGATAATTATTTTATCTTAATGAGTTGAATTGTTTATGATTGTCAAAATTTAAATAATATTAATTACTTAAATGTCAATTATATGGATAATGAAGATTACATATTAACACCATAATGACTTAGCTATGAACATGCATTATCACTATATTGGGTCACAAGAATACATATATATTCCTTATCACTAAGCATTATTAGACACATTATATTAATAAGTAATGTTTCTTTCATACATTCAATTGTATTATTACCATATATATATATATATGAATGTGAGTATTAATGATTATAGCTAGGATAGTCTAATCATTTTATGTTTTCTATTGCATCATCTTTATATACACAAGCTAAGAAGTTGCAGGATTCAATTTTACTAGTTGTTGATAGTTTATCAAATTCTTCTTTTGCATTCTTTAGATCTGTTATTATTAGCACATAAGGTAACCTTACACCATTTTATACCAGTTGATTTTTGAGACTATGATTTTCTTTCACCAAAATCAAATTTCATCATCAAACAACTAAAAAAAATTCTTCCTTTCAAACACTCCAAAGGTATGCACAACAAACCTTTCATCTAATAGCTGACTTCCATTCATTGAAAGTGACGACTATTATTTGTCCTTCAAATCGCTTCTCTTGAATTTGACAACACCTTGTGAACACCTTCCACCTTCTACTAGGCCTTTTTAGTGTCCTCCATAATAAAAAATGTGCTCAATAAGGTAACACTTCCCTTTTCTAAGGGTGCCCCTTCTTTCTACAAACTTCTTATCTTTTCTATTGGTATTAGCCACTCCTTCAAGGTCTTCCTTCTATGAAAGATGTGGCTTGTTGAATTTATTGTGCCTCTTTTTTGCTGGTATCATGGCAATTTTGACCATCTCTTTGTAGTTGTAGCTAAACATAATCAACGATTCTACCTCTCTTTGCAAATGAAACCTTTGATCTACATTCTTTCTATGTAGTTGTTTTTGGATAGAAAAATAAAAATAATCATCTCCTTCTTCTCACTTTGATATTGGTTTTTGCAACCTTCAAATGGCTTTGCAATAACCTTCAAGCAACCTCCTTGCTGGGTGCATCTATGAAAAAATGCAACCTTTTACATCTTTGGCCACTACATCTATTTCTCTTGTGCCAACAATAAATAAAATCTCCATTTCTTCACTTTGTTAAAACTTTCTTCTCATTTGATTACAAATTTCTTCTTGGAGAGGCAACCTAGCATACAATTGACTTTTGCTGTGGCTTTCGTATTTTTAATTATCCTTTGCACAATAATTTTATTGTTCTCCTAGTGAAAAGTATCAACAAGACCATGATAGAAAGAGTACATTATTTTTCTTCTGTTGTGGCTGCAACAATCTCCTCACCAACGAATTTTGACAAACTCAACAACTTCTTGCTATTTGTTGATTGCAAACAAACTCTTCATCTCCTCTATGATGGTTGCTCCTTTAGCTACATAATAAAGTTTGATTTATATTCTTTAACAGATGCATCTTTTCTAAAAGCTTCAAGTTTCAACTCTCTTCAATCTCCCTACTCTAACACCACTTGTTAGAATAAAGGAAAAGAAGATAAATAGAGTTTAAATTAAATAATTACAAACAATTGCATGTCAACTAGGATTTAACTCATATATTCAATGTTAATTACATTCAAGAGACACATATTCATCAATAAAATATAATATCTATTGATTGAGTTGTTGCTCAATAACCTTGAAACACCATTACATTTTCATCTTCTGTTTTACAAACCCTTTTGTAGATTTGCTAAGTTGGACTTTTCTAGAGAGTGTATACAAAATGCAAAGGCATTGAGTATATAGAAAATTTGACAACTATGGAGAAGTAGTAGATAGCTTTAAAGAATAATATTTACACTATCCATAAAGCCTGAGAAGACTATTGATGTGATAGAGAACAATTTGAAAAGTTACAAAATAATCTATTCGAATCCAACAAAGATCACAATCTTTAATGGTTGTTAAAATATGGTTGTAGAATGGAGATACAGAGGACATGGAGTTGACAATGTAGAGGCATTGATCATATAGAAAACTTGATAGCTATGGAGGAGTAGTAGGTAGCTTAAAATAATATTTTTTACACTATCTACAAAGAATGGGAAGACTGTTGTTGTGATAGAGTACAAGAATCAATAAGTTACAGAAAATCTATTCAAGTCCAAGGAAGATCACAATCTTTAATGCTTATTGAAATATGCTTGCAAAATGGAGATACTAAGGATATAGAGTTAACAAAAGTTGTCAAAAAATATTAATGTGCATATGGAGGATGTGGATTGATGGTGGAGGTAGTTTGGATTATTTCAAATGCTCCCCCTTAGTTACAACTACCAACTTTAATTTCTTTCTCGACTTCCTTCATTGATGATTCTACATCTAAAATATTCAAATACTAGCAATCAAGCCTATGAAATCTCATGATGTTGTTGGATACTCTAGCCATGAGCTTTAGCCCTTTTGGTAACCAGTCCATCATAGATTCATGTGTATAATTTTTTTTAAACACCTCCCATAAAGTCACACTATTGGTGATCGGGGATCCTAGTGGGTTCTGTTGGCCTCAAACATGTTTACACAAATACCGTAGTGTTATGCCATTCAATCATATTATTTCATCTATTGAAAAATTTGCTAATGTTTTCAAGACTTTTGACAACTAAAAACCTACTTTGATTTTTTTTCTTTCATCAAATCTTCTTACTTTTTGCAGACTTTAAACATGGTCTCCTACAATCTTTCAGTCTCTCTTAACATAGACACATACTCATCCAATCTCCTTAAAATTTGCACATTCTACAAAACCACCTTCAAAATAGACATCAATGACAAACCAAAACATACCATGAAATCCTCTACTCAAGGTCTTTTGAGACTATGATTTTATTTCACCAAAATCAAATTTTATCCTCAAACAACTAGAAACATCTCTTATTTATTTACAAACACTTGAAAGGTATGGGAAATAAAAATTTCATCCAATAATTAACTTCTCTTATTCACAAGCGATGACTAGTGTTTTGCCTTCAAATGGCTTCTCTTCCATTTGACAACACCTTGTGAACACCTTCCACCTTTTTAGTGCTCTGCAAAACTAAACATGTGCTTAATAAGATGGCACTGTTGACCTCATCTGTTAATGTTTTGTCCTTGATGACAAGTGGATGTTACATGTTTTTAACCGAGTTTATTATTTAGCTTTTACATGGCAACTTAACTGTGCACCATGGTTGAGTAAGCTTGGAAAGTAAGTTGAGTTAAGTGTTTCGGGTGGATTCCAAATAATTATATTATTGCATTGAGGGAATGTTCAATTGTTAACATATGACAAAAGACTTCATTGTTGGTTAATTATTAATTTTTCACATTGCTCACTTGAAAATCTAAATATGGGTCAAGATGTAACTGGAGTGTGTGTAATAGATGGTTACCAGAAATATTTTTCATAATAAATAAGTTGGTTAAGAGTTACAGAAAGTAACCAAAAAAAACTTCTACCTGTACATAGATATTATATAAATATGTGTAGAAGGTTTGGAAGACGTGTGTTGAATTGGTTTAGAATTTTGTGGTGAAGAAGATATTGAAAATCTGAAGAAGTTTTGTAATAAATTGGTTTATCAAAATATAGTTGCAAACGTGTGCAACTGTATCTTCATGAACCTCTTTCTAATTTTGTAAGGTTGAGGGGTTGAAGCTCCTTGCAGCAGGGCTACTAAATTGGATGTATTGGGTTGATATGAATAAAAGGATTGGAGTGGTTTTCTCCCTATGATGAGATCTATTTGGATCTTGAGGTTTTCCACTTAGCACAAATGATGTGTCGTATTTGTGGTCATTTCTAGATTACGCTCTATTATTTCTATCTTGTTCAATCTATTCAGTTTTATTATATCAGTTGTCCTTAAATTGTTTCGGCAAGATAACTATTTATTTCAAGCTTTCCTAGCTTCATATCTTTGTACAACCATTTTGTTTTGTAAATGTAAACTAGGTTACCATTTTGTGAGTTTTATCTGGTACTCTGATTCACCCCCTCCCCCTCTCAAAGTACATCTACTTTCAACAATTGGTATCAGAGCGTAGGAGTCCTCATAGGTCTATCCCATAGGTTTTTCTTAGGATTGATCCTGGTCTTTTGAAAGTAAGATGTCTCAAGACAAGGGAGGCTTGCTTACTAGAGCACCTTTATTTGATGGCACTGACTATACCTTTTGGCAAGTTAAAATGGAAGCATTCATTCATTCACTTGATGTCAGAATGTGGGAGGTAGTTTCTAACAAGTATACTGTACCATCTATTGTACCTACTGATGCAGATGAGAAGACCAAATATGAACTAGATAAAAGGGCATGTTTTGCAATACTATGTGGGTTATCAAAAGAAGTATTTGTTAAAGTAATGTACTTCAAATCAGTAAATGAGGTATGGACAAATCTTGAATTCATTTATCAAGGTGATGAAAAGGTTAAAGAATCTAAATTGATTACATTAAAAAATCAGTTTGATGCTTTGAAGATGAATAATGATGAAATAGTAGTAAGCTATTTTCTTCATATTGATGAAATTGTAAATGCCCGAAATGGCCTTGGTGAGGAAATTGATGAACATGATGTGGTTGCCAAAGTAGTTAGAATGTTATTACCAAAATTTTAAACTAAAATATCTGCTCTTGAAGAAAAGAAACATTTTTCTAAAATGACCATGCATAAGCTTCAAAGTATACTTTCTGCCTATGAAATGAGAATTGGTAATACCCTTTCTACCTCTAAGGAAACAACTTTTAAAGTTGAGAAATAGGAAGATAGTGAATTTGAGTTATCTGATGTTTTTGAAGCTTTACTGGTTAGGAAACTCAAGAAAAAGTTTCAAGGAAAATTTAAATGTTTTGGTTGTGGTAAAACTGGACATTTTGCAGCGAAATGTCCATATCTAGATCTAAGTAAAGATGAAGACAAATCTGAAAAATCATTTAAGAAACCTTGGAATCCTAGCAAAAGGTTGAACAAATTTAAAAAGAAGAATCTTATGACAAAAGAAGACTCTGAAGATGAATCAGATGAGTCAAATGGTGATGTTTGTGAAACACTATTTATGATTGAAGTTGAATTTGAAAAGCCAAAATTTGAAACAAATTTTGATTTTGAAATAGAAGATGTAGATCTTGAAGAAGAGCTTCTTTGTGCTCTTCAAGAGGTTAAAAGACTTAAGAAACTTGTAACTACTTATGAAGATTCAAATCAAATTTTACAAATTGATCTAGTTAATGCTAATAAGGTCATTGAAACTTAGAAAAGCCTTATTGAAGACAAAGAACAAGAAATTAGTAAGTTGCAAAAAAAAGTATATACTCTTGAAAATCAAAAACATTCTGAAGTTACTACTGAAAAGGGTGAAACTTCACATCAAAATTCTGTAGCAGCAAACAGAAATCAGTTTCCTAATAACAGGTTTTTTCATGGCTATTGTCATTTTTGCAATCTGTTTGGGCATAAAGTAAACACCTGCAGATTTACTAAAACTCCTACTTTTGGTCATAAATAATTTTTTGGTGCTATTAGACACATAAGATGCTTTACATGTTTTCAATATGGCCACACTTCAAATTACTGCAAAATGCTACAAAGACCTACAAAAGTGTGGAGACCAAAACTTGAACAATCTATGCTTGTTCAAATAGCCCTAATATCCACTAAATCTGCCATTTGGGTTTTGGACAGTGGATGTTCCCATCATATGACAGGGGACAAAAGTAAATTTTCTATTTTGAAAAATCATCCAGGGGGTTTTGTTAAATTTGGTGATAACACAGGTCTATACATGACTGGAACAAGAACAGTTATGATAAACAAAGACATGCTTATTAATGATGTCTACTATGTGGAAGGATTAAAATATAACTTGCTAAGCATTAGTCAGATTTGTGATAGTGGACATCAAGTTGTGTTTAACTCTTACAATTGTGTTATTAAGAAAAAGATAGGGAAAATAATAGCTAATGGTTTCAGGACACCTGGTAACTTATATAATTTGTCTAACTCCATAAGTCAAGAACAAAGTGCAGACATATGTCTTATGAGTAACATAGATGAAAATCAGTTATGGCATAAGAGATTCAGTCATGTAAATTTTGATAATATGATTAGAATCAGCAAACATAAAAATGTATGAGGTCTACCTCTAATTAGCAGACCTACAAACTCTATTTGCAGTGAATGTGTAAAAGGCAAACAAACTAAGTCATCCTTCAAATCTAAGGAGTTTTTATCTTCAAGGCCATTAGAATTAGTCCACACAGATTTATGTGGTCCTTCTAAAACTCAGTCCCTGAATGGAGAAAAATACTTTATGTTGTTCGTAGATGACTACAGCAGAATGGTATGTGTAACCTTTCTCAAATATAAATCAGACGCTTTTGAGAGGTTTAAAATCTTTAGAAAAATGGTTGAAAAAGAGTCTGACTTGAAACTAAAATGCTTAAGATCAGATAAGGAAGGTGAATTTACTTCTCAAGATTTTATTGAATATTATGAAAAACATGGTATCAAAAGACAATATTCTGTTGCTCGTACACCTCAACATAATGGGGTGGTAGAAAGAAAAAATAGAACTATAAAAGAAATGGCAAGAACTATGCTTAATGAATCTAATCTGTCTGATAAATATTGGAAAGAAGCTGTTCACATAGCTGTGTATATACTAAATAGGGTTTAGATTAGAATAAGGACTACATGTACTCCGTATGAACTCTGGCATGGAAAAACAACATCTGTTAAGCACTTTAGAATTTTTGGATGCAAGTGCTACATTAAAAATGATTCTGATAATTTGGATAGCTTTTAGTCAAAATCTGATGAAGGAATCTTTCTCGGTTATTCTTCAAATAGAAAAGCTTATAAGTGTCTCAACAAATGCCTAAAAAGGATGGTTGAATCTGTAAATGTGATATTTGATGAAAATTTGAATATGTCTAAAACTCAAGTTCAAAGTGTTGAAGAGGAATCTAATCTAGAACTTAGAAATGTCTCAGCTTTAGTTGAATCTATTGACACTAGACCAGTAGCAAAAAATTCAAACAAAGAAGAGGAAATTTTAGATTCTAGAGTAGAAATACCTCATAAAACACCTTCAAGATTAATCACAAAAAGGCATCCAGAAACTTTGGTTATTGGTAATAAAGATGCAAGTATATTAACCCGTGGAAAAGCCAAACAGGTAGAGCAAGCTCAAATGGCTGAGCATTTCTTTCTAGTAGTAGAATTTGAACCTAAAAAAACTTTAGATGCATTAAGTGATACATTCTGGTTAAATGCTATGAAAGATGAAATTGGTCAAATTGAAAAAAGTGAAACTTGGGAACTTGTTCCTTGCCCCGATGGTAAAAATGTAATAGGAGGCAAATGGATTTTCTGAAATAAGTTAGATGAATCGGGAAAAGTGGTAAGAAACAAAGCCAGGTTTGTGTGTAAAGGATACGCTCAACAAGAAGGAGTTAACTTTGGTGAAACCTTTGCTCCTGTAGCTCGGTTGGAGTCCATTAGAATGTTTCTTGCTTATGCTTCATTTAAAAAATTTACAGTCTATCAAATGGATGTTAAAACAACATTCTTAAATGGCTATCTGGAAGAAGAATTTTACATGGAGCAATCAGAAGGTTTTGAATCTTCTAAACATCTAGATCATGTGTATAGACTATAAAAGGCACTCTATGGCTTGAAACAAGCACCTCGTGCTTGGTATTCTAGACTTGATTCACATTTGATTTCAAAAGGTTTTACTAAAGGTAGTGTGGATAGTACATTGTATACTAAAACAATAAATGATGATCTCTTGGCTATTCAGATTTATGTTGATGATATCATATTTGGGTCAACTAATGATGAATTGTCACAAAGTTTTTCAGTTATTATGGAATCTGAGTTTGAAATGTCTATGTTAGGACCTCTAACTTTCTTTTCGGGCATTCAAGTATCTCAGCTTGAACATGGTTTGTTTATATCCCAAATTAAATATGCTAAAGATATGTTAAAAAGATTTCAGATGGACCAATGCAATCTAGTTGGCTCACCTATGGAAACTGGGTGTAAGTTAGTCAAGGTTGATGAATCAACTCTTGTTGATCAACATGAATATCGGTCCATGATAGGCAGTTTGCTATATCTTACTGCATCTAGGCCTGATTTGATGCAAGATATATGTTTGGTTTCATGCTATCAACCTGCTCCTAGAGAATCTCATCTAAATGCTGTAAAATGAATTTTCAAGTACATTCAAGGTACTCTAGATTTTGGGCTATGGTATTCCAAACATGATGATTTCACTTAAAGGGATATACTGATGCTAACTGGGGAGGTTGTGTTGATGACCAATGCAACACTAGTGGTGCAACATTCTTTCTTGGTATACTGATGCTAACTGGGGAGGTTGTGTTGATGACCAATGCAACACTAGTGGTGCAGCATTCTTTCTTGGTGATCGTTTGGTTGCATGGCATAGTAAGAAACAAGAGTGTGTCACTTTATCAACTGCTGAATCTGAGACTATTGCAGCCACAACTTGTTGTACTCAGATGTTATGGATGTCCTATCAGTTAGCAGATTTGACTATTAAAATTTCAAAACCTATGTCTATTTTTTGTGACAACACCAGTGCTATTCAAATATCTAAAAATCTTGTGATGCATTCTCTCATGAAGCATATTGCAATTAAGTTACAATTTTTGCGTGAACAAGTCTCCTCAAATGAAGTCACGCTGATTCATGTATCCTCACAAGCACAGGTAGCGGATATATTTACTAAAGCTCTACCAAAAGAACAATTTGAGCAGTTGCATGCTCAATTGGGAGTTTACTCTCAATTTTTTCTCACTATCTAATTTTTTTTGCAAGGGGGAGCTTTCACATGCTCCCATTTTGGCCCTCTTTGTCCTTGATGACAAAAAGGGGAGAACAGGTACACTGGAAAAGGTACATTGGTATTTCTACAAAAAAGTACATTGGTATTTCTGCATAATGGACATATTTCTGATAGGTATTCTTGCATACTGGACACATTTTTGGACATTGGACACTTTTGCTAGAATTTTTGGCATTTTGTCTTCCTGCATACTGGGATACACTGGGCACCTTCAGAACATTTTGGTTTAATGAGATCCATTAGTACTTTTGTCACCTTTAGAAATTTGATACACTGGTCATTGGCTCATTTTCAGACATATTTCTTATTGGCATATTTGGGTTTTATATTGGCATTTGCATCATATTGAATTGAGCATATTTGGCTCTTGACATGTTTTGATATTCTTTGATCTCCTTCAGCACATTTTGGAATTAGTTGGTACAGGTATTATGTTCAGGCATATGGTACAACCATTTGGCAGCATTAAGATTCTTTGATGACAGGTATTGGCATTGTGTTGTTATTCACTGATACAGGTAGTATTCTTGTATGATTGGTTACTACAGAAAACTTTTTTAGGAATAGTACAGGTCTTTTCTTGGCACTAGCATTTGACTTATTGGCAAAGGCATCTCACTGCTTCAGGTTATTGGAATAATTTGCATCAAGCATTTTGGCAAAAACAGGTGGATAGAGTTTTTGCCATCAAGGACAAAGGGGGAGTTTGTTGACCTCATCTATTAATGTTTTGTCCTTGATGACAAGTGGATGTTACATGTTTTTAACCGATTTTATTATTTAGCTTTTACATGGCAACTTAACTGTGCACCGTGGTTGAGTAAGCTTGGAAAGTAAGTTGAGTTAAGTGTTTCGGGCGGATTCCAAATAATTATATGATTGCATTGAGGGAATGTTCAATTGTTAACAAATGACAAAAGACTTCATTGTTGGTTAATTATTAGTTTTTCACATTGCTCACTTGAAAATCTAAATATGGGTCAAGATGTAACTGGAGTGTGTGTAATAGATGGTTACCAGAACTATTTTTCATAATAACTAAGTTGGTTAAGAGTTACAGAAAGTAACCAAAAAAAACTTCTACCTGTACATAGATATTATATAAATATGTGTAGAAGGTTTGGAAGACGTGTGCTGAATTGGTTTAGAATTTTGTGGCGAAGAAGATATTGCAAATCTGAAGAAGTTTTTTAATAAATTGGTTTATCAAAATATAGTTGCAAACGTGTGCAACTATATCTTCATGAACCTCTTCCTGATTTTGTAAGGTTGAGGGGTTGAAGCTCCTTGCAGCAGGGCTGCTAAACTGGATTTATTGGGTTGATATGAATAAAAGGATTGGAGTGGTTTTCTCCCTATGATGATATCTATTTGGATCTTGAGGGTTTCCACTCAGCACAAATGATGTGTCGTATTTGTGCTCATTTCTAGATTACGCTCTGTTATTTCTATCTTGTTCAATCTATTCAGTTTTATTATATCAGTTGTCCTTAAATTGTTTCAACAAGATAACTATTTATTTCAAGCTTTCCTAGCTTCATATCTTTGTACAACCATTCTGTTTTGTAAATGTAAACCAAGTTACCATTTTGTGAGTTTTATCTGGTACTCCGATTCACCCCCTCCCCCTCTTAGAGTACATCTGCTTTCAACAGACACTTCCCTTTGCTAAGGGCAGTTCTTCTTGCTACAAACCTCTTATCGTTTTTTACTATTAGCAGCCATTCCTTCAAGATCTCCCTTCTATGAAAGAGGCAGTGTGTTAATTTCTTTGCACCTCTTTTTTGTTGGAATCATGACAATTTTGGCCATCTCTTTCTAGTTGTGGCTGAACATAATCAATGATTCTATATCTTTTTGCAACTACATATTTTGATCTGCATTCTTTCCACACAACTATTATTGGAAATAAAAATTGAAACAATCATCTCCTACCTTCTTCTACCTTTCATATTGGTATTTTGCAACCTTTCATATGGCTCTGCAATCGCATTCATGCAACCTCCTTGTTGGGCGCATCTTGAAAAAACTGTAACCTTTGCATATTTAGCCACTACAACTATTTCTTTTGTGCTGACAACAAATACAAGCTCCATTTCTTCACTTTGTTACAAATTTCATCTTCACATGTTTACAAATTTCTTCTTGGGGAGGCAACATAACATACACTTAACTTTAGTGGTAGATTTTATATTTTTCATTATCCTTTCCAAAGTAATTTTATTGTTCTCCTAATGATCAATATCAAAAAGGCTCTGATAGAAAGGTTTGACTCATTTTCTTTTGTTGTGTTTGCAACAATGTCCTCTTGTTGTGATACAGACTATTGAATATCCTCACCAATTACTTTTAACAATCTCAACAACTTTTTTCTATTTCTCGATTGCAAACAATCTCCTCATCTCCTCTACCACGGTTGCTCCTGTAGCTATAGAATAAAGTTTTATTTATATTCTTTAATGGACGCATCTACTCTAAAATCTTCAAGCTTCAACTCTGCCCGATCTCCCTACTCTGATAGTATTTGTTAGATGGAGGAAAATCCAAATAAGAAGATAAATATAGTTTAAATTAAACAATTAGAAAATATTGCCTCTACCAGACTTTAGCTCGTATATTCAATATTGATTGCATTCAACAAACACATATTCATGAATAAAATATAATATCTACTGATTGAGTTGCTACTCAATAACCATGAAACACCATTACATTTTCATCTTCTGTTTTACACAACCTTTTACAACTCTGCTAAGCTGGAGTTTTCGAGAGAGTGCATACAAAATGCAGAGACATTGAATATATAGAAAACATGATAGATATGGAGGAGTAGAATATTACTTAAAATAATAATTTATCCGCTATCCACAAGGTGCGAGAAGACTGTTGATGTGGTAGAGAATAGGCTGAGATATTATAAAAAAATATATTCGAATTCAAGAAAGATCACAATCTTTAATGCTTGCTAAAATATGACTGGAGAATGGAGATACAGAGGATATAGATTTGATAAAATTTGCTGACAAATATTAATGTGCACATAGAGGATGTAGATTGGTGGTGGAGGGAGTTGTTGATCCGGGTGGATGATATTTATTCACCAAAAATGGTTAATGCTGCGACAGTTTTCGGTTGAGTTTACCAAAATACAAATAAACGGATTAGAACCCCTCACCTCTGCTCTCCTATTTTCACTCTCCTCTGCTAGGGTAAGCGGATTCTTCAGATATATTTGTAGGCCGCTCCTCTTTAAAGACTTTTAAATGCCCTATAAAATACCCGTGACCCCATATTTACGGGCTGCGACTCCCTACCGCTATACCATGAGGTTGTTTCGGTACAAGGCTTGGCGGATAGGATTTGTGTGGAAAGTTGCGGTGATCCGAAATAAAGGGTCCCTAAAATTAACATTAAACTATATTCAAGCCAACCCAAAAAATATATTGTTAAAGCTCGAACTATATGAGCCATGTATTTAAATGGGTTGGGATTTTAAAAAGATTAAATGTTATTTTAAGTGTTTGTTTTAGAGATATAGTTTAAAATTGGGGGATATGAAAATATTATTGTTTTAACTCCATTTTAGAATGTAAAATAGTATTTAAAGGGGGTATTGAATTGTGAGGAAAGGGGGAGAGAGTTGAACATTGTAGAATCGGTGTGAGAATTTCTTTTGGGTGCTTGATAGTGAATAGTTCATCTTTGTGCATTGGTAGCTTGAATTCAAGCTTGTTGCACGTGGGAGGACGACTTTGTAATTCATTATTGTCCAAGGAGACATAAGGAGTCTTTGTAACCATTGAGGTGCTTTGTAATCGTTTTCTGGAGCTGAATCAAGGATCGGTCACTCCATTGGAGGGACCCGGAGACGTAGCCAATTGGCGAACTCTCTTATCAACTTGTGTTTTGTCTTCTCTCTTCTTTCTCTCTTTTGTTCAATCTATCATTATTTGATCATTATGTTTATTTAAACAATTTGATTGTAATTTTAAGACCTTCATTTAATCGTTGCAAAAGTTAACATCTCACGTGCAACAGTCATAGATCTTAACATCAGATCAAGTGGTATCAGAGCTTGTTTGACTAGTGTTTGTAGAGGTGGATGTTATCTAAGAGCTAGTGTGGTGAAGGCACACTTGCAGAGTATAATCCCGAGATTGGTAAACGAAAGACTTTTCCATTGAAGATGTTAGAAAGTGCAACTAAGCAGGAATACCCGAGCTCAGTGAAAGAGACTTTCAAAAAGTTTTTTTTGAAATGAAGGCCATCGTAGAAGTGCTCTACAAAGAGAGGCAAGAACGGATGAAGCATGAAAAAGGAAAGTCATTGAAGGACCATGGAGATTGAGAGGATAAAGAAAAGCGATCAAGAGGTGGTGATTCACCACCAAAAACTCCTCCATCTCCTTCTCCTCCTTCTTCCCCTTCTTCTTCTTCTACTTCTATTAATCCTTTCAAGAGCACATCTAAGCCTGTAATTAAACTAGATGTAAAATTTGAACTACCTAAGTACTGTGGGGAGTTAGATGCTGAAAAGTTAGATGATTGGGTCCAACAGGTAGAGGTGTATTGTAGGATACAAGGCCTAGTAGAAGGTGCCTCTAGGATCCAGTTAGCTACTCTCTAGTTGGGAGGAACAACTCTCACATGGTGGGAGAGTAGGTCTAGGGCAGAAAGTGCTCGCCATGGTAATGTCAGTATTACTTGGATGGAATTTGTTGCTGCTCTCAAAAACAAGTTCTACCCTTTGGGTCATATGCAACAATTGACAATGAATTGGAAAACCTTTAGGCAATCTAAGGGTCAGTCTGTCCAAGTTTACACCCATGAGTTTAGAGAATGGTCTATTGCTTTGAATGTGCCATTGTATACTTAGGATACACTACTTAAGTACATAGGTGGTTTGCATTCTTACCTAAGACATTCTATTTTGATGTTGAATCCTAGTAATTTGGATGAAGTTAGTGTTCAAGCCACACATCTAGAGTCTAGGGGTAAGAATTTTGACAATGATAATTTTGTACAAAAGTCATCTAAGGTTGTAGAAACAAAAAGAGAAAAGAAGACAACTACTATTAAGAAAGAGTTCACATGTTTGCATTGTGACAAGAAAGGTCATGATGAAGAACATTGTTGGCAATTGTATCTAGAATTGAAACCTAAGTGGGCTCAGAAACAGAAAGGTAAGGAGAAGGCTGCAAATGTTGCCATTGATCTTGGTTCAGATTCTGAGGATGAATCTAAGATTTCTGTGATGGGTTTGAAAGGTAAAGTTCCCATTGCTTGTGCTTCTTCTAATAGTTGTGCTTCTACTTCTCGAGTTGATAGTGTTCCTGAAGATCCAAAGAGAAAGGAACTTTTTCATGTATGGGTTATCACTAAGAATGTGAAAGTTGATGCACTCATAGATAGTGGTTCTCAAGTTAACTTGATTTCTGAAAGTGTTGTAAAAAACTTGGGATTGAAAACCACACCGCATAAGAGACCCTATCCACTAGGTTGGATTTGTAAGAATGGTAAGTTGCAAATAACAAGGCAATGCACCTTACAATTCATGATCACAAGAAAGTTTGTGGATGAGGTACAATTCGATGTGGTTCCATTGGATATCTGTGGAATAGTGCTCGGAAGCCCTTATCTATTTCATCGAAAGGCTATTTTCTATCGAGAGAAGAATCATTATCATTTGTTTAAAGATGGCTTGTAGTATATTGTGCATTCTCACAGATTTAAGACTGATCGTTCTTTTGCGAATACATGACAATTAAAGAGGGTGATTAATGCGAGTAATGATTTGACTCTCATGTCTATGAATTAAGGTGTTTCGAGGTAGGATACATAGGTGGTCAAGGCTATTGATGAACAAATGTTGCAGGATATGCCAACAAGATAGCTTGTGGAGATAGAAAATGAAAGCATAGATAATTGGGATTCTTCTGGTAAAAATGTTCCTATGGTGAAAGACCATTATGTTGTTGATTTGCTCACTTTTGTATCTGCATTGTTGCTCAATTTGATACTAGTTAGTGGTTATTGGTTAGTGGCTACAACAGTTGATGTAGAGGCATATGGGAGTGATATCATGATGTTTATAATCAACAATATTTTTGTAGTCTTAATCTTGATTGTGAGTCAGGTACAAAGATACACAGATGACATAGGCAAGTGGGGAGGCCATGCCGTCACTTAATTTCTGAATAAATGCAACTTTTCGAGGTCCAAAAGTTCTTTCGGAATTAATTCGGTTGAGTTTACCAAAATATAGATAGAGGGATTAGAACCCCTCACCTCTGCTCTCCTATTTCACTCTCCTCCGCTAGGCTACGCAGATTCTTCAGATATATTTGGAGGTTGATTTTATTTAAAGACTGTTAAATACCCTATTAAATATTATGGAGGGCCGGTGGTTTGAACTGGTGACCCCATATTTATGGGCTGCCACTCCCTACCATTATACAATGTGGTTGTTTTAGGATAAGACTCGGCGGTTTAGAGTTTTGTGGAAAGTGGTGGTGATCCGAAATAAAAGGGTCCCTAAAATTAACATTAAACTATATTCAAGCCAACCCAAAGAATATATTGTTAAAGCTCGAACTATATGAGCCATGTATTTAAATGGGTTGGGATTTTAAAAAGATTAAAAGGTATTTTAAATGTTTATTTTAGAGATATAGTTTAAAATTGGGGGATATGGAAATATTATTGTTTTAACCCCATTTTAGAATGTAAAATAGTATTTAAAGGGGGTAGTGAATTGTGAGGAAAGGGGGAGAGAGTTGAACATTGTAGAATCGGTGTGAGAATTTCTTTTGCGTGTCTGATAGTGAATAGTTCATCTTTGTGCATTGGGAGCTTGAATTCAAGCTTGTTGCACATGGGAGAAGGACTTTGTAATTAATTATTGTCCAAGGAGACATAAGGAGTCTTTGTAACCATTGAGGTGCTTTGTAACCATTTTCTAGAGCTGAATCAAGGATCGATCACTCCATTGGAGGGACCCAGAGATGTAGCCAATTGGCGATCTCCGTTATCAACTTGTGTTTTGTCTTCTCTCTTCTTTCTCTCTTTTGTTCAATCTATCGTTATTTGATCATTATGTTTATTTAAACAATTTGATTGTAATTTTAAGACCTTCATTTAATCATTGCAAAAGTTAACATCTCACGTGCAACAGTCATAGATCCTAACATCAGACCAATTGTGATTATTTCCAATAGTATTCCCATTAAAACAAAGATATTATAATATAGAAAACTATAATAGCAGAAATAAAAATAGAGAAAATAAGAATTTAATGTGTATATTATTCATCAACATATATAGATATATAAAAAAGACATACCTTTTCTTGACACATCCATCTTGTTCTAAAGAGGTTCCTTCTTTAAATTTGTTCATTCAATAGGGCTCTGCTAGTAACTAACTCTTCTCCATTTTCAAACTACTCTAATTGTGATGAATGTGCATCTTCTTCATTGATATTTGCTACTCTATTCTTATTTTTTGATCTCTGTCTTGGTCTTTCTTCCTCATGAGGGCAGTTATATGCTATGCTACTATCATCTCCATAGCTAAGACATGTTCCTCTTCTGAAAACTCTATTTGATCTTCCTTTACCTCTTGAATTTTGATCATGAGGACTATGTGAATCATCATATGTCTAATTTTTTATGTTGCCTTGGTCTTTATTTTTTATTTTTTATTTGAATCATCATTCTAATATTTATATTATCTTTACTTTACATTGTGATATCTTCCTATTTTCTTATTTTCATACCTTTAATTCATTCTTTCATCAATTTTTAAAGCAAATTGATATGCATCCTCCACTGTGTATAATATCACTAAATCCATCTCTTATTTTATACTTGGACTCAAACCATTGGTGTATCTTGCAATCTTCTCCTTAGTTGCTTTAGCATGTCCTATGTGTGTCAAAATCCTATGAAACTCCTCTATACACTCCACTTTTTTGCTTCCTTGTTTTAAATCTTGCATTTTCTTGAAAAAATCTAACTCATAATCCATAAGGATGAGTTGTCTTATCATTTTCTCCACCAATCTATCCCACTTATTAATATTTTATTTTCCTCTCCTTCCTCTTTCTAGTTTCATCTCTTTCAACCAAATTGAAGCATTACATTTTAATATTATTTATGCAAATATCACTTTGTTAGGATCTTCTGCCTCCTCAATTTCAATATATTCTTCCATGCTATTGATCGAATCCATAGCTCTTCAAGATTCAAATTCCCATGGAATGTAGGAAGATCAATTTTTATTCTTTTTTCTATTCTTGACAATACCCTCATGACATGATCATTCACAACTATTGTTGCTTATGCTTTATCTTCTTCACCACTTGTATCATTGTAATTTTCTATAGCTTCATCCCTTCACTCTTAGGTTCTCTCCTTTGAGAAAAATCTCTTTTGATTTCCTCTTGTAAAGCTTCAGCTTGCCTTCTCAATCCTCTCATATTTTTCAAGATGAAAATCATTTGGAAGGTTCCAAACTTCACTTCTAGCTCTACCCCTTCCCCAACCATGTGGGATTCCTCTTGGACACTTTTTTTACAATACCCACAAGCTCAATCTTGGTGCAAACTGACTCCTTTTAGTCAATCCACCTTCGCACTCGGAATATTTTGGTTCTGATACCACTAATGCAAGACAAATCTACTCTTTCTCCCAAAATACAAAACTCAAACATAGACACAGTTAACAATGCAGAGATTCTCTACTCTCTAATGAAATTTCTAGAATAGGATTGCTACATAAATGAAATATATTCTTGTCTTTTAATTAAATCCATAAAACAATAAATCCTTTACCTTCATGGACTTTTATTTTCCTTCCTCTCTTTTCACAACGCCATAATCCTTCTTCTCTACCTTTATGCCTGCCTCTGCAACCATTTGTCCACGAAGCCTAGTCGGCTCTTGAATACTCCATTATCTAGATTAATGACAAACTCTCCTCCTCACTCCTTACTAGTCCGCTACAAACCTTGAGTCGCTCTCTTTTCTCTTGGGCTACAATCTCCCAACTATCATCTGCACATTTCCCTCAGGCAAACACACACAATGCCTTTTCACCATCACAACCTTTCTCCAATGAACGTTCTCCTTATTGGCCTTGTGCAGAGTCTTCTTCTTTCACCATGCTCATGTGGTCATACCACTGGTAATACACTTGTTCTCCCTTTCCCTATGTACTACCCACGATGCTCACTTAGATGCATTTTTTAACTTCCTTTACTCCATACGTTATTAACAACTATAGCACCTTTATATGTTGACAGTCACAATTTCATTTGACAAATGCAATACCTTTCTCTACATATAGGAAGGATTTTGGCAATAGTTGTGGAATCTGGTGATGCCTGCAAATTGTTTCAATCCTTCTATACAAATATAATTTATGTTTATCTTATAATAAGGCATGTTTCAAACAATTCACATGACCGCCTATGCTTCCACATTACATACAGGACTACTAGGGTTGTTATTACTATATCTAATAAAATTTATTTCTAACTTGGAGCGCTTACTCCCCAAACACACATGAGATAAAGATCTTCAACAGATATTATCATTAATTTATCATAGAACAATCTTTTTCAGATTTCATTATGAGGAAACCTTTGATCTACACAAGCGCAATGAGGAAATGCCAAGCAAATAAACAAACTTAGAAAATAAAAAATAAAAAACACTCCCTTTTTGGTTGATGTCGATTATCACCATACCAAGGATGCTGCTGCATCAGAAGGAAACCAAAGGTATGATATGTCTAAGGTATAATGTTATTATTGCAAAAAGTATGGTAATTTTGTGAAAATGTGTTGGAAAAAGCAGGTAGATTCTGGCAAGTAGTCTACATATAAATTATATAATCCTATCATTAAGAAGTATATTTTCATTAGAGATGTTGAGTTCAACAAAAAGAAAAAAAAAAAAAGGCTTGGAATAGAAGAATATATAAATCTATTGTCGAAAGAGTTGCATTATCTCATGGAGATGAAAGATGAAATGAGCAAGCCATACAAGATGTAGATGGGTCGGCGAAAAAATATTGGGAAAAAATTGCTCCACACATACCATGACAATGAATATGGTAGTGACTCATGTTTAGATTGTAAAGACCCAATCAATTATGTACAAAATTTTAGGCTTCCATGTCAATAGAAGTTTTAGGATTAGGCTTGCTATGTGGTGAGATCAATGTATGATTCTTGATCTTATGATTGTAAGTTTGAGATATAAAATAAGTATTAAAGATAAATTAAGATAAATAATCCATTAGGTACGACACATTTGCCAACTTCTAATTCCCACATTTTTAAGAATCCTCAAAGGCATTAGCCATGACATAGAGCATTATTTAGGATGAGTGAAGAAGAACTATGGAGTGTTATTGTGTGCTGGGTTTTCACATGTTTATTTGTGAATTTGATTCTCAAGTGGTAGTAACTTGGTTGAATGAGAAACATCTAGATGATGTCAGTTGGCACTTAGTTGTGGTTATTTCAAAGAGAGAGAAAAACATGGAGTGTGTGTATATAAATTAGAGAGCAGAAGTAGAGAAATATAAAAAGAGGGAGTGATGGGGAGATAGGGAGAGATAAGATAGAAAGAGGGAGAGAAGTGATATATAAGGATATAAAGAGATAGATACAGGGATAGAAAGGATCTAGAGAGAAAATATAACTTGTAAAATATAGAGGGGATGAGTAAGAGGGAGAGATAGAATGAGAGAAAAAGGGGGAAGTGAAGAAATAGAGATAGATATATAGGGAGAATTAGAGAGGGGGAGATAGAGAGATAGAAATATAAAGATATAGGAAGTGATATATGGAGATGTAGAGATGGACATGGAGAGAGTGAAAGAGATGAAGGAAGAGGAGTGTGTAATATCTAGAGATAGTGAGATAGAATAGAGATAGGGAGGGAAAAAGAGGCTGGAGTGTGTGTTTGTGTTCAAGTGAGAGATATATAGATATAAAGATAAGGAGGGAGTAAGAAAACATGTGTGTGTGTAAAAGATATATAGAGATATATATAAAGAGGAAGAAGGATATACAAAAAAATAGAGAGGGGGGAGAGGGAGAGAGATGATATAGAAGTAGAGAGATATAAAATGAGGGAGTGAGAAGGAGAGAGAGAGAGAGAGAGAGATGGATAGAGAGAGGGAGAGATAGAGAGACAGATAGAGTGGAAATGATAGAATGAGAAAAGAGAGAGATATAGGGAGAGGCAAGGAGATATAGATAAAGGAGAGAGATGGAGATGGAGATAATAATCAAATTACATGATACCATCAACATAACACTCCAAGGACATATGATATCCTTTTTATTATTGGCATGAAATAAGTAATCAAAAGTTAGTTACTCTTTCTCCATGTCTCGCTCTAAACATTTAATTTAGGTGTTAAGTTGAAATTTCTTTTATTTTATAAATTAGAATAAAATTCAACTATAATTATTCTATAATAAATAAAATTTAAATAAGAGAAAATGTATAAATTCTAATATCTTTTAATTATTATTTGTAATTCCATTAGAAAACACAAATAATTAGAATACAATTTTAACTTGATTAAATATCAATCCTTAAAAGAAGAAGTGGAAAAATTTGAATAAATAAATAAAAAATAGAATATCTAATAAAAGAAAATAATATTAAAAAAAAAGTAAGAAAATAAATATTTAAATTTAAAATATAATTATTCGATCATTAATAAAATTTAAATAAGATAAATAATTATAGATTAAATTATAATAATTTTAAATTATTATAAAAAAACATAAATAATTAAAATCAATTTTAAACTTAATGAATATTTAACTTTTTAAAAAAGATATTAAAATTTATATATTTTATTTTTTAGTATAAAAGATCTCTTTTTTTTAATTAATTTTAAGCGATTAATTATATAGTCTTCATTCTTCTCCCCAATTTTAAACCATTGATTTCAATAAGTAGGTGATTCACTTCATATAGGGAATACTTTGACATAATAATTATAATATAATTCTAATTTTATAGTGAAAATATATGTTTTTCTTAAGAGAATAATCTTAATTTAATTTAAAAACATAATTTAATCATAATTATAATAATTAAATTAATCTCAAATATAATTACTAATTTATAGTATAATATTATATATATTTTTTGTATTTATGTCATGAATTATAATTAGTTTTAATAAAATAACTATTAATAACTATAAAAGTGAAAATAGACATTTTTTAAATAACTTAAAGAAAAATATTTAAATTTATGACTAAAAGTTATTAAATTATTTTTCATATATTAAAATGATTAAAATTTTTTATGATTTTCAAAAAGTATTTAAAAAAAGAATGATTTCAAAAAATATATAAAATATAACTATAAAGAATAATATAATAGTTAGGTTTATTAATTAATAAAAATATTTGTATTTAATTTCATTTAAAGTAAATGAAATCCTAAATATTGGTTTTATTATCTATATTTTGAGATAAAAAATAATTATGAAAATTTATATGTTTATTCAGAAAAAATAATTTATTTACACTATTATAAATGATAAAAAATTATTATTTTTTTTAAATAGACATTTGAGTTTTTAAAATACAAATAAATCAACTTCTTTCCTTTCTTGTTTCTAACCTATTGTCGAGGCTCTTGGTACACTACGGTTGTAGTTATTATAGGCATGAGTGGAGGCATGAGTAGTTAATGCTCGATGGAGGCGTAGGTTAATGGGCCGAACGCAACCCATGTGCCCTTCTCTAAAGGCGTGGAGGAAGAAATTCTTGTTAAATCATTTTAAGATGCCATCATTGGTGATGTCATGTAGGTCTCGCGAGAGGCCAAATTCTCTCTGGTAAGTGCTTCATCTACAAGCCTCAATGGCGGAGATAGAGGATGAGGCAAGGACCATGCCTTGGCTCCTTGTACTTTCTCTATCTCTCCTAATGATGCCATGATCGAAGCCTTTGAGCTTGAAAATAAAATACTCCAAGACATTGCTATTTTCTTTGCAATAACTAATGTGGATAAGTGTCTAGCTAGGAAATTTCTTGATGATTGGATGAAAAATATATGGGTTAGAAAGCTAGGGTTGAATTTCTCTTTCTGTAGAATGATTCGGAAAGGTTTATTTGTTATTTTCTTTAAGGATAATAAATATCAGTTAGAGGTTCTGCATAAACAAATCTAGGTCATTGGCCAAACCACCTTCAGGGCCCTCAAATGGTCCTTTGATGCGATTAATGAAGACATTCTGGCTATTTCTTGCCCTCGGTGGCTTGTAATTAAAAATTTACCTCCCATTTTTTGGAATTTCATTTCACAAGTTCTTGATCTAATAGGAAAAGTGGTTAGAGTTTATCACTCTACAAATCTTCTCCTCATCCTGGATGCTAGAGTCTTGATTTCTATCAATCTGAGAGTTGACATACCCAAATTTCTTGATATCAAACTGTAGGATGAATCCTTCACCTGCATTCTGGAAACCCAAGGTGGTCTGAACTCATTCTTCCTATGTAGAAGGGAAGGACACGTCAGGTGATCTTTCCCTATTCTCTCGAATAGGTCTAAGCCTAATGTTAACCCACATGGGACTGACGTGAATAAAGGTGGCCCTGCTCCATCCAATTCATCATCTAAACCTTCAAAAGAACCGTCTATTAGAGATAAATTGGACTTTCTCAACAAGACATCAATAATGCAATGGCTAGTTTCCCAAAGGTTCAACTTGTTGATCCCCTAACTTTAAAAATAATACCGACTTCAGCCCCTTTAATGCATAACACCTCCACTCGGCAGTTTCTACAACCGTCTCCTAGATGGATGGAATCGAAGACTTTGTCTCACAGGTGGTCTCAAGGAAAAATAAGAGGTCTAAAAAGAAGAATGTCCAACAACAGGCCTTGGAAAAAATTAGGGCCTGAGGACACCAGAATTCTCATTTTGCCAAACTAGGCTTCGAGGTAGAAGGGTCTAGAACCCCTCTGGAGACTATGGCAATGACCACCCCTGGCAAGGACTCTCATGTCAAGTCAATAGTTAGGAATTTTGAAGGAATGGATTGTGGGGGTGATGTTAATAGGAGTAGGGATGCAACCCCCTGACCTCTGCGATCCTCAATCTATTCTTACAACTAGTCAATCCCAAGCTTGGGATAATCCATCTGACTTGACATTAGTGCAGAATGATTCATTGGATCCTCTAGGGCATGAGGGTTTCTCCCCTAATTCTATCCTCATTACTTCCCTGACCCTTGTTCCTATGAAAGAAAAATCGTTGATTGATGATGATGATGTCCTTTATGATATTATCCCAACTACTCCAATGATTGACAATATTAAAACCCTTTGATCTCTTGAGATAGGAATGTCTGAGGATGATTCCCCAGAAGATGCCTCCTTAGTGGACATTCATGAGTCTGAGGTGGAAACTGAATTGAGATCCAACTTGTCGACCATTAATGGTGAGGAATTAAAGGATACATACAACCCAAATGAGGAAATTTCTGAGGGCGAAGCACTCACCAAAAGGAAAAGAGGGAGGCCATAGGCTCTAAAAAAAAACTCTCTCCCATGCATAAAATGTAACTGAAAGGCGAGTATCCCTAAATTCTTTAACAACTTCAATGCTAACAAGAATGATAAATAACTGATTGTTCTCCATGAAATGTCTATCTTGGAATATCTAAGGGCTAGAGTCCCTTGATAGGAAATATATGGTGAGAAGATTGCTTAATAATCATAAGGATTTGGACTTTGTCCTACTTCAAGAAGTTAAAGCAATTAACTTTACTTTGGATATCAATCTGAACTTTGTTTGGAAGGACTCCCTCAATTTTTTCACTAAACATGAGAAAGGCAAAGGAGGGGCTTCCATTCTTATTAACCCTAATTGGCAAAACTATATCCTTTTCTCTAGAGTCTCCCCTTGCAATAGAGCTATTTGGGTAACTTTCCAACATGGAGACTCTTCCTTCGGGCTATGCACCATCTACGCCTCCAATGACTATAGAGATAGATCTAATCTCTGGAAATGGATTGCCTCTCTTCCTGATATTCCATGGATTTTGGGGGGTGATTTCAATATGGTTGAGCACACAGATGACAAATCAGGAGGTGCTGTTATTGAGTGGAAAGGAGGGGAAAATCCTCACTGGGATAGAATGAAAAACATGAAGAGGCTGTTTGACCCATTGGAAGGATTAAAACATGTTCATAAGGGCATTTGGTTTACTTGGTGCAATTTCCAAAAAGCTGGTAACAGAATCTAATCCAGATTGGATAGATCCTACACTAATAAAGATTTCTTCTCCTTTATCCTGGATCACCAAGACTACCTGATGGTGGTCAAACCCTCCTATCTCTCTTACCATCACCCCATCTTTGTTGAAATTGTCACTAGGTGCGCAAACAAACCCCATAGTAAGACTGGTGGTAAGTTCATTCTTAACAATAGTCTCCTCAAAGACTAGGATGCTCTTGCTACTATACATATAGTAGGGATGTTTAATAAGTGCAATCCCTCTATTGGCTCCTATATCAAAAAATGGGATACCTTGGTTAAAATTTGATAGAAGATCCTTAGCACCATTGGCAAAAAGAAGGCCAAAGATGCCAGGTAGGTTGAGCTTGTTCTATCCTCTAATCTACACAATGCAAAACAAGTCTTTCAAAATGACCCTAGCAACTCTCATCTTACCCACCTAGTAGTAGTGGCTAGAGATGAACTCAGGAAACAACAACATCATAAAGCATAGGTTCCTGAACCAGAGCCAAGATGCTCTGGCTCTATCAAGGAGACAAAGGTTTTTAGTTATTTTTCAACCTTATGAAAAAAAATAATGTAAGGAAAGGATTGACAAGCTATGGGTGGACGGTAAGGAAATTTTTGTTGACGAGGAAATCATGAGTGAGTTCCTCAACTTCTATAATCTGTTGTTCTCCTCTAAGGACTCTCCTACATCCAAGACTGCTAGGGTCAAATGTGGGGCTCTTATCTCTAAGCTTGTATCTCCTGATGAGGTTAATTCTCTTTGTAACCCTTCTCATCTGAGGAAATTATCAAAGCCATTAATTCCCTTCATAATGACAAAGCCTAGGGCCATATGGGCTTACGATTTAATTCTATAAGGCTAATATCGCATGGATTGATGATGATCTTCTTGAGGTCTATAATGAACCCATCAGGATAGGGTCTCTGGGAATCAACATCAATAGAGGTCTGATCAAGCTTATTCCCAAAGAAGGGGACAAGGATCTAATCAAGAACTAGCACCCTATTACTTTGCTCAATGTCTCTTATAAGATTCTTGCTAAGATTCTTGCCTTAAGGCTTGAAAATATCTTACCTAAAATTATCTACTCCACCCAAACTGGTTTCATTAAGGGGAGATACATTTTGGAAAATCTTATTACAAGCTGGAAGGCCATGGAATGGGATAGATTTTCAGATCAAAAGGTGGTCATGTTCTTGTTGGACTTTGGAAATGCCTATGACAAGATTGAATGGGGTTTTATCTCCATTATGCTCCAAGCCTTTGGGTTTCTTGAGATCTTTTGCCAGTTTGTTAAGGTCCTTCTTAGGGATGCTCATGCCCAAGTTGAAGTAAATGATCTAATTTCTCAACCCTTTGAGCTCAGTAGATCTATTTGTCAGGGGTGCTCTCTATCCCCTGCTCTCTTTGTGATAGCCTTCGATGCTTTGTTTTATCTTCTTAGGGATATCTCTCTCTCCCCTAAGGTTAGGGGAATCTCCCTCCCAAATGACTCAGAGCTGATCAAAATCCAATTTGCAGATGATACTGCTCTATTTTTTGAATTATCAAAGGAGAATTTGAATGCTCTATCATCCAAGCTCTATCTATTCTCTGACACCTCAAGGGCTAAGATCTCACAATCCAAATCTACCCTTCTTGGATGGACTAAGAAACCTCTAGATGGGCTCTCTACCTATGGGTATCAATGGGGAGGTCCAAACACAATTGTCATATATCTAGGGATCCCTTTTGCTATCTCTCCTTGCCTTAAGGATATGTGGTCATGGATTAAGGGGAATATTGAATCCAAACTTTCCAAATGGAATAAGCACTATCTATCACTGGCAAGAAGAATGCAAGTGTGCCAAAAGATCCTTTCCTCCTATAGTATTTACTATGCATCTATATGGATGTTCAATAACTATCAAATCAATGAGATATAAAAACCATATGATATTTTTTATGGTCGGATGAAATTGGTCATAGGAAAACTCATTTTGTCAAGTGGGAATGGTTTTGTATGGATAAATCTATTGGAGGTCTGGGTCTTAAGGATTTGAAAATCTAAGGGACTACATTGCCTGCCAAATGGATCTTTCATGCACTTGAACGTAATGAACCATGGAAAGTGCTCATATGTAATAATATTAGGTTTGGGGTTCCTAAGAAAGCTAAATCTTGGAAGTTCCTCCCTATTAGTGATGTGCTAGTTGGATCCTTTCCAGTCTCTACCGTAGGCTCTACTTTTTTTAAAACCATCTAGAAAGCATGGGAAGCCATTAGGTCGAGTGTTGGCAATGGTTGGATCAGCTGAGATAATCAATTCTTTGGAGAAAGGTCAATCTGGTTGAACTTAACCCATAATGGTAAGCCTCTCGCCCTTACTCAAGGGTGCTCGGGCAAAAAATGGTCTAGCAAAGGTATTTGTTGTCTTAAAGATATCATAGCTAATGGAAATCTGATCCCATGGGACGAGCTCTCCAGTAAATTTAAACTACCTTTATCTAATAAGAGAACTTATAACATCTTGTGCAATACTTTTAATCTCCTCCAGCCTCCCAAAACTTGTACTGTTGATGATAACCACTTTCTTTCCTTTGTTTGGTCTGATGGAAGCCCGATTGGGAACCTAAAACCTCTCTCTATTTATAAAACCCTCTCCTCTGACTTCAGTATCCTTAACCATCTCAACTCTATTTGGTACTCTGACCTCTTGCATGCTCAATGGAGCAATATTCTTAAGGCTTTCTGGGGTTCTCCACTGGCTCCGAGGAAAAAAACCTTTAGATGGATTTTACTTCTTGATAAGCTCCTTGTCAGATTTGACTTTACAAAAGAGGACTTGTGCTCTATTTGTAAAGTCAAGGAGTCCAATAGACACATTATTTTTTTACTGCATTATTGCTAAGGAAATTCAGCTTATGTTTGGATTTACTCTTCCATTGCATAGTTGTATTCTTGATGTTGTTATAGGGTGCATTAAAGGCCTTAAGAAAGATACTAATATGTTCTAGAATTTACTTTCTAGTGATATCCTTTGGTATTTATGGAAAGCTAGGAATTTTGAAGAATTTCAAAGGCAAAAAAGGGCCCTTACTATGTCTTTTCAAAGTCTCACCCTCCACTCTGTTTGCTCATAGGTTACCATGGTTTTCAGACTAAACAAAAGAAAAGTTCTGGAGATTCTTATCAGATGGGCATGCTACAGTTTCATCTTTGACCTATCTCATGGATACACATGGGGAAGAACCAATGTTGAGAGAACTCCATTTGTGAACGCCCTCGATGCTCTCATGGAAGAAATCAGGGGAAATGGCCACCGGGTGCGACAGTAGATGATCCAATCTGCTAGGATGCTGGATGATCGCAGACTATTTGAATGGAAGGACCTACAAGATAGATCACCTGGATTTAGTCCAGGCATTCACCATGGACAAGCTTTTTGTTATTAGACATCCCTAGTTTTGTAACTAGACAACCGTTGTAATTACTCAGACATATATTTTGTGCAGAGAACTTGGTTAGATGTCGCATGTATAGGAAGATCTTATTTTACACAGTAATGACTTACTGATAAATCAGTAACTCCCAATTTTGTACCCTAGTTTATTCGCTATTATCAATACAAAAAAAAATACAAATAAATCCAAAAAAACCTAAAAGATCTATCATCCCAAAATTTTTGATCCTATAACACCAAATTTTTGAAACCAATCATAATGTAGATAAATAATTTTTACAATATCTTAAATTTAAAAATATATATCTTAATTTTACAGAAACCAAGTTTTTTTTAAGAAAAAAATAATAATCACTTTTGATTGGTGCATACTAATTGAATAAAGCAGCTTATACGACAAGTACTAATAATATTAATTGCATCATTCATGATGTTTGTACCTCGCCACATAATCAACTGCTGCATCAATACTAGATTCGTGCTACCCTCCCTCTATATCTAGGAGCATACATTCATTTGTTATTGCTTGGAATTTTTTCTCATGAATTTTGTTACAGTAAATCTATTTTCTTTCCATTCATTTAAATTATTTGTTAAAAGGAAATATCTATTTTTCAGAATTTTTTTTATTTAGTAGTACTAAATAATGCAATATATTTTTGGTTGGATGAGCTCTCTTTCTTTGAAAAATGTGATTTTTATAAATTGGTAAGAATTTCCCCCCTCGTAAGTTTTTTATAAATTCGTAAGAGTTTCACCTAACTTGGATTGACAAGATACAGTTCTCACGGTTGTTTTCCTTTTAATCAGCTTCTGAAACTATACAGGAAAAATGTATATCAATAATAAATATAAAACAAAATACTCAACTAATTTTTATTGTTGTTTGTGGTAGGATAAATTTCAAAAAGTTTGATCCCTTTGTAGCAGTCGACACATTTCTTCATTTTTAGGGCTTTATTTTGTTCTCTTTGGCAAATATATATATATATATATATATTTTGATAAAAGTGGATAGAACCACTGAACTATATTAAATTTTAAAAGTTTTTTTACAGAGTCTGGTTCAAAAAGCACTGAAGGGAAAGAACCAGTAAGAAAACCCTTTAGTATTGCTTAAGTAACACAAGCCTATTTTACCCAATACCAAATGCCCATTGGCATAGTACATCAAAAAACCCATCCCAATTACATAAGCCGCATTAGATATAAAGGAAGCCACCAAAAGAAGCATATAGAAGGAAGATTAAAGTATGATCACTGAAGGATGCATATCCATTGCTGCCAAAAAACACCAGTCTGAACCACCCCTATCTATGAAACACAATTCTCCAAACCACTACTTAGAATGATACCACATAGCAGAAATGAAACCATAATTAGAGACCCTGTCAAAATAAACATTATGATCAAGCATAACAGAACCCACACCAAAGAAAAGCCACAACAAATAAGGAGGTTGATGAAGACTACAACTATGCCCTTCTTTACTTCAAATATTCCAAAACTATGGAAGGGATCTCATCCACACTTACCTCCCACATATTAGCTTCACTGTCAATGGCTAAGTTAGCCAAGAAATCTGCAATCTTATTCACTTCCCTATAACAGTGGGAAATCAAAAAGGAATAAAAAAAATCTAATTTTTGCAAAATATGATCAAGTATATATTTTAATTGCCAACAATTCAACTTCTTTTTCATGACACTTTGAATAATAATCATAGAATCACCCTCAATTATCAAGTCCTTAATTCCCAAAGATATAGCCATATCCAAACCAAAGGACAAAGCAAAGAATTCTGCACAATTGTTAGACTTGAAACCAATCGCATGACAACGAGCCTGAACAAATCTTACCTTATGATCATAAATTACCATACTTGCCCCTACTAGGCCAGGCTTCCCATGAGAAGCACCATCAAAATTCAATTTAAAGTGCCCTTGCGGAGGAGGTTTCCAGCAAAGAAAATTTCTCTTACTTATAGCATTAGTCTTATTTAAAATAGATCCATGAGAAGGTAAGACTGATAACATTCTCCAAAGTCGAGTTACCCTACCATCCCAATGAGAAAAAGAGGTAAGGGTTTCCAAATTCTTATAGATAAAAGACAAAGCAACTTCAGAGATGGAAGATTCAATCCTCAATAAAACCTCAACCGAGGAAGAACTTGTTTGTTTAAAAATCCTATTATTATGCTCTAACCAAATATTCCAAATCACAATAGTTGGAGAAATAATCCAAAGACATGCATAGAAAGATGAAGCAAATAGGAGAGGCCACGCTCTAAAGTGGGAAAGGAGATCCTTACCAATAACAAAGGATAGATTAAGCTTTTCAAAAAACCATTGCCAGCAAGCATAGGCAAAATCACAGTGAAGAAACAAGAGTTCAGAGGATTCTAAATTTTTATTACAAAAGACACAAGAAAATAATGTCATAATACCCAACCTATCCAACCTCATTCCTATAAGGACCCTATCTTGCACTGCTAACCAAGCAAAAGCACCAGCCTTTGGGAGGCAAGCCATATGCCAAAACAACTTGTATGGCCAAGTAGATAAATCTTTAGCAACCAAGAGGGAGTTATAGCCATCCTTAACTGTGTACTTACCAGAGATATTCCTTGTCCAGATAAGCTCATCATCGGCATCAGAAAAATTATTACTCTCTCCCCCAACATCTTTTCGTATTCCAATTTCACATTTTGATCAATATCTAAAAACTCAATTGATTTCCATTTTGCCACCTTAAGATTCCCACTATACTCAATTTCAAAATAATCACCCACAAAGACACCCCAAAGGGAAGAAAGAGTGGAAATTAAAGGAGACCAATCCCTTGAGTTCACCAAAGGGGGATGTCCATTCCAAACTTCCTCCCAAAACCTGACCTTTCTACCATTATGAACAATCCATGAGAGATGAGGCAAAATCGCTGATCTACACTTACATAGAAAATTCCAAATAGCTGAACTAGACGGTAAATTAGAAACTTGAAAAACATACTCTCTTGGTCTGTTATTTAAATATTTAGCAAACATAATTTGTGCCCAAAAGGAGAATGGTCTCTCATACAATTTCCAAACCAACTTAGCACCTAAGGCTAAATTCTAACTTTCCAGACTCCTAATGCCTGTGCCCCCAAGGTTTTTAGGCAAACAAACTTTATCCCATGCTACCAAAGGGAGTTTCTTCTTACGTTCTTTATTATTACTCCAAATGAAGGACCTAAGAGTATCTTGCAAACTAACAAGAACCACTTTCAGAGACTGCAAAACAGACATGAGATAAATAGGAACAACATTTAGGATAGACTTAATAAGAACAATCTTACCAGCCAAAGATAACCATCTATGATTCCAGGATAGGATCCTTCTAGAGATAACTGAAATGATCTTATCCCAAAACTCAACTCTATCCTTCTTAATGAAGAAAGGTATACCAAGATAAGAACAAGGAAGATTTCTAGATGCAAATCCCCAAAAAAATCTTCAATCTATCCTAAACAAATTGTGAAGCATGAAGGAAAAAAATCTTTGACTTATCAACATTGACTCTCTGACCAAAAAAGGATGCATAATTCTGTAATATCCCCTTTATCACTTTTGCCTCACCTAAAGAGGCCTGGCCAAATAACAAGGTATCATCTGCAAACAAGCAATGCGAAATGCTTTGTGGAACATTATGAATCCTAATTCCCTTCCAAAGCCCTCCCAGCTTAGCGGCTCTTATAGCCCAACTGAACGTTTCAGCTAGAAGAATGAAAAAGAAAGGAGACAGGGGATCCCCCTGCCTCAAACCCCTAGAAGAGAAGAAAAAACCACAAGGGGAGCCATTAATTAAAACCAAGAACCTTGCAGAAGAAATACAAGCATGAATCCATTTGACCCATGCCTTGGAAAAACCCAATTTAAGTAGAACAACACACAATGCCCCCCATTCTACTCTATCATATGCTTTCATCATATCTAATTTGAGGATCATGGTCGGGATTCTCTGAGTAGAAATAGCTACCATAACAATAGAACATAAATAAGGCAATATATTTTCTTTCAATATTGTGATTTTTTATGAATTAGTAAGACTCTTCCCTCTTCAATTTTTATAAATTGGTATTAATTTCTCCTAACTAATTTCATGCATTTATTTCTTTGTCTGAAATAGGTAATTGCTTTGGTAAAGACGAGCCAACTTCTTGCAAGTTTCCCTTATTCTTGGTGGAGGGACAGTTTTCATAATACTCGTAACAATTTGTATGGCCAAGTAAAGTTTGAACTTCGTTTCCATATCAAATTTCAGGGGCTGTGAAATTAAAGGAGGTCCAGGACAAAACTGTTTCACTCTCTTACAAAGAGTTGAAGAGCATGTATTACATGCATGGCTACAAAGGGTTGAAAATCATGCATTACATGCACTCATGGGAAGGGCTTAAAAGTCAATCCTTCAAGGAATTCTCTACAAGTGAAGCAACATATTCACTTATATCAGAAGGAGAGTCTTCAAATTATTCAAACTCTTCAGTTGTGGACGATAGGAGCCACAAATTAGTAGAGATTCAAATCATGCAGGAGGAGTTGGAAATTCTTAAAGTAGAGAACATGAAGCTGCACAATGAAAATATAGTCAATGTAAAGCAACTAAATGTTCTTGGAGCAAAGATCAACAAATTGCAAAAGGGGAAGAAAAGCCACAAATGCATGAAGGATGAATCTGAAGCGATTCAGCAAATGCTACTTCTTAAAGAGAATGTGTGTAAGTGGGAAGAAGAGAACTCAATGCTGTGTACATGGAAACTTTGCGAAGCAATAGGGCAGCTTTGTCTTACCTTGGATATGCTAGTGGCTATGAATAGGAGATTGGATCAATTTTTCGAAAAATTCGAAGGGGAAGGGAGAAACAGCACCTCAAAAATTTCATGGTGGAAGAAATTCTTGACTATTGAATGGTGGATGAGGAAAATTCGTGAAATTTTTGAATTGTATATTTTGAGGAGAGGATAAGCTCCTTTATTTTATTTAGTTCCTAACTGTTCATTTTATGTGGATTAACTTTTATTTATTCCATTCAATATTAATCTCATGGTGGGAGAAATTCCTTTACTCGATTGTGGGTTCAGGCCCTGATTTATTTTAAAATACATATTTTGCAGTGCAATGTTGCAAATTTTCTAAAGAAAAATCAAACCATAAAAATGTTTGAAGGACTTACAAGATTTCACAACTAAACAAAATCAAAGTAAATACCCACAATTGGTGTTCTCTATTGGTTATGTAGAAGTCATAATAATTTAAAAAATAATAGTATCAAAATATGCCTGCCTAGTAATCCCACGTAAGATAGATCTCCAAACTTAAGGTCTATCCTAAAAAATACATTACAAACATTTTTTTGCATTATCTGCGAGTAGATAAATATATAATAAATATTGGTAACAGCCTACAGTGAATGAACTGAAGAAATCACACAAGGCAGTGACAAAATGGCAGAGAAGCAAGCATGGGTTCTACCAACAAAAGACCTAAATCTCAAGTTGGAAGAGCTGCTAAAAAATCACAGAGAATAAAAAATAAGTCGTGAAATCAATATGCCATAGATATTGGCACTGAGTCTAAGCCCACTAGTGTATAGTAACAAACAATATAACACTAACAAGTCACCCTTAGAAGAAAACAATGAAGAGATTAGTCCATCCACGGAAATTTTAGGAAGCCATTGGTTTACATGAGCACAGATGAGCAACAAAAGGCTCTGAAAAATTGCTTGTGATCATTCACAGTTACATAATTGTTGGAATAAAGGGAAAGCAGAATAAGTAGATAAATAGAGTTTAAATTAAACAATGAGAAAACGTTGCATCTACTGGGCTTCAGCTCATATATGTTCAGCGCTAATTAAACTAAACAGACACATATTCATCAAAAAAATATAATATCTAATTAAACTAAATAGACACATATTCATCAAAAATATTATGGGGATTGAAAGTGTCCCTAATAAAAGTTAGTACTCAAAAAAAAAGAAAAAGTTTTTGGCTCTTTGTGAATGCTCCGAATTCACAAATCATGTGGCTCACTATCTTCTCTGCCCCTAAATGAAAGCAATCATTAAGTGAAGAAGATGGGACCTGGTAGGTGGTGGAAAGCAAGAAGTCCAAACGCCATAGGAATACCCATCACAGTCTGCCAAACCCTAAGTTGTTACCCTCGGGTGCTATGACCTACTCTGCCCCGTCCTCCTGGCCGCTGCTTGGGGCACCAAATATGCATGTTTCCCCCCCTCCTTCCCTCCTCCCAAAGGCCATCTCAACAAATCGGTGGGTCAAGCCGGAGAGTTTAGAAAGGTACTAAACCACCCGTGGCTTAAGGCAAATCCTACTTCGTGGGGGTTTTCATGGCAAAACAATAACATAAGAGCAACCCTCCCTCACCCTCAAAAGTCGAAAGACAGGTCATGCTTGCCTCCTCCGAAACCTAAAGGTCAAAATCTTATGATCAAGGTGGAATCAGATTCTCTTGAGGAGAATACCATTTTTCATCAGAGCAATAGCTTCATTACCAAATGGAGCGTGCCCTATCATTCTTTCAATGAAGTTAAAGGTTGGTGGGAGTCAAAATTCCATTAAGTAGTAAGTATATTTAATTTGAGCTCTCAATGCATTTTAATTACATGCATTAATTCCAGTGTAAAGAAAGACCTACTTAGAAGCAAAGAGAAATTGCTTAACGGTTGTATTTTTTATTGTATTGATTGGATTCCCAACTTTAACCCTTAAACATTTACTTTTCAAAACTCCTTATATTGGGTCAATATCGACCCTCTTCTAGCTAAATTTCATTCTCCAAAAATAATAGAATTAATTGCGGAAGGGCTAGGGAAATGCCTGGCTTTTACAGGCATTTGGGATAGGAACTTTGAGAGAGATATAAAAACATTAATCGACCTAAAAACCACTAACACTAAATTGAGCCCTCTTGATCTAATTTCCTTAGTAGAGAAGTGGGAGATCATCCCTTTAATGCATGACGACATCATTGACACTTCAGAATTGATCATCTTCCATAAGAGAAATTTTATCAAAGAAACAATAATCAACCCCAATCCTGTTGAAAGCAAAAAGCATACCAACAACAACCAGCCATCCTCAGGGCCTAAGACTCATCCCATCCCTCCTATAACTGCAACCATAGCAAGATTGCCCTCTCTCAATAAAACTAGGGCAAAATTGCCCACTTCAGGCACATCCTCTCATACTTTAGTCCCAGTAACCAAGAAAGCCAAAACCCTGCCATATACTTCATCTGGCATAATAGAACATAATTCCCCTCTCAAGAATCCTATCTCAGTTCCATCTCATGCCCCTTTGGTCAGTCGGATTATGATCCTCTCTCCTACTGTCATGCAACAATCCCCCAATTTAGTCTAGGTCAATAAAAAACTGGACAAGGACTCCACCTTTTTGAACAGAGAAGCCTTAAGCGACCTACTTGAATTCACCAACTCCTTGAAAGAAAATATAGCTGAGTAAATAGAGATTGTGGAACACAGTTTGGCTAATGACGATGATCTTAGAGACTTAGAACATGTCTCAAATCTGGGAGGCTTAAAGGACTTTACTCACAATGATGTTCAACTAGACTCAATATTCAACTCCTCTTTCCCTCCTCCTTCTCCATGGCTATCTTCAAAGTTAGAGATTCCTGGAGAGGCCTCCACCACTCTCACTAAGGAAAACCCTCTCGAAGCAGTTCCATTAGGTTTAGCCCTTAACATGGAAGGTAGGAACAAACTGGATTGTGGATCCTCCTAGAAGAGGAGAGGGAGAAGATCAAACTCGGAGTTAAGACTATTAGATGGAAAGGCTCTGGACCAAACCAAGCTTACAAACATTTTCAATTTAGGGAGGGGGAAGTTCCCTCCCACGTCACCATAAAACTATTATTGTGGAATGTTAGGGGCATCAACGCCCCTAACAAGAAGCGCATCCTCAATCGTTGCATCTTTAAGGTCAAAGCTAAAATTACTATTATTTAGAAAACCAAGCTTGATAGTCTTGCAGAGGACTCTTTTAGGAAACATTTAGGGAAGTACAATTGGTCAGGTTTCCCTACAATTAGGGCTTCTAGAGGTTTAGGTATTATTTGGGACCCCAAGTGTATCTTTGTAGAGATTATAGAGACCAACAAGTTTTGGATGGGACTAGACATCAAATGTATCAGTAATAACCTAAGATTTAATCTGATTAATGTATATGGTCCTACCCCGAATGACTCAAAATGAACAGTCTAGGAGGAACTCTTCACCTTCATGAGTAGGAATAAGAACAAAGATTGCATAATAGGTGGTGATTTTAATGCCATAAGCTGTCTAGCTAAGAAATCAAGTGGTTGCTCTAGAGAACCTCAATCCTTAGTAGATTTTAGAGAATGGACCTTCGAAAATAACCTCATGGATATTACTACAGACAATGGTGTCTTCACATGGACCAACAGAAGATCTGAGTTCAGCATGATAGTAGAAAGATTAGACGGATTCCTTATTAAGGATAACTTAGGCATCCTCAACAATATTTTAGTCAAGGAATCCATCCTCCCTTTCTCGTGCTCTGATCACTTCCCAATCCAATTATCTATGGCTGAAGACCTCAAGCCACTGAAATGTCCATTTAAATTTGAGCTCATGTGGATGAAAGAAAAAAATTTCATTTGTATGATAGAAAAGTGGTGGTCTTCATTCAAGGTATCTGGATCCAAAATTTTCTTCTTTGTATCTAAGCTTAAAATGATCAAACAAGCTCTCCTCTCATGGAATTAGGAAAAAAATGGCAATATCTTTGAAGCCAAAGCTAAACTCGAGTTAGAACTAAATAAGATAAATGAATCTATGATCAAATTTGGGATGGACCAAGAACATTACTTGAAAGAAAAAACACTCATGAAAAAATATGAAGATATCCTATCTAAAGAAGAAACATTCTAGAAACAAAAATCACGAGATACTTGGTTAGCTGATGGTGATAGGAACACTAAATTTTTTCATGCTAGTACTAAAGCTAGAAGGAGTAGAAACAAAATAACCAAAATCATCGATGATAATGGCCGCTTGATAGAAGATCCTAAAGGAATAGCCAAACACACTATTAACTTCCTTTAATCCCTTCTCAACTCGGACTCCTCCAATTTGACTTCCCAGGAAATTCTCCTCCAGAATATCCCTAAACTAATTTCTAATGAACATAATATGGTTCTTAATCAGAGCTTCACAGCAGATGAAATTGAGAGAGCAATAAAAGAATTGCACCCGGAAAAAGCTCCTGGGCCGAATGGCTTCCCATCTACCTTTTTTCATTCATGCTGGCATTTTTGGGGATTGGAATTAGTGGATGCTCTCGAAGGTGCCAGAAAATCAGGTAGGATCCTTCAAGAGATTAACAACACCTTCATTACCCTCATTCCTAAAAGAGCTTCTATTGATACCTTGGACAAGTTTAGGCCGATCACCCTCTACAACACACTCTATAAAATCTTTACAAAAGCACTAGCTAATAGACTCAAACCCCTCCTTCAAATTATCATCTCAGAAGAAAAATTTGGTTTTGTTCTTGGCAAATCCATCTTGGATGGGGTTATTCTCACCCATGAGGCAATTCACTCCTCTCATTTCAATTTCATCCCCTCTATGTTCATCAAACTAGATATCAAGAAGGCTTACGATAAGGTGGATTGGAGGTTCCAATACAAATGTATGGTAGCTTTTCACTTCAACAAAAGCTGGCTCAACTTGATATTCAAATGTATCTCAACTCCCCAATTCTCAATATTTGTTAATAGCTCTCCACAGGGCTTCTTCGCAAGTTCTCAAGGTTTGAGACAAGGGGACCCTATATCCCCCTTTCTCTATATTATCATGGCAGAAGGTCTAGGTAGGACAATTCAAAAATCTCAAGAGCTTAACAACATATAAGGGATTAGAATAATGAGCAATGTCGATCCAGTAACTCACCAATAATTTGCAGATGAGACTCTTCTGCTAGGGAATAGTTCCTCCTCTGAAGCTCAAAACTTCAAAACAATACTAGAATGGTACGCGAAAGCCTCTGGTCAAGAAGTAAACAAAGAAAAAACCAAGGTCTTTTTCCTTAATACTAAAGATGATATAAAAAAGGAAATTCTTAGTACATTCTAGGTTTCCAGTCAGGATCTCTTCCATGTATTTATCTAGGTCTCCCTTTGGATAAAGGGACTAGAGTAAACAATCTTTGGGATGACATCCTGTCCAAACTAGAATCAAAATTGCAATCTTGGAAAAGTAAATGGCTATCTTTAGTAAGCAAAATTGTATTGATCCACTCTGTCCTCTCAGCAATCCCTTAGTATTACATGTCCTATCTACAAATCCTCGACTGTATTAGGGATAGACTCATATGGATCTTGAGGTCCTTTCTATGGCAAGGATTGGGAGACAAGAAGAAGTATGCATTAATTGCATGGGACACTCTCTGCCTACCTAAACTAAACAAAGGCTTAGGTTTCTGGAATCTAGATAGCTAGAATAGGGAACTTGGAGCCAAACTAGTATGGAAAATATACAAAGAGACACATTTGAAATGGGTCAAAATAATAAAAGGAAAGTATCTAGGCAATCTCGACTCAACTAGCATCTTCAAAATACCTCTCCTTCCCAAAGGATCTAGAATATGGAACTTCATTTCCTATTGTAGAGGAGTTATCTTTGAACAACTTTCTTAGAATATTGGTTTAGGTGAAAAAGATTTATTTTGGGAGGACTCCTGGAGTGGTTATCCCCCTTTTAGCAGCCTAATTAATGAGGACTCTTTAAAATAGGAGCTGGAAAACTCTGTAGGTAAGCTAGTCAAAGACTATGTTTCCTTCCCCAAATCGGACGTGGCCTTAGAATGAAGTTGGAAGCCCCTTATAGTATCTCCTCCCAACCAAAGAGGATATTATCTCCTTCTCTCTATTCTCCAGTCTAGGAAGCTCTCATTCAACTCAAGCCAAGACAAATTAATCTAGCTTCGCTCCCCGAATGGGGAATATAATATAAAATGGGGCTATAGGTCGGCACACAAGCTAGAAACCAGACTGGCTTCCAACCTCCCTTCATCCATATGTTGGCATAAATCCCGCTCCCCAAAATATGGGACCTTTCTTTGGGCTACCTTACAAAAAAGGATCCTCACAAAGGAGTGATTCTAGAAATTAGATTTTGCAGGCCCCTCTAGGTGTCCACTGTGTTGCAAAAGGGAGGAAGATCTAGACCACCTATTAATAAATTGTGAATTTACCTTATCTTGTTGGCATTGGTTATTTAACAAACTCAATTTAAGTTTGGCATGTCAATAGTACCTTCTTTCCTTTCTTCAAAGTTGGCCAGTTTCCCAAAATGTCAGGCATTATGGACATATTTGGAACATATCTCCCTCGATCCTCCTCTGGGAAGTTTGGAAATAAAGGAATAGATGAATTTTTAAAGATAAATCCCTTAATAAGGAATCCTTGCTTGTCAAAATTTAGGCATCTATCATTGAGATCGCCAATATCTTCATCAGGAAATCCCCTCTGAAGAACTCAAAATTTTCTCTTAGGGATGAAGCTATAAGGAAAAGATGGGTCGGTATCATTCTTCCCATGTTTGTCAGTTTAGGAGATAATCACAATTTATCAGACAGAAGGCAATGTGTTTGGGGTCCCCCACCCCCCGGTTGGCTCAAGCTTAATTCTAATGGAGCTTCTCGAGGTAACCCTGGCATAGAAGGTGTAGGTTGTGTTATCCACTCTTGGGAAGGGGAAGAGGTTGTTGTTCTTGCCAAACCTATAGGGACAACCACTAAAAATGTGGCAGAAGCCAATGCAGTGGTAGAGGGGTTGTTGCTCTGCCACAAATTAGGAATTCAAAATCTTGAAATTGAAGGAGACTCTGTAATCATTATTTACTCTCTCAGATTAGGAAACTCTTGCAACTAGAAAATCAACAATTTAATCAAAAGGGCCAAGGATTTACTCCCTTATTTTAACTCTATAATTTTCAATCACATCTATAGAGAAGGAAATCATAGAGCAGATGAACTTGCCAATATAGGAGCAGATGATAATGAACTCAAAAATCAAGGCAAAATTAGAAGCCTATCTGATTCAGTAATCCACCTCTCCTCATCCTCTTAAGATATCATACATATGTTAACATCTATAGGTCAGTTAACCAGGCTCACTTCCTTATTTCTCCCCACTCTCCCTCTCTGTCATAAGCAGAAAATAGCCAGTCAACTTGATACCCCTCAAGCATTATCATTTGTCACACTGTGAACCCTAATTCATCTCAACTTAGGACTCCTTCTTTAGGTATATCAATATGCATAGGCAAAAATTAAATTAAGAATGTCTCACCATTTCTACTCAATCTTTGCTCCCCTCCTTTAGTAAGATCAACTTCATCCTCTCTCATTCTCCACTCCCAACCTTTCAAATTTGTCCATCCTCAGATATCAAGCTTTCCTTATACATCAACTCACATATGAACACATTTATACATATACATACATAAAGTTACATATACATTCTCATATATAAGCCTTCATTCTCTCATCCTTAGACATATGCAAATATATTGAAACATACACTAATATATCTATATGCATGCAATTATATGTATATACTTATATACTTACAATAGACACATATTGTCAGTATATGGTCTTATCTGTAATTATATATATGTAGATAAGGACATGCATATATTTATATTGACCTTCATGATTTCTATAGTTCCTCCTAAAATAGATTCATTTTCACCCTCATAGATCTATAGATCTATATGTATGTATATATATGTGTATGTATATATGTATATATATATATATATATATATATATATATATATATATATGTATGTATGTATGTATGTATATAAACATACATTTATAAATACATTTAAAAATATAGATAAACAAATATATATATATATATATATATATATATGTATATATATGTGTGTGTGTGTATAGTGTATATATATATATTTACATATACATATATATATATATATTTATATATGTTTACATATACATATATATATATATTTATTTATTTACATATACATATATATATATATATTTATTTACATATATATATATATTTATATATGTATTTAAGTATTATAGTATATATTTATATTTATATCTACACACACACACACACACACACATATATATTTCAACACTCATTCATTCTCTCACTCACACTTGCCCATCTTAGAGAATAGCCTAATAAGCTAGGACTGCCAAGGAGATTATTCCCCATTATATCAAATCCTATCTAGCTCTATTTACTACTCCTTCCTTGGTGTTCTTAGATAACCTCATCTTGCCGCCACTCATTATTTCACATCGAATTCTGATACTCGATCATACCCGCTCCTGAGATTTCATTCCATTGGCTGAGTTGTATTAATCATCCCCTGGCACATGCCAATCATGCAAGGATTAATTAGACACTAATCATGTGCGATGCCGAATGATGGAATTATGAGGAAGTAATAGAATTCATTACTCTATGATTTGTTACTATGTTAAGGATATCAAGTACCTCAACCCAATGCTTCATAATGAAGGATAATAATTTTGGCTCAATCTCAAATAATATTACTGCATTCCCAGTTTCGAATTCCAAAACCAACCCATTGGCTTTATATAGGTTCTCCCTTTTATTTTTCTTTTATCCTTAGTGAGATAAATCCAGACGCTATGGACACTATTCTCAAGCTTAAATGCTACAAGAGATAAATGACTATTTATGGTGAGATAAAGGAAGCTCAACAGAAGCTCGACTAAAAAGTGTTGTAAATTCCCCTCACGACCTGGTCATTAATGGCTTTTCACAAATCTTAGGGGAAGATTTCATCCACAATGAGGACTTAACAATAACCAATTCTGATATCTCCTCTATGTTTTTAGCTATAGTGTTCCATTTTGAGCCCAATAGGGAGTTTATCAGGAAGCTCTATTTAAAATTCTTTAAGCACAGTGTTTTGGTAGAGCTCTATCGGGTAATGGTTAATTTTACCACTAATCTTCTGGCCCCCAAGCCAAGGCACAATGACATTCTAATGTGGAACAACCACTAGGTTCCCCGGTTCCTAATTTTGATTAACGACAACTCTATGAAGTTTACAAATAGGTGCCCCATCATCTAGATTAATATCAATTTCCTCATGTGGTGGTTTCATGTGAAATCCCCTCCCTACAAACAATGGCTGGTTGTATACCTCTGGGATGAAGGACTTAATGTGGACTTGGCAATAGGGATGGAAGACTCTGACCTGAATTCTCCTGCCTCACAAAAGAGCTCACCTCTGGACCAAGCAGGGCCTCGAGGGAAAGGGTTCACCTCCCAAGAGAGATTTTGATTTTGATTCACTACTAAAACTTTATAAGACTCTGTTATACTTAAATATCTATAGTTAGCTACTGACTTTTATTTTGAAGTTTTAGATGTTTCTTGCAAACAATTTGGATACAATTAGTTGCATATAAGATATATACTATTAAACGCTTAATACTTCTTTGTCTAGATGTTTTTGCATTATCATATCATTTCAATTATGGAATAGGTTGGATGCAATTTCTTTGTTAAAGGACCCATTAACAAAGTATCTATTTCAGCATAAACATAATCACATAGATACAGGTGTGTACATTTACTACTATGCAGAGACATATACACATCTGCATTTGTGTGGCTATATTTATGAGGTAATATATACTTCTAGGCTAATATAACACCTTCACGTTTCTAAAATATCTTTTATGGGGACCCACTTCTATTCATTGGGTCTCATTCCTCAGATGTTGGCTTTGTGGATCTCCCTTAAATGATTCTCATATTCTTTTTTTAGAAGTTGGCCTCTCTTGAGTGGCTCTCTTTTTCCTCCTTAGGTGACATCAGCCATGGCTGTAATGACCCTGGTCTATTTCATACTTACATTTTGGTGTTCAATCTTCTTTTGATAAGTGGTAATGCAGGTTTAGCTCCAAAATTGCTTCCAGGGCAATCTAAGTTTGGGTACCCCCAAGACACTTGGCACTAGGCCCTAGATCGAATCGACAAAGCCGAATTATTTCCTTCCCTCTCTTATCATATTTCTACTTAAAATTATTCAGTTCAACCTGACCTTTCAGTTTGCAAGAGAACCATGTCTCTGTATTTCTGCAGGTTCCCAAACTAACACGGAGACCCCTCCCTCTGAACAGCGATAACAAGATTGAAAGCATCTTACGGACACTATCAACCACTTCTTGACACCTAAAGGACCCAACCTAGACTCTAGTGCCTCGCCACAGAGGTTCATGTTTAACATCGATGTTCAAGAGGAATTTAGTCAAAATCTATGATAATGTAATCCCTCGAATAGCTCTCATTGGATAATTGGCTTTCAAGGATATGTAAATTATTCTAGGATTTATTGTTGGGCAAGACCAGAGGTTTTATTTGTTTGGTTCTTTCCTACTAGTGCCCACATTGAACCGAACTTGTACAGATTTGTAATTATTTCTCCTAATTAATAAAATTTATGGCCTTGGCCCATTATCAAGCAAAAAAAAAACAAAAATAAAAACTATCAATTTCAATTTCTTTCTTGACTTTTCTCACTGATACTTTGAAATCTAAAATTTTCAAATACTAGCGATCAAACCTAAGAAATCTTAATCATGAGCTCTGGCCCTTTTGGTAACTAGTTCATCGTAAGTTTAGGTGTAAATACTTCTTGTTTCAAAACCTCCCATAGAGTCACACTATTGGTGCTCGAGAATCCCAATGGGCTCTGATGGCTTCAAACATGCTTACAAAAATACCATAATTTGCGGTATTTGATCATATTATTTCATCTATTTACATCTTCACTAATCTTTTTATGAGTTTTGACAACTAATATCCTCCTACGTTTTTTTGATTTCTTTCATCAACTCTTCTTACTTTCTGTAGATTTCAAATATACTCTCTTGCAATCTTTCAATCTCTCTCAACCTACACACATACTCATCCAATCTCCTCAATTTTTTCACATTCTACAAAACCACCTTCAAAATGGACATCAAAGACAAAACAAAATGTACCATGAAATCCTCTACTTAGGGTCTTTTGAGACTATGATTTTCTTTCACTAAAATTAAATTTCATCGTCAAACAACTAAAAAAATTTGTTCCTTTCAAACACTCCAAAGGTATGGGCAACAAACCTTTCATCTATTAGCTGACTTCCATTCATTGAAAGTGATGACTATTATTGGCCTTCAAATGGCTTCTCTTGAATTTGACAACACCTTGTGAACACCTTCCACCTTCTACTTGGCCATTTTAGTGTCTGCATAATAAAAAATGTGCTCAATAAGGTGACACTTCCCTTTTCTAAGGGTCCCCCTTCTTGCTATAAACTTCTTATCTTTCCTATTGGTAGTAGCCACTCCTTCAAGTTCTTCCTTCTATGAAAGGCGCAACTTGTTGAATTTGTTGTGCCTCTTTTTTGTTGGTATCATGGCAGTTTTGACCATCTCTTTGTAGTTGTAGCTATACATAATCAACGATTCTACCTCTCTTTGCAAATGCATAATTTGATCTAAATTATTTCTATGTAGCTGTTTGTTGTCCTCATTTTTGTTTTCAAAAATGAAGGACCATTACATGAATTTTTTGTGAAAAAATGAAAAATTTTACTCTATGGTATGCTACTTGAGGTAGAATTTTGACTATTCCTTGGACTGGCTTAATCCTCAGTCCATTATTGAACTACATTTTGAATTTCATCAAATTTTGGGTTCATTTGCTATGCCTTTCCTTCAATTTCGGGTTTTAAAACCCCGACTGCAGGTGGAGAATTTTCTTCAAACTAAAAGTTTTAATCATATTCATTGTTTTGGTCTTTGTAGGGGAATTTTTGACTAATTACATGTGCACTTTTATTTCAAATATGTTACTTGTAATTTGTTTTAAATTTCCCCTTTGTTTTTTTTATCTTTTTTATTATTTTTTGGTCATGTTTAGTTAAAATAGGGATTTTTTGGCTCAATTGCAAGTAAACTTGCAGTTTGGTCAAAAAACCCCTACTTTAATGGTTTTTACATGTAATAGGGATTTTAAAATCCCCATTACATATGTGCAAGTATTTATAACTTGTTGTACGGATTTTATTTCCCTTTTACAAGTAATTTAAACTTGCAGTTTCCTCCAAAAAACCCGATTTTGCCTTGCAAATGCATTTTTGACAATTTTAAACTCGTCATTTGTCCAAAAAAACCCGATTTTGGCTTGGTAAGTGAAAAAGTAAAAAATAAAACTTGCAATTTGTCTAAAAAACCTGATTTTGGCTTGTAAGTGGAAAAAGTGAAAATAAAACTTGTTATTTCCTCCCCAAAACCCGATTTGCATGATTTTTGGCAATTCGAACTTGTTATGTGTCTTCCAAAACCCGATTTGCATGAAAAATGGATTTGTTGAAGATGTCAAAGTTATTTTTTGGGGAGATTTTATAGAGATGAAAGGAGTCTAGGATTCTATCCTGTTCTCATGCATTTACAAACACATTTTTCACCATTTAGAGTTTATTATTACTAGTTTTTGGAGCTAAATCAGCAAAAATGTGGTTCTTTCAATCCACATTTTGGGCATTTTTTACTCCACAAGTCTACATTCTCCTAAATCATTTTCCCTTCTCTCACCTAGGCATGGAGTTTGGGATAAGATTCAAACTATTTAATGATCCATTAATGATGCATTGAATACCACATTTTTAGCAAAAACGTGATTCCTTTGGCTGCAAATTTAAAGCGTTTAAATGCCACGAATCTTTGATATGATGAATTGTTTTTGCTTTCCATTCTAATGCATTCGGATTTAAGGAAGATTTGACCTCTCCTTGTGCCTCCAAGTTTGCATTTTGCTGCCACGTTTTTCATATAAGACATTCTTGCAAAAATGTGTAAAGGGTTTGGCATTGCGGTTTGGGTTTATTGACCGGTTTTGCTTCTTCATTCCAAGGATTGTTGCATTATTGGAGAAGCATTTGCATTTTTAAGAAAGGTATGTTCTCTTTCCTTTCTTTCCTTCATTTTATTATTTTCTTGTTTTCTTTATTTTCGTTCTTAGTTGCATTTTTGGCATGTGTTGATTCTTCCTCCAAAAGTTGGTTTTTGTGAAAGAAATCTTCCCCTTGGTATACAATTTTTGAATTGCATTGTTCTTCTTAAAATTCCCTCTTTACTTGTATTCGAGATTTTTAATCTTGATTACAAGTTCACTGGAAATTCTTGTTCTTCCCCTACGGTTAAGGAATTTAACCATTTTTGGTAAAAATTCCAAGTTGAAAAGTGTGAAATACCCCTCCCTTGCAAATTTGGGTTTTAAAAACCAGATTACATGTCGAAGAGTTCTTCCCATTTTCATGAAAATGACTTTCCTGGATTTTCCCATTTCTATCCATTCATGTTCCCCATATCCGTACTTTCCATTTCCATCATTTCTTGCAAGTCAAAATCTCATTTTTTGTCCATTTCTCCATTTTCGAATTTACAAGTGTACTTGTATTCCAGTTTTAAAACCCTAATTGCATGTATGTCCTTTCCAACTTGTATACTTGTGAAAATTCTCCCAAGATCTGAAATTGGTCAAAGTCAAGATTTTCCCATTTTTACATATTTCCCCTCTTCCTCTCTCAAAATCGTGAAATTCAAAAATCAAAGTTTTACCCATTTGAAGAAGGAAGAATGATATTTGCAGCTGACTATGATGTTGCCTTAACTCTTTTAAGTCTTCATCACAGCATTCTAGGTTCACAATCAATGTCAGATTTGCCGACATCTCCAACTCCAAAGAAAATGAAATACAAATATGACAAATATCAAAATGAGGTTGTACCTTCCCAGGTTTCTTCTCCTTTGGATCTAATCAGAGACACAGAGATAGGGCATGTTGATATGGCAAAATTCATCAATAGGGTAGAAGATCCATGAGATAACAACTTGCAGTGGGTATTGGACAGCTATATCCAGCATGCATCTTCCTTTTCAGTGGTTGCCCTAGAACCTGAATTCGTTCTTGCATGCGCCCATCATTTTCACAAGGAATCAAGAGTCATAAAAAATGATGATGGTGAAGCTATAATTCATCTTGATGCAGATACAATCAAGAAGGTCTTCAGAATACCTCCTACACTTATTTATATGGAAATCACTAAAGAAACTGTAGCAGAGTATTATGTGAAAAGGGAAAAAGATTGCAAGCGACACATCAATAGGTGGATCCAAGAGCCACGTCCTTCCTTCTCAAGGTGGGAAAAGTTGTACCGTTGTGATTTCAAATGGGAGATAGGAGACACCATCACTCTTCTCAACAAGATGATGGGCCTTGAGCATTCAAATGTCTTCGAGCCATGGATGTATCAATTCATTATGTTCATACGGCACTCACATCACATTTCATGGGGGGGAAGTCATCAGCGATGCCTTGTGCGAACAACTTGCAGCAGTTCCTACCACCATGACCTTCTTCATGAATTCTTATTTGGTATATTTAGCAGCATCACTTAGACATTTACTAGGTCTTTCTACCAAGGGCGATCGCTCGCTTTTACCAGTTTGGGACTATTATGACCAGTTGCCATTGAAACCTAGCAAACTGTATTTTAGAAGGGTCCAAGATGCATTCTTCAGATATTTCATGTGTTAGTTTGACATGGATCTCAGGAACAAAAGAGTATCAGATGAGGCATGGGTCAAGGTGTCTGAGTATGGATGTTTGTTCCTACAATTTCCCACCTTCACTTATATGAGGATTGGATGCTACGATGGTCAACCATACATGCTTCCAAGATATCCAACTGATAAGATAATTCTTATGGAGTTGGGAAGATAGATCATCGCTATTCATACATTTCAGTTTGCTAGAAACAAGGTTGGAATGTGGATCTCTACCACAAACCCATTAAAAATTGGTCGATACTCCCTTATCACATCTGTGAAGGCTAAGGCCATGGAGGCTAAATTGCAGGAAATCAAGCTTAAGAGGTTCAAACCTAGAGCTGATTTTGGTTATAGAGGTATGAAGGAGAAGAACAAGAAATCCTTTGTGCATGTTCATCACATTGAAGATATTTGGGTAGATCTCCACATAGAAGCTGAAGTTCTGAAGATTGATTACTGCAGGCTCACTATTGAACTTGGTGGATATCCCACAAGGGATGATCAATAACAGGCATATACTTGATCCTGAATACACTTCACGGAGGGTTGAGGAAGCTCCACTTCCTTTGATCCAATGGTCACACAAGGAGTGCATCTCCATCCTTGACAGATTTTAGCCTATCTTGGCCAACACTAATGCATGGCTGAAAAGTAATGCTGTTAGACTTATCAAAATCAAGGTTGGTAAAGAAGATGATTCTACGGGGCCTCTTGGATGGAAGTTTGAGATTCAAATTGGTAACAAGGAGGGTGCTTCCTCTTCGGGCACAAGGATCAAGTTGCGAGTCAGTCGTGCAGTAGTGCTTCCTCTTTAGGAGATGACTATTTGTGGGAAGGAGAAATTGCGATTCCATGTTCAGATGATCGATCTGGATAATCTAGAAGAGGGGCAGCAATCTAACAATGCTCCTAAGTCTCCAGTTCTAGACTCACCTCACAAGGTCATTCCTCCAGTTTCCATTGAAACACCTCTTTCTCCTCCCGATTTGCTCATAGATGGGTCTCCTCAGAATGCAGTTCCCATTTTGGCATATGAGCCTTCTCCTAATTGACAACAATAAAGTGCATTGAAAGTTCCTGAAGATAATCCCACTTGCATTCAGTTATCAAAAATTGATACTTTTACTTCTGGTTTTGAAGAATTCATGAGGCAATCTTCATGCCCATTGGTAATTGAGCAAACCATGGTCGCTGTCCAAAAAGATATTCCTCCCAAGGTGACCACGGTAATTCAAATAGAAACTGCTTCTCCTTTGCCTATAGTTGCTACTGGAAGTGAGTTGATGAGTTTGCCTCCATGGCTTAGTTCTTTCACCCCAAAAAGGAAAAGGAAGAGATCTCACCTGATGCCTTTGACTACCAGCAACTCAAACAGTCTAGATCCAAAGTTGCTAAGAAGGCCAAGACTATCTCTAGGGTAACTGTTGATAGCAACAAGATGAAAGTAGCTGAAATTGTGGAACCTATTGTAGATAAGCCACTTGATGAAATGTCAGCTACTGATTATAAGGTTACAATGATAGAATTGGGCAAGAAAACACATGAGGTCATTAAACATGATGCTCAGTTTTCTATTGCTTCACTGGTGCAAAGGTGTGACAATCTTCTTGTGAAGAAAGACAAGCTAGAAGAGGAAAACTGACAGCTTATGGCAGCCATTCATAAAATCACAAAACCTGTTGCTGAAGGGAGTAACTCCATAGGTTATTTTGAATCCCAAGAATCGATTCATGGAGTGGAAAGGGCTGCTCATAAAGTTCAAACACTGGATTCTTGGGTTGATCAACTTCATGATCAATGTGTACAAGTAGTAAAAGACATTTTTCAAATAATGTCTAAGTTGGAAACCATTGAGGAGAAACTGGATCAGACTTCTAAGACTTTCAAAAAGAATCTGGAAAGTGTTGAGAAAAGTCTAACAATCTAGTGTACCATGCCCCAACAATAGCTGAGTATTTTGCAGGAGCACGCCATCCTCTCTTCCAGGGTCATGTACTTGGAATTTGAAGAACTCATGGAAAACAAGACCCTTGTTCTTAAATCCCTCATTGAGGAGATCGGTGATGCAAAGAGATTCTGTGATGAAGTTTATCGAGGTATTGTCTCACATTGTGAAAGGGCCTCTTGCAATATAGTAAGTTAGGATGGAGAGTTGATTCCAGAAGAAGAAGTTCTTGCTGATTTACAGATGAGGATTCATAATGAATGGAGGAGCGAACAATTCTCATCAGCTTCAATTCAAGCATTGATGAAACACCAAGCCTTTTTGCATGAAATCCAGTCTATCTTGGATAAAAACAATTCTGCACTCCTCTGCTATCACGACACTATTGTGAAGACTATGATTGTTGCCAAGAACACCTATGAACCAAATCCTGAGGAACTACAAGCGAGCATAGGGAAATTTCAAAGATTTTTGTCTTCACAAAATGCAACTTAAGTGTTTTTCAACACTTAGTTGAATTTTCTCTCTTTTGTAATCTTTAGTTGTATTTTAGTTTTGACAAGTTACATGTAAAAGTATTTTTTGTAAAATGCAAGTTACACATTACTTGTGCTTTTGTAATTACATGTGAATCAAGTACATGTTGTGTTCAATTAGGATTGTAGTTTGAATAACTCTTAGTTAGTTAATGAAGTCTTAGTTAGTTATTGAATGAGTCTTGGTGGTTGAGAGAATCTCTCAAGTTAGTTGGGATCCTCCCATCTTTTTCTCAAGGCTTCTCTTCTATAAATACTTGAGGAGTTCATTGTAATAGATATCTTTTGGAAAGTAAGCAAAAACTCTGCCAAATTTACAGCAAGAAGTCTTTGAGCTTATGTATGTGAATTGAAGGTTTTGAAGAATAATAAAGAAGGACTACTCAAGTTTTGAGTCTTTGAGCTACATGTTTGAGTTTGAATCTTTTTATTTCTTTTATGCAAAGTGTTTCTAAAGGAGCTTAGTCCAATCTAATTTGAAGTCTTTGAGCTGCAAGTAGAGAAGATTAATTAAAATAGGAAAATCTCTAGAAGGAGTAGCAAGTCTTTGAGCTTGCATCTATTCTTGAGGAAAAATTACTGTTCGATAAGAAATAGTAGCAAGTCTTTGAGCTTGCATTAGTTCTTGTCTTTGTGTTGAAAGAATATATTATTCTAGTCTTTGAGTTGTTATCTTTTATTCGTTGTAAATTTTAGTATAGCAAAGGGTAGATAGGACTTCCAATAGTCAAGTCTTTGAGCTTGATATTGCTGTCCCATCCCGAAGGAAGTGACGGAAGTCTTTGTGCTTTCAGGAAACTTCGTTCCCTTTCTCTTATTTCACTTGAAAGTGGTTACTATTATTATTCAATCGCTATCTTTTTTTGTGGAGAAAAAAGGATATTGTCTTTCTTGAAAAAAAATGAAAGATTGCTGTCCCATCCCATTTTATCTTCCAAGTTGTAGTTAGATAGGGGGAGCCTTCCCTTAATTAGGAGAGTTTTTACTCATGTGCTGTGGTTGAAACCACAATTTTGTATATTTCCCCAAGTGTACAAAATTTTCAGCCAATAGTATTTTGGTGACTCCATTGGGGACACAGATGCATTCAGAAGCCTCACACTTTTGTTTGAAGATTAGTGTCTTGCTGGTAAAAAAAAAAAAAAGAGGAAATATCTTTTCTTGGGTTTCTTGTTGCTCGAATGAGATTTGAAGTACTTTGTTATTTCTGTCTTAAAGATCTCTAATTTAAATTTGTTTGGCCCATCCGAGACACCAACAGTTTTTTGGTGACTCTGCTCAGGACACAGACGCATTCGAAAGCCTCACGCTTTCATTTGAAGACTAGTGTCTTGCTGTTTTTGAAAGAAGAGCTTGGAAATTCTTTCATTTCTTTAAGCTGGAAAGTTGGCATCTTTACGTTCGTCAGAAGAAAGGTGAATATTTAGAAGAAATATCTACTACTGAAAGAGATAGATTGTTTTTACTCACTAGTACATCTTCCCTATCATGAACCACAAGTTATCCTCCCTCAAGAAAGAAGAAATCTATCCCAAGTGAGAATTCCTCCTTCTTTTTCAAACCACTAATACCTTCATTATCTAATATGGCTAATCCACCTCCGCTTCCTCCTCCTAGTCCATGGGGAGTAGCCTTTGGTCCTTTGGCATTAACTCCACCTCTTCATCCACTTCCACAAGGTTCATGCAAAAATCTTCCCAAATTTTATGGCGATGGAAAGCAACACCTTGATGAACATGTCAAGTCTTTCTATATGGCATGTGGTGTTCTTGGAGTTGAACATCAAGATGTTGCTATTCGGTTGTTTATAGAGACTCTTCATGGTATTGCAGTAGACTAGTTTTTCAATCTTACTGTTGGTTCAATTGTTTCATGGAACTCATTGAGAGACAAGTTCGAGGAACATTTCAAGCCTGCAGAAGATAAGCATGCCTTGTTGGCCTAGTTGACACAAATGAAGAAGGATACCTATGAAGGCATGCACGAATTCATTGCTAAATTTAACAAATTAGCAAATAGAATTCCTGTTAATTCTAAGCCTACTCCTGAGAACCTCAAGTGTTTTTTCATTAACACTCAGTTGCTTGAGGCCAGTTTCTTCTTAAGGCAAGCATCTTCTGCTGATTTAGAAGTTTCTCAATCAATGGCTACTGAAATTGAGGACGATTTGATCCTAGCTGGTAAGATCAAAAAGGATTCTAATCAGTCCAAAGAAGGTTCACATATGAATGGTTCATTTTCTGGTTCTACCGATCCTATGGTACAGAAATTGGCAAATGAAATTCTTGCTTTAAAGAAGCAAGTATCTTAGAATTCCTACCCTGCACCATACAAGGATATCCTAAGAAGAACATATCCTAATTCTGCTACCAGTTATGCTGCCAAAAATCAACCCAAGTTGCCTCCCCCTCCGGAGAGACTTGCGCTCGAGCCACCTCCTTCAAAGGCAGTAGTTGGCTATTATGAGACTGATCAAAATGAGTCTTCTTATTTTGATTATCAGTCCAACGAAGTCGCTCTTCCTCAACAAGAAGAAGAAGTGACTAGTGACTCTACTATATGTTACATGCACTATGATGACTCTGTTGCAGCCGAAAGGACTCATAGCCAAGCATTTGCTATAATGACAAGATCCCAAACCCGGTTGGCCCAACAAGAAGAAGCTGCAAAGATCGCAAGTGATTTACAACCACTTATTATTATTACTAAAAGAGGAACACCGCTGCCTTATATTCCAAAGGATGCAGTGAAAATCCAAGTAAGTAACAAAAGTCCTCCTCTTGCTTCATCTGTTGATCCCAAGCCCAGTATGCCCAACCCCAAACCATTATCGGAAAATGTTAATCCCTTTCTAGCTAGTTCATTTCAAACCTTTGATGTTATTGACCATGCTAGGAAGACTAAGATTCAAATGTCCGAAGTTGAGTATTTACAAGCTAATCTCGATCAGTTTGATAGATTAGCTGATTTTGTTAAAAGTAAGGAGACTCGTCCTATACTTGAAAACACTATCCCACAAGAACCCAAGAATTTGCCCAATCATTTGGTGACCATTCCATCTACCACCCAAGGAAAGATAGAACCTTTTTACATTTCCTTGTTGATCAATGGTTTTCAATTGAGCAATTGTGTCTTGGATTCTGGTGCTTTTGATAATGTCATGCCCGTGAAAGTTGCTCAAGCTTTGGGGTTGACCTTAACCAAAACTTTTGGTCATTGTTATTCCATGGAGAACAAGCAAGTGCCTCTTATTGGGCAAATCAAGTATGCTCAATTTGCATTTGCTGCTTTTCTGGATAATAAAATAAAGATGACTGTGTTGGTGGTTGACGTTCCTGTGTCTTATGGAATGTTACTTGGCCGTAATTTTTGTAAGGATGTTGGAGGTCAACTCAACATTGATATGATGGAAGCAAGAATACCTATCAAAGGTGTTGTGCAAAAGTTAATTCCTGAAAGAGAAACCAAGTACATGGTTGTCAAGTCCAATGACCCTCATGCTCAGATTCTTTTTGAATCTTCGGGTTTTGGGAATTATTATCTCCATATAGATGAAATTTCAGAATTTGCTAAAGATTACCCTTCTAGTAGCTCTGACATTTCACTACTTTTAGCAAATGAAAAGTTTGTTGATACTGATTAGGACCAAGCATCAGAAGATGGGTCATCCAGTTCATATGTTATGGTTGAAGAAGTTGCATATTCACTTACTGATGAAAGTATTCCATCACCTCCTCGACAAGATGAGTTTAATTCTTCATCTATTCAAGAGGAAAGTTCATCCTCTCCTATGGAAGAAGATGACAACTTTTCTTTTCATAATGCGCCCATCTCAGATGAAGGCATCTCTAATCATTCTAATGAAAACAATAGTTCAAATGATGTATGGACTCTTGAATTTGATGGCAGCTGTGCTACGAATGGATCCAGAGCTGGTGTAGTTCTTATATCTCCCAAGGGAGAGATCTTCCCTTACTCTTTCAAGTTACAATTTGCTAATACCAACAATACGACTGAATATGAGTTGCTTTTGTTAGGAATGAGTGATGCAAAATTAATTGTTCATCAGGTGAGAAACATATATCAAACTAAGAATGAAAGACTCAAGCATTACTGCAATTTGGTATGGGAGAATATTGAAGATTTCAATTCTTTCAATATCTTAGTTGTTCCTCATGAATATAATGATAGAGCTGATTCTCTTGCTGTTTCAGCTACTTCATTAATTCCCATCTTGACTTTGGTCAAGATAAATATATTATTGAGATAATCTGCAGACCTAGTGTGCCTGACAATTGGGATCATTGGTAGATCTTCAATGATGATAAGCAGATCAATAATTTCTTGCAAGCTAAGGATGGTTTCAACAACCTACATTTTGAAGGAAGTAATTCTCCTACTTCTTTGTCATCGGATTCAATGTCTGATACATCATCTGAATTAGATGAAAATATCCTTCAGCTGAAAGGAAATAAAATTCCCAAGGGGTTGGTTTCTCTTGAAAAACTTTTCGATCAACATGATCGTTATATCAAGAGATGACAACAAGAAAGTACTGATTCTCCTATGGGATATGAGAAATATAATATTGGATCTGATGGAGATCCAAAGTTTGTCAATATTGGCAATAACTGCACTTCAGATGAGAGAGATCAGTTTATTCATCTTTTGCGCCAATACCATGATGTCTTGGCATACTCATATGATGATCTAAAATCCTTCCAACCCAAGGAAGTGCAGCATGACATTCCTCTCAAGCTTGATACAGAACCTTTCAGACAAAAGCACGCCATTACAATCCGAAGATTTCAGGTACCATTCTTTCTGAAGTTCAAAAGATGCTTGATGCTCGAATTATCTTTCCCATCCATCATTCAACATGGTTGGCGAATATTGTACCGGTGCATAAGAAGAATGGGGAAATATGTATCTGTGTTGATTTTAGAAATCTTAATCAGCTATCACTCAAGGACAATTATCCATTGCCAATCATGGATCAGGTCTTGCAAATGGTGACAAGCTCTGAGATGCTATCTATGCTAGATGGATTTTTTGGGATACAATCAGATTGAGGTTAGTGAACTTGATCAACACAAGACTACATTCACCACTCCATGGGGTACATTTGCATACCGCAGAATGCCTTTCAGGTTGATCAATGCAGGGGCTACTTTCCAGCGAGCTATGGACTTAGCTTTCCATGGTATTGTGGGAAGGTATATTGTAATATATCTTGATGATCTTACTATTTTTTCTAAAGATCATGAGAATCATCTTTTTCATCTACAAGATGTACTTGAAAGATGTCGCAAGCACGACATCTCTCTTAATCCCAAGAAGTTAGTTTTTGGGGTGATGGAGGGAAAACTTCTTGGTCACATTGTTTCCAAGGAGGGCATAAAAGTTGATCTTGAGAGGGTTAAATCTATTCAGAATCTCCCTTTGCGATCCAACAAGACTTTTGTTCATTCCTTTTTTGGTAAGGTAATTTTTCTACGAAGATTCATTCTTGACTTTGCAGAGAAGACTCATCATATTGTGGACATGATGAAAGGAAAGTCTTCTTTCCACTAGAATTTTGAAGGAAGGGCGACATTCAATGAAATCAAAGATGCAATTGCTCATGCACCTGTGTTGGTTTGTCCCAATTACACTAAGGAGTTCATCATGTATAGTTATGCTTCCGAGCATACTCTATTAGCTATTCTGATGCAGAAAAATTCAGAAGGAATTGAATCTCCTATCACTTTCATGAGTTGTCCTTTGAAGTCTCATGAACTCAAGTATTCCTCTATTGAGAAGAATGCCTATGCAGTTGTTAAAGCAGTTAAGAACTTCCATTTTTACATCTTGAATTCTCATACCGCCGTGTTAGTTCCTGATACATCAGTCAAATCTATCTTAACAAAATAGGAGTTTGGCACAAAGAGAGGAAATTGGATTGCAAAAATCCAAGAGTATGACTTGGAGATCAAGCCTACAAATCTTGTTCAAGGAAGATGACTCTGTTAGCTAATGGTGGAAGGTATTTCAGAGGAGCGAGAATTGGATGATTCGGAAGATCTTCCCAAGGTGCTGTTTGTTAGTACTACTGATGAATGGTACTCTAATATAGCATTTTTCTTGACTTATGGTGAATGTCCACAACATTTGACATTCAAGGAAAAAAGAAGTAACAAGTTGAAAGCTGCAAACTTTGTATTATGGGACACTGGTTTGTACAAAAAAGCCATTGATAGTACTTTCCTCCATTTTGTTGATGAAGCACAAAAAACCAAATTTCTGAAATCTTTCCATGACAAGGCTTGTGGTGGACATTTTTCCGCGCCAGTGACTGCTCAGAAAATTTTGAGAGCAAAATATTATTGGCCTACACTCTTTCAAGATGCTTTCCAGTGGGTACATAAGTGTGTACATTGTCAGTAGTTTGTAGGCAAACCAAAGCTTGCAGCATTACCATTGAAGCCGGTTATTGTTGAAGAACCTTTCCGGCAATGGGGCATTGATTTCATTGGTGTGATCAATCCCTCCTCAAGTGCAAGTCATTCCTATGTCCTTACAGCTACTAATTATTTCACCAAGTGGGTGGAAGCCATACCAGTAAAGAATGCTACTTCTGAGGTAGTATGTAGATTCCTCAAGGAGAATATTATTTCCAGGTTTGGTGTTCCATTCAAAATTGTGTTTGATAATGTAGCCACCTTCTCTTCCTCAGAAATTTCACAATTTTGCTTTGAGTATAATATCTTGTTAACTCATTCATCTGATTATTATCCCCAAGGAAATGGTTAGGCATAATCTAGTAACAAGAATTTGATTACTATTATTCACAAACTTGTGGAGGAAAATCAAAGGTCCTGGCACAAGGCTCTTTTTGATGCTTTATGGGCAGACAGGATTACACCCAAAAGGGCTATTGGTATGTCACCATTTCAGCTTCTTTATGGGATCAATGCAGAAATACCCATCACTTTAGAACTTCCTACTCTCAAGTTGTCTAAAGCAATTGAGGATCAAACTTATGAGAATGCTTTAGACAAAAGGATCATGTATCTTTCTCAGTTGGAAGAACAAAGAACACAAGTGGTAGACTAAATTGCTCAGCATCAGCAACAAGTCAAAATTCTTTTTGATAAGAAATCAAAGCAAAGAGGATTCGAAGTTGGTGATCGTGTTTTGCTTTGGGATAAGAAAAGGGAACCAAAAGGTTTACATGGCAAACTTGATTCTCTTTGGCGAGGACCCTTCACTATTCACCGTGTTGCTGGAGAAGATAGTTTTATCTTGGCTTATCATGATGGTACGCCATTTGCCCTGCCTTATAATAGTCGACATTTGAAGCATTACTTTGAATGAAGATTCGAGGTAACTACTTGTAGATAATGTATTTTTCTTGTTTGATTTTTGTCTTTTGTTTGTTTGTTTTTGCTTTGTTTGACTACCATTAATGATGCATTGAATGATGCATTGAATACCACATTTTTAGCAAAAACATGATTCCTTTGGCTGCAAATTTGAAGGGTTTAAATGCCATGAATCTTTGATAAGATGAATCATTTATGCTTTCCATTCTAAGGCATTGGGATTTGAGGAAGATTTGACCTCTCCTTGTGCCTCCAAGTTTGCATTTTGCTGCCACATTTTTCATATAAGACATTCTTGCAAAATCGTGTAAAGGGTTTGGCATTGCGGTTTGGGTTTATTGACCGGTTTTGCTTCTTCATTCCAAGGATTGTTGCATTATTGGAGAAGCATTTGCATTTTTAAGAAAGGTATGTTCTCTTTCCTTTCTTTCCTTCATTTTATTATTTTCTTGTTTTCTTTATTTTCGTTCTTAGTTGCATTTTTTGCATGTGTTGATTCTTCCTCCAAAAGTTGATTTTTGTGAAAGAAATCTTCCCCTTGGTATGCAATTTTTGAATTGCATTTTTCTTCTCAAAATTCCCTCTTTACTTGTATTCGATATTTTTAATCTCGATTACAAGTTCACTGGAAATTCATGTTCTTCCCCTATAGTTAAGGAATTTAACCATTTTTGGTAAAAATTCCAAGTTGAAAAGTGTGAAATACCCCTCCCTTGCAAATTCGGGTTTTAAAAACCAGATTACATGTCGAAGAGCTCTTCCCATTTTCATGAAAATGACTTTCTCGGATTTTCCCGTTTCTATCCATTCATGTTCCCCATATCCGTACTTTCCATTTCCATCATTTCCCGCAAGTCAAAATCTCATTTTTCGTCCATTTCTCCATTTCTGAATTTACAAGTGTACTTGTATTCGGGTTTTAAAACCCCGATTGCATGTATGTCCTTTCCAACTTGTATACTTGCGAAAATTCTCCCAAGATCCGAAATTGGTCAAAGTCAAGATTTTCCCATTTCTACATATTTCCCCTCTTCCGCTCTCAAAATCATGAAATTCAAAAATCAAAGTTTTTCCCCATTTGAAGAAGGAAGAATGATATTTGTAGGTGACTATGATGTTGCCTTAACTCTTTTACGTCTTCATCATAGTATTCTAGGTTCACAATCAATGTCAGATTTGCCGACATCTCCAACTTGAAAGAAAATGAAATACAAATATGACAAATATTAGAATGAGGTTGCACCTTCCTAGGTTTCTTCTCCTTTGGATCGCATCAGAGACATGGAGATAGGGCACGTTGATATGGCAGAATTCATCAACAACCATATCCATCATGCATCTTCCTTTCCAGTGGCTGCCCTAGAATTGGAGTTCATTCTTGCATGCGCCCATCATTTTGACAAGGAATCAAGAGTCATAAAAAATGATGATGGTGAAGCTATAATTCATCTTGATGCGAATACAATCGAGAAGGTCTTTAGAATAACTCTTGCACCTATTTATATGGAAATCACTAAAGAGAGTGCAGCAGAGTCTTATGTGAAAAGGGAAAAAGATTGCAAGTGACACATCAATAGGTGGATCCAAGAGCCACGTCCTTCCTTCTCAAGGTGGGCAAAGTTGTATCGTTGTGATTTCAAATGGAAGGTAGGAGAAACCATCACTCTTCTCAACAAGATGATGGGTCTTGAGCATTCCAATGTCTTTGAGCCATGGATGTATCAATTCATTATGTTCACATGGCAGTCACATCACATTTCATGGGTGGAAGTCATCAGTAATGCCTTGTGTGAACAACTTGCAGCAATTCCTACCACCATGACCTTCTTCATGAATTCTTATTTGGTATATTTAGCAACACCACTTAGACACTTTCCAGGTCTTTCTACCAAGGGTGATCACTCACTTATACCACTTTGGTAATATTATGACCAGTTGCCATTGAAACCTAGCAGACTGCATTTTAGAAGGGTCCAAGATGCATTCTTCAGATATTTCATGTGTCAGTTTGACATGGATATCAGGAACAAAAGAGTATCAGATGAGGCATGGGTCAAGATGTCTGAGTATGGGTGTTTGTTCCTACAATTTGCCACCTTCACTTATATGAGGATTGGATGCTATGATGGTCAGCCATACATGCTTCCAAGATACCCAACCGATAAGATAATTCTTATGGAGTTGGGAAGACAGATCATGGTTGTTCATACTTTTCAGTCTACTAGACACAAGGTTGGAATAGGGATCTCTACCACAAACCCATTAAAAATTGGTCTATACTCCCTTATCACATCTATGAAGGCTAAAGCCATGGAAGCTGAATTGTAGGAAATCAAGCTTAAGAGGTTCAAACCTAGAGCTGATTTTGATTATAGAGGTATGAAGGAGAAGATCAAGAAATCCTTTGTGCATGTTCATCGCATTGAAGACATTTGGGTAGATCTCCGCATAGAAGCCGAAGTTCTGAAGATAGATTACTGTAGGCTCATTGTTGAGCAAATTGTTGACTTGAACTTGGTGGATATCCCACAAGGGATGATCGATAATGGGCATATACTTGTTCCTAAATACACTTCATGGAGGGTTTAGGAAGCTCCACTTCCTTTGATCCAATGGTCACATAAGGAGTGTGTCTCCATCCTTGACAGATTTTAGCCTATCTTGGCCAACACTAACGCATGGCTGAAAAGTAATGCTGTTAGACTTATCAAAATCAAGGTTCGTAAAGAAGATAATTCTATGGGGCCTCTTGGATGGAAGTTTGAGATTCAGATTGATAACAAGGAGGGTGCTTCATCTTCAGGCACAAGGATCAAGTTGCGAGTTAGTCATGCAGTAGTGCTTCCTCCTGAGGAGACGACTATTCATAGGGAGGAGAAATCACGATTCCATGTTCAGGTGATTGATCTGGATAAGCCAGAAGAGGGGTAGTGATCTGTCGATGCTCCTAAGTCTCCAGTTTCAGACTCACCTCACAAGGTCATTCCTCCAGTTTCCATTGAAACACCTCTTTCTCCTCCTAATTTGCTGGTAGATGAGTCTCCTCAGAATGCAGTTCCCATTTCAACATACGAGCCTTCTCCTGATTGACAATAAGAAAGTGTGTTGAAAATTCCTGAAGATAATCCCACTTGCATTCAGTTATCAGAAATTTATACTTCCACTTCTGGTTTTGAAGAATTCATGAGGCAATCTTCATGTCCATTGGTAACTAAGCAAACCATGGTTGCTGTCCAAACAGATATTCCTCCTAGGGTGACCTTGGTAATTCAAATAGAAACTGTTTCTCCTTTGCCTAAGACTGCTACTAGAAGTGATTTGATGACTTTGCCTCCAGGGCTTAGTTCTTTCACCCCCAAAAGGAAAAAGCAAGAGATCTCACCTGATGCCTTTGACTACCAGCAACTCAAATAGTCTAGATCTAAAGTTGCTAAGAAGGCCAAGACTATCTCTAGGGTAACTATTGATAGCAACAAGATGAAAGTAGCTGAAATTGTGGAACCTATTGTAGATAAGCCACTGGATGAAATGCCAGCTGCTGATTATAAGGTTACAATGATAGAATTGGGCAAGAAAACACATGAGGTCATTAAACATGATGCTCATTTTTCTGTTGCTTCACTCGTGCAAAGGTGTGATGAACTTCTTGCGAAGAAAGACAAGCTAGAAGAGGAAAACCGATAGCTTATGGCAGCCATTGATAAAATCACAAAACCTATTGCTGAAGGGAGTAACTCCATAGGTTCTTCTGGTTCCCAAGAATCAATTCATGGAGTGGAAAGGGCTCCTCACAAAGTACAAGCACTGGATTCCTAAGTTGATCAACTTCATGATCAATGTGTACAAGTAGTAAAAAACATTTTTTAAATAATGTCTAAGTTGGAAACCATTGAGGAGAAACTAGATCAAACTTCTAACACTTTCAAAAAGACTTTGGAAAGTGTTGAGAAAAGTCTGACAATCTGGCGTACCATGCCCCAACAATAGCTAAGTATTTTGCATTAGCACGCTATCATCTCTTCCAAGGTCATGTACTTGGAATTTGAAGAACTCATGGAAAATAAGACCCTTGTTCCTAAATCCCTCATTGAGGAGATCGGTGATGCAAAAAGATTTTGGGATGAAGTTTACCGAGGTATTGTCTCACATTGTGAAAGGGCCTCTTGCAATATAGTAAGTCAGGATGGAGAGCTGATTCCAGAAGAAGTAGCTCTTGCTGATTTACAGATGAGGATTCATAATGAATGGAGGAGCGAACAATTATCATCAGCTTCAATTCAAGCATTGATGAAACACCAAGCCTTTTTGCATGAAATCCATTCTATCTTGGATAAAAACAATTCTGCGCTCCTCCACTGTCATGACACTATTGTGAAGACTATGGTTGTTGCCAAGAACGCCCATGAACCGAATCCTGAGGAACTACAAGCGAGCATAGGGAAATTTCAAGGGTTTTTGTCTTCACAAAATGCAACTTAAGTGTTTTTCAACACTTAGTTGAATTTTCTCTCTTTTGTAATCTTTAGTTGTATTTTAGTTTTGACAAGTTGCATGTAAAAGTATTTTTTGTAAAATGCAAGTTACACATTACTTGTGCTTTTGTAATTACATGTGAATCAAGTACATGTTGTGTTCAATTAGGACTATAGTTGGAATAACTCTTAGTTAGTTAATGAAGTCTCAGTTAGTTATTGAATGAGTCTTGGTGGTTGAGAGAATCTCTCAAGTTAGTTGGGATCCTCCCACCTTTTTCTCAAGGCTCCTCTTCTATAAATACTTGAGGAGTTCATTGTAATAGATATCTTTTGGAAAGTAAGCAAAAACTCTACCAAATTTACAGCAAGAAGTCTTTGAGCTTATGTATGTGAATTGAAGGTTTTGAAGAATAATAAAGAAGGATTACTCAAGTTTTGAGTCTTTGAGCTACATGTTTGAGTTTGAATCTTTTTACTTCTTTTATGCAAAGTGTTTCTAAAGGAGCTTAGTCCAATCTGAATTGAAGTCTTTGAGTTGCAAGTAGAGAACATTAATTAAAATAGGAAAATCTCTAGAAGGAGTAGCAAGTCTTCGAGCTTGCGTCTATTCTTGAGGAAAAATTACTGTTCGATAAGAAATAGCAGCAAGTCTTTGAGCTTGCATTAGTTCTTGTCTTTGTGTTGAAAGAATAGATTATTCCAGTCTTTGAGCTGTTATCTTTTATTCGTTGTAAATTTTAGTATAGCAAAGGGTAGATAGGACTTCCAATAGTCAAGTCTTTGAGCTTGATATTGCTGTCCCATCCTGAAGGAAGTGATGGAAGTCTTTGCACTTTCAGGAAACTTCATTTCCTTTCTCTTATTTTAGTTGAAAGTGGTTACTATTGTTATTCAATCGCTATCTTTTTCTGTGAAGAGAAAAGGATATTGTCTTTCTTGAAAAAAGAAGAAAGATTGCTATCCCATACCATTTTATTTTCCAAGTTTTAGTTAGATAGGGGGAGCCTTCCCTTAATTAGGAGAGTTTTTACTTGTGTGCTATGGTTGAAACCACAATTTTGTATATTTCCCCAAGTGTACAAAATTTTCAATCAACACTGTTGTTGGAAATAAAAATAATAATAATCATCTCCTTCTCACTTTCATACTAGTTTTTTGCAGCCTTCGAATGGCTTTGCAATAACCTTCAAGCAACCTGCTTGCTAGGTGCATCTTGGAAAAATTGCAACCTTTTGCATCTTTGGCCACTACATTTATTTATCTTGTGCCAACAATAAATAAAAGCTCAATTTCTTCACTTTGTTACAAATTTCTTCTTCATTTGGTTACAAATTTATTCTTGGAGGCAACCTAACATACAATTGAGTTTTGTTGTAGCTTTTGTATTTTTCATTGTCCTTTCCAAAATAATTTTATTGCTGTCCTAGTGAAAAGTATCAACAAGGCCATGATAGAAAGTGCACATTATTTTTCTTCTGTTGTGGCTGCAACAATCTACTTTTGTTGTGATATAGACTAGACAATCTCCTCACCAACAACTTTTGACAAACTCAACAACTTCTTGCTATTTGTTGATTGCAAACAAACTCTTCATCTCCTCTACCATGATTGCTCCTTTAGCTACATAATAAAGTTTGATTTATATTCTTTAATAGATGCATCTTTTTTAAAAGCTTCAAGTTTCAACTCTCTTCAATCTCCCTACTCTAATACCACTTGTTAGGATAAAGGAAAATAAGATAAATAGAGTTTAAATTAAATAATTAGAAAAAATTGCATGTCAACTAGGCTTTAGCTCATATATTCAATGTTGATTACATTGAAGAGACACATATTCATCAATAAAATATAATATTTATTGATTGAGTTTTTTCTCAATAACCCTGAAACACCATTACATTTTCATCTTCTATTTTACAAACCCTTTTGTTGATTTGCTAAGTTGGACTTTTCTAGAGAGTGTATAAAATATGCAAAGGCATTGAATATATAGAATTTTTGACAACTACGGAGAAGTAGTAGATAAATTTAAAGAATAATATTGACACTATCCATAAAGCATGAGAAGATTGTTGATGTGATAGAGAACAGGTTGAAAAGTTACAAAATAATCTATTTGAATCCAACAAAGATCATAATATTTAATGGTTGTTGAAATATGCTTGTAGAATGGAGATACAGAGGATATGTAGTTGACAAAAGTTGACAAATATTAATGTGCATATGGAGGATGTGGATTGATGATGAAGGTAGTTGAGATTATTTCCAACACTCCCTCTTAATCACAACTACCAACTTCAATTTCTCTCTTGACTTCCTTCATTGACACTACAACATCTAAAATATTTAAATGCTTGCAATCAAACCTAGGAAATCTCATGATGTTGTTTGGATTCTCTAACCAAGATCTCTAGCCCTTTTGGTAACTAGTCCATCATAGGTTTAGGCATGAAATACTTGTGTCAATACCTCCCATAGAGTCAAACTATTGGTGCTCGGGGATCCTAGTGGGCTCTACTGGCCTCAAACATGCCTACCCAAATACTATAATGTTGTAGCATTCAATCATATTATTCCATCTATTGACAACTTCACTAATCTTTTCATGACTTTTGACAACTGATCTTGTCCTTTGATTTTCTAATTTCTTTGATCATCTCTTCTTACTTTCTACAAACTTCAAAAATTCTATCTTGCAATCTTTCACTCTCTCTCAACATATACTTATACTCATCCAATCTCCTCAAAATTTACACATTCTACAAAACCACCTTCAAAATGGACATCAAAGAAAAAAAAATGTACAATAAAATCCTCTACTCAAGGTCGTTTGAGATTACGATTTTCTTTCATGAAAAAATTGAATTTCATCCTCAAACAATTGAAATAATGTCTTCTTTTGAAAAATTCTAGAGGTAAGGGAACAAACCTTTCATCCAACAACTGACTTCCATTCTTCGAAAGAAACAACTATTGTTTTGTCTTTAAATGGCTTCTCTTCAATTTGACAACACCTTGTGAACACCTTCCACCTTCTACGCGTCCTTTTTAGTGGCCTACATAACTAAACATGTGCTTAATGAGGTGACACTTCCCTTTGCTAAGGGAGGCTCTTCTTGCTACAACCTTCTTATCTTTTCTTTTGGTAGAAGCCATCCCTTCAAGGTCTCCCTTCTATGAATGACATAGCTTGTTGATTTATTTGTGCCTCTTTTTTGTTGGCATCATGAAACTTTTGATCATCTCTTTGTAACTTCAACTAAACATAGTCAACAATTCTATCTCTCTTTGCAGCTAATCCCTTTGATCAATATTCTTTCCATGCAATTGTTGTTGGGAAGAAAAATAAAAACAATCATCTCCTTCCTTCTTCTAACTTTCATACTGGTATTTTGTAACCTTCGAATGAGTCTACTATTGCCTTTGAGAAACCTCCTTGGTGGGTGTATCTTGCAAAAAATACAACCTTTGCATCTTTAGCTACTACATCTATTTCTCTTGTGCTGACAACAAATACAAGCTCCATTTCTTCACTTGGTTACAAATTTCTTCTTGGGAAGGCAATCCAAAATACACTTGACTTTAGCTATGGCTTTTGTATTTTTTATTACCCTTTCCACAATAGTTTTACTGTTCTCCTAGTGAACAATATCAATAAGGCTCTGATAGAAAGAGTGAACTCTTTTTCTTCTATTATGGCTACAATGATCTCCTTTTGTTGTGATACAGACTAGTGAATATCCTCACCAATGAATTTTGATGATCTCAACAACTTCTTGCTATTTCTAGATTGCAAAAAATATTTCATCTCCTCTACCATAATTTCTCCTTTAGCTATAGAATAAAGTTTGATTTATATTCTTTAACATATGTATCTTTTTTTATATCTTCAATTTCAACTCTTCTTGATCTCCCTACACTAATATTACTTGTTAGAATAGAGGAAACAAGAATAAGAAGGTAAATAGAGTTTAAATTAAACAATTAAGAAAAACTGCATCTACTAGGCTTTAGCTCATATATTTAGTGTTGATTACATTCCACATAAACATATTCATCAATAAAATATAATATCTATTAATTAAGATGCTTATTGATAATCCTAAAATACCATTACATTTTCATCTTCTATTTTACACAACCTTTTACAACTTTGCTGAACTAGACTCTACTAGACAGTGCATAGAAAATGTAGAGGCATTGATCATATAGAAAACTTGATAGCTATGGAGGAGTAGTAGATAGATCTTAAAATAATACTTTTTACACTATCTAAAAAGATTGGGAAGATTGTTGATGTGATAGAGTACAATCTTCAATAAGTTAAAAAAAATCTATTCAAGTCTAGGGAAGATCACAATCTTTAATGCTTATTCAAATATTCTTGCAAAATGGAGATACTAAGGATATAGAGTTAAAAGAAGTTGTCAAAAAATATTAATGTACATACAGAGGATGTGGATTGACGGTGGAGGTAGTTTGGATTATTTCCAATGGTCCCCCTTAATTACAACTACCAACTTTAGTTTCTTTCTTGACTTCCTTCACTGATGATTCTACATATAATATCTTTAAATACTAGCAATCAAACCTATCAAATCTCATGATGTTGTTGGATTCTCTAGCCATGAGCTCTAACCCTTTTGGTAACCAGTCCATCATAGATTCATGTGTATAATTTTTTTTAAACACCTCCCATAAAGTCAAACTATTGGTGATCGGGGATCCTAGTGGGTTTTGTTGGCCTCAAACATGATTGCACAAATACCATAATGTTGTGCCATTCAATGATATTATTTTATCTATTGACAAATTCACTAATGTTTTCAAGGATTTTGACAACTAATAACCTACTTTGATTTATTTTTCTTTCATCAAATCTTCTTACTTTTTGCAGACTTTAAACATGCTCTCCTACAATATTTCAGTCTCTCTTAACCTAGACACATACTCATCCAATCTCCTTAAACTTTGCTCATTCTAAAAAACCACCTTCAAAATAGACATAAATGACAAAACAGTACATACCATGAAATCCTCTACTCAAGGTCTTTTGAGATTGTGATTTTCTTTCACCAAAATCAAATTTCATCCTCAAACAACTAAAAACATCTCTTATTTACAAACACTTGAAAGTTATAGGAAATAAACCTTTCATCCAATAATTGACTTCTATTCTTCACAAGCGATGACTATTATTTTTCCTTCAAATGGCTTCTCTTCAATTTGACAACACCTTGTGAGCACCTTCCACCTTCTACTTGACCTTTTTAGTGCCCTGCATAACTAAACATGTGCTCAATAAGATGACACTTCCCTTTGCTAAGGGCAATTCTTCTTGCTATAAACCTCTTATATTTTTTTTACTATTAGTAGCCATTCCTTTAGGATTTCCCTTCTATGAAAGAGGCAACGTGTTAATTTCTTTGCACCTATTTTTTGTTGGCATCATGACAATTTTCGCCATCTCTTTCTAGTTGTAGCTAAAAATAGTCAATTATTCTATATCTTTTTGCAACTACATCTTTTGATCTACATTCTTTCCACACAACTATTATTGGAAATAAAAATTGAAACAATCATCTCCTACCTTCTTCTAAACTTTCATATTGGTAATTTGCAACCTTTCAGATGACTCTACAATCGCATTCATGCAACCTCCTTGTTGGATGCATCTTGAAAAAACTGTAACCTTTATATATTTGGCCACTACAACTATTTCTTTTGTGCTTACAACAAATACAAGCTCCATTTCTTCACTTTGTTAGAAATTTCATCTTCAGTTGTTTACAAATTTCTTCTTGGGGAGGCAATAGAACATACACTTAACTTTAGTGGTGGCTTTTGTATTTTTCATTATGCTTTCCACAATAATTTTATTGTTCTCCTATTGAATAATATAAAAAAGGCTTTGATAGAAAGGTTTGACTCTTTTTCTTTTGTTGTTTTTACAACAATCTCCTCTTGTTGTGATACAGACCATAGAATAACCTCACCAATGACTTTTAACAACCTCAACAACTTTTTTCTATTTCTTGACTGCAAACAATCTCTTCATCTCCTCTACCATATTTGTGTTGTTCATCAAAATAGATTAACCCAAGTACATCTGCAATAGATCTATGAAGAACCTCAGGGCTTCCAGGACAACATGACAAGGATATGAATCCTTCTACTCTCTAGGCTCTGCAAAACCTAGGTGGGTATAACTTTGATGCTTAAAATTAAACCTATTACACACCTATGACAGCATCAATAAAAGCAGATAGATCTTATGAAAGGTTCAACAAAAAGGAGGGTACTGTAGATAAGCTAAATCTACATTGACAACTCAACAATATTTTGAATCATGAGATGGATGGACACTACCATAGAACAGAAATAAAAGATATTCTGATTTTGGATTTTTAAATGACATTCTGACAACCCTTCAATGTTACAAAAGATCAGTTCCTTATCCAGGCCACAAAGTCATGCATAAAACTGGAAGAGAAATCTCAGATGCAAGTTCCTTTCAACATTAAATTTTCATGTATCAATGCCTTACATTAATACAATTTTCTGCTCTGTCATAAAATCATGCTTACACATCCAATATACATATTCAATATCATTAATTTTGGGTTTCAAGATTTAAATTCTTCCTTGAAGAATACCCAAAAGACAAACATTACACTCTTAAAGAAGGCTAAAAGAGACAAATCCAAATTATCCTTGACAATATGAAATTGTATGAATCTGAACACATTTTGGAGACAATTTCATGGAAAATCACACATGCCTTGCATATGTGTGAACCTGTAAACTAAAACAAGACCTATAACAAAGACAACACTGAAACCTCGAAGAACACACTGTAATTTTCAAAAATAAAAAGATGCCATAATTGAAACCTGCAATTTTGGATTTCTCCCTTGGAGAAAATCTCTCAAAAAATGGAAACATTACAATTGAGAAGAAATGGGAATAAGAAGAGGAGGGAAAAAAAGATTAGATCTGCATAACACACTACCAAGTGTCCCCTTTCTCTAACTGAATATTTTCCTCTCTCCTTCCCGTGGATACTTCTTTCGAAATATCTCATATTTGGTGAAACTAATTCCATAACTGCATTCCCTATTCTGAGAGTTTTCCGGTGATATATGATGCTTGCATATTTGAATATGTGCACCATCATTTAAATTTTTGAATTTCATATTATATGCTACACTATATCATTAACTTTGATTTTTTAATTTTCAACTCTTGATGCCCTACCACATGGTGGCTTATGATTTGTTGATTAGTTCCACTAGGCGCCACCTGGGATGACACATCACCTTTTGCCACTTGTCCACCTCATCACCGCCACTAGATTGTCACTGGATTGCTTTCTTGTCACCACCTGTCTGTCATGTCATCACCAAATTGTCGCCACGTTTGCGGGACCCACGAGTTGGACCTCCACTTGGACCTACCATGTCACCTTTCACCATTTCCCGAAGGGTAACTGGCATGCATCTTTGGCTTACAAAATAGTGCTGACCATCAGATCATCTCCAAGATGCACGATCTTTACCATTTTGCTATTTCACGAATCTTATTTGACATGCATCTTCACTCTGCGAAATTGTGCGCACCATTGATCTTCTCCGAACCTGCTCACTCATTAATCTTTCACCATTTCGCGAAGCTTACCTAGCGTGCACCTTCACTCCATGAAATCACGCGCATCGTCGATCTTCTCTGAACCCACACAATCTTTAACCCGTCCATTCTTTGCAAAATTCACCTACCTTGGTATCTTTGCTTGCGTGGGGTTCACCTAATCACCACTCAACCTCCTTGATCGCCTCAGGAAATGCACCCACGCATGTGGGGTTTGCCTGGGTGCCCAACCAACACCTTGTATCTAAAGCCCTTGAGACTTTGACACTATGCCAGTGTGGAGCTTTGGTTTTAAATATCACAAACTTCCATTCCCGAATGAATGTGGGATAATGCTCTTCCTGGGACTGTGCATTCTTGAAAGCTTTCTTTGAGTTTTCCATGGCTACCAATGGCATTTGGTTGAAACTTTCAATGCCTCCTTTCCTGCAGGTGAAGGGAAAACACACCTAAAGATTGCATTCATTTGAATATTTCCATGTTCTAAACCATGTGTGGGAGGAGGGAGGCCCATCTTGCTATTTACATTTGCCATTGGAGTTTTAACCTTCCACACCATGCCAAATGTGGGTCTTTTGCCTGCAGATTGCATTTTACCTTGGAGTTTATACCTCATTCTTTTAACAACCAAAGACCCATGCAAAGGGGAGGGGATTGGCTGGGCTTTATGCCTAAAAACTTGCAATTTGTTTTTAAAAGTTTCCATTGCTGCATCTCACTTGGGAGGGGGTTTGGCACTCACTGCTAATTATATTTACTTTGAAAGTTTAAAATCTTCTCCAAATGCCTATCAAATGCATTCATTAAAACTTACAAAACCCTCTCCCTTCCACGTAGGAGAACTTTGACATTTTGTTTTAAAGTTTTCTAAAAATCTTCAACACCATTTGCATTTGCCTGAAGGTTTCTATTGGCTTTTCCACATGTTATTGGATTTGGCTGCTGGCATTTTCAGTTGCTTAAAGTTTCCACTACACTCCCCCAGACACCACGCACAACAAGGAATACTAGCAGCTATGAATTGTAGTTTGCTTTGAAAACTTATAAAATTCCTAAACTCCACTCCAAGCAGAAGACTATATTGGTTTGCCTCAGCCAATTTGCAGTTTGCAGAGAGTTTCTATGGCTTCTTCATTTGCTCATCACAAGGGATACTACTAGCGATACACCTACAGATGCATTTGCTTAAATGTTTCTTTAACACATACACCAACAAAGGAAATCATTTTACCTGCCAAATGCATTACTTGAAGGATTATAATTTCCCCTTTTTCATGTTCAGCTATGACTCCAATTCATTTACCACAAAGGGACAAATGCTGAATATGGCAAATTGCAACTACACCTTGCAGTTGAAATTCAAAATTTTTTATTTGCCAGCCAAAGGAAAACCATAAAAAAAACCTCTCAATTATATGCCCACATAATGAAACAAAATCATCTCTTAATAAACTAATTTTCCAATATGCATTTGAGTTGGTATTGATATGCATTACTCTGAATTAAGACCATTTCACCATAAAATTAATGCACAGGCATTTATTGAGGTCGGGCCCCAAAGTGGGTCCGGCTAAATTTTTTTTCATTTTCATGCCACTGACTTTCAAAATACCTCACAAACCTTAAACATACCTCTGGAATCGATCGACACCATTTTTGGATCATTAAACTGAGTTTTGCAACTTTCAGGCACCTGCGCCACATTTTCGCATTTGATCGCAAAGACGTAATTTTCAAACTAGTCAACACATATTTTTGGACATTGCCATTTGACAAGCATGTACTTTGATATACAAACATAAACTCTACCAAATGGTTTTTCAAGACGAATCACGAGTGAAGAGATATTAATGGTCAAAGATGACCAACTGGCTTTGTCAGCACTACAAACCTGATGAAGTCAATGCGCAAGCAACTCATGATGCCTTTCTTAAAAATATCAAATGATCTCCGTAGACCCTGAAATCTGAGACATAGGTACCTTGAAGTACATATCAAAACTTAGAATGCTCAGTTCGACCAAAAGGCTGACTGGGTGCAAATGGTGCACTCATGAAAATAGCTACTTTAAGTGATACGGTAATGAAAATATAGAACACTGAAACAGATGGCTCAAGAAACCATTTTGAAAACCGACTAAATAGATTGGCAGGAGCTGGAAACTAGAAACATAGCTTTTCATTTATACCAACAATATCCTATAACAAACATTCTGACATGACACTTACTAAGGCAAATTTTACACTTGTGCAAAAACAGGGCTCCGACTAGCTGCTGAAACAGGGACTTGTCAAACAATAGACCGCAAACAGATTTAGCCTACTAAACTAACCAAATGGGTTCATAAATTTTACATGGAGGTACACTTTTAAGCATATAATTTAATCTATTTTTAATTTCACAATGACTATCAATAGGGAAAAAGATATAAGAACTCAAAGTAGGCTACTTGGTAAAATCTGCATTTGCACCTAAAATGCACTTTTAGCTCACCCATTGAAATGGGTACCTGATAAACTGATCCAAACTGAAAACTGAAAGTTTCAACATACTGCATAGGCCAAATGAAAGGTGTACAACAAGTTTCCAAAGCCTTACCCCTTGAAAATCAACTAGCTCCATTTTACCCTCTCTCTAACTAGGCCATTCAAACTGACTCATTTTATGATCATTTGGAAATGTAGAGAAATTTTTTGAAATGGGCCTCTAAACTTGACTCAAAATTAATGAGTCCTAACAAGTTGCTCCTTTAGCTCTAAAATAAAGTTTTATTTATATTCTTTAATGGATGCATCTATTCTAAAATGTTCAAGCTTCAACTCTTCCTAATCTCCCTACTCTGATAGTATTTGTTAGATGAAGGAAAAGACAAATAAGCAAATAAATAAAGTTTAAATTTAACAATTAGAAAATATTGCATCGACCAGGATTTAGCTCGTATATTCAACATTTATTGCATTCAATAGACACATATTCATGAATAAAATATAATATCTACTAATTGAGGTGCTACTCAATAACCATGAAACACCATTATATTTTCATCTTTTGTTTTACACAACCTTTTACAACTCTACTAAGCTAGACTTTTCAAGAGAGTGCATACAAAATGAAGAGACATTGAATATATAGAAAACTTGACACATGTGGAGGAGGAGTAGATAGCTTAAAATAATACTTTATCCACTATCCACAAAGTGTGAGAAGATTGTTGATGTGGTAGAGAATAGGTTGAAATATTACAAAAAAATCTATTCGAATTCAAGAAAGATGACAATCTTTAATGCTTGCTAAAATATGACTGGAGAATGGAGATACAGAGGATATAGATTTGATATAATTTTCTGACAAATATTAATGTGCATATAGAGGATGTAGATTGATGGTGGAGGAATTTTTTATTATTTCTTGTGATATTTTGCCAAGATCAAGAGGCAATGGAAAGCACATGTATATGGTGAAAATGGATAACAATAACAACAATATTGAAAGGCTAAATGAATCCAACCACAAAACCCTAGCCCAACAATCAACAAAGATCCACCATAACATATGAAGATTACCTAAGACAATGCAAATAACTCAAAAATCAAAAAGATTATACCATCACATGTCCAATAGGGTTTTGATCTCCATTCTTCCTATCTCCATTGATCTTGCTTGATATATATTTGCTCTCAGATTTTTGTATGCACAAGAGCTCAACAAAGAACGGAATGTGGTTGCAAGTAGGATCGTAGTGTAGCCAAGTGATCATTAGCATGAGTGATTAGGGTTTGACAATGAAGAAAGCATCTCCTTAAATAGAAGACACAATATGAAATGGAGGGTTAAGATTGAGAGGTGTAAAAGGAGAGGTCGGCTAGGATTAGAGGGTAAGTAAAAGAAATACCAAAATAATGAAAGAGGTAGGTAGAGTAGGAATTAAGAGATGAATGACATGTGTCATGTGTAGAAAAAGATAATGAATTAATTAAATAAATAAAGATTTATTTAATTAATAGAAGAAATAGGACAATTAAATAAATAAAATATTTATTTAATTTAGGAAAGGGATAATTTAAATAAATAAATAAATTTATTTAAATGAGAAATAAGGCTAGAAGAGGATAAATGAATTAATTAAATAAATAAAAATTTATTTAATTAATAGAAGAATTAGGCTTAGATAATTAAATAAATAAAATATTTATTTAATTAAACTGGGCAATTTTGGGTGTCTACATTTTGCCCCTCTTTGAGACAATGCGGCTTGTCGTGTTGTATCAAAGAAGATAAGATGAACTGATACAGAGTTGCCCCAGAATGGGAACAATATGCCCCCTCGAGAGATTGGATGAAAATGTCTGAAAAGATTGCAGACAATCTCTCAATAAGAAAGAAAGGCTAGAATGGATTGACTGAATAAAGTGACAAAGTCACAGGATGAAGAATACTGACTCGGAAAATGAAGGCCAGGGCTAGGGTAGGCTGTAAGATAGACCACGGGCAAAAGACATCCTCATTGTCATCTACACCCTTACGAGATCACAGTGCAAAGCGAGAAAAGAGCAGCAGCAGTCAGCAGCGATGGCTTTCGTACATAGATTCGACCGCGTTCGCCGATTTTAGAGGCCAACAGAGGCAGGAGAGCCGGTAAGTACCACAAAACCTCCTTGTACTTTGACGCATTTCAATTTTGTCATTAATGCATAGTAGGTAGCAATAAATGCGCTAGGAATAGGGTACCCAAAAAATGCAAAAACGTGCAACCACGTCTGTGTCGGTGCCAGGCGCGTCTGTGTCGGTTCCAGGCGCGTATGCGTCTGGGACCGCGTTTGTGCTTGATGCGGGCGCGTTTAGGTATTGTAGGGGCGTTTATGTTCCAAAATCGCGTCTGTGCACAATTTGGCACGTTTATGTCTAGAAGTCACGTCTGTGTTTTAGAGGCGCGCTTGTGCAAGCTAGAGGCGCGTTTGCGAGTTTGAAACACGTTTGTGTGTGAAAATGCATGATTTTGGTCTTCTAGGTCAAATTGGCAGTTCTGTGATGAACATACGCTGTCGATTGGATAAGCTGCTGAGAGAATACACTCAAACAGGTCCTCTAGGAAGACTAGGATAGATCAAGGCACTTTGTGATGAACAGGGAGCACCAAGATAGAGTACTTTGTGATGAACAGGGAGTACCCAAAGGATGAGGAGCACTTTGTGATGAACAGGGAGTGCTAAATGTGAGTAACACTTTGTGATGAATAGGGAATGTCACACACGTAGTACTTTGTGATGAACAGGGAGCACTACTAGGATAGATAGCAACACTTTGTGATGAACAGTGAGTGTCACTAGGATAGATAACCATATGCATTTAGATAGCAAGTAGCATTTTGTGATAAACAGTGAATGCCACGATAACTGACATGATTGATTGTGTGACTGCAGGAGTATCTGCCTATGTTAGAGTCACGGGAGAGATTCCCATCTACACAGAGATTGCGACCAGAGTTGTCGTTTGAGGATAGAGTGGCTATTGAGGAGATGGGCCTCAGACATGTACTGTATGTGCCTGAGTTTCGAGCAAACATGGGTTTGCTGACTGCACTGGCGGAGAGATGGCACTCCGAGACTTGCACGTTTCACTTGCCGATGGGGGAGATGACAGTGACCCTCGAGGATGTATACAGGATACTGCACATACTGATCGATGGAGAGCTGATCCCATACGATCGAGATGGAGACAGAGAGGCGCTGAGACGGGTGTTCCAGGATCCTGAGCTAGAGATGAGAGCAGGGCACATGGCATGGGATACCATGACCGCGACAGGACTAGCTTTGCCAGCTGTGATCGGAGGAGCCATCAGTGGGTTCTTGTGTCCAGACAGAGCGACATGGGGGTTGGCAGTGGGCTGGGGAGGAGCACTAGAGACATTGGTGACTGAGCACACCAGATATGCATGGGGTCCATGCGTCCTGGCGCATCTGTATTATGAGCTGCATCAGTTCGTCTACCATGGATCAGTGGGCTTGGGTTGCGGAGTGACACTGCTACAGGTGTGGGCATATGAGCATCTTCTTATCACACGGCCTATACACTTCAGGGGCAGAGGTCATGGACAGAGCTTTGTACACCTGTATGATATGATTACATCATAGCCTCAGATTGGCAGGTTAGAGCACTGGAGGCGTGTGATAGATGACATTGATGTAGTCATCTGGAGGCCGTACCTGGGGTGCGAGGAGTGGGAGGATGATGCAGTGGAGCTGCCATATACTTTTAGGAGTAGATATCTGATTGGGCGGATGCCCTACATACTGGAGAGGCAGCTGGTAGACAGGGTTGGCAGACAGTTTGGCAGGATCTAGAGGATGCCACGAGGCTCGGGTATGTATGCCCGCACAGTCAAGGATCAGGCACAGTTTGGGCCATTGTTATCATATGATCAGGCCGTCACACAGCTGACAGAGATGATGCCACTACCCTGGGATATGTGGCAGGAGATTGAGGATGCAGGTATGGATGCAGAGTATTCTGCATATTGGGTAGAGCATCCGTTTCCGCGGTTGACAGATCCGGGAGAGCTGCTGGAGGGAGAGGTTGGAGGGGATGATGATGATGATGGTGGAGGGGATGGAGGCCGAGGCCGACGGAGGTGGAGGGGAGTAGTTGGGGAGAGGAGGGTCGCACCTCAAAGGGAGGGGGGATAGGAGAGACCGGCCCAGGTGGTGAGGGGTCGTGGTGGATTGCCCCTACAGGTACCAGCAGCACAGGGTCCTAGAGCACAGGGACCGAGACAAGGATAGGTACAGGGACAGGTGCCAGTACAGGCACAGGGACAGGGTCAGAGACAGGTGCAGGTACCCAGGCATGCACAGAGACAGGTACCGGTTCAGGCACCGAGACAGGTACAGGGGCAGGCACCCGCAGAGGGAGAGCCACAGGCAGAGGCAGAGGGTGGGTACCCAGAGGAGGATGAGCTGCTAGAGTTGAGAGAGATCTGCCAGGGCTAGGCAGATGAGATCCAGGAGTTGGAGTGGGAGAGGGATCATCTTAGGATCAGGCTCAAGGACACGAGCGAGAGAGAGATCAGGCTATCCAGCGCTACACTAAGGCTAAGACAGCTCTGAGGGCAGGGAGGCAGGCGGCAGAGGACGCAGGGGCAGGCTACGCATATGTCTTGTGAGCCGGAGAGGAGATTGGTTACTGGAGGGACCTCTACTATAGTGCAGTGCCAGCGGATCAGCGGGCGAGGAGCTTCCATAGACCATCACGGATAGCGATGGCTACGGGAGGGAGTCGGAGGAGGTAGGCATCTAGTGGTGGGGTCATGGGTCCTCCACCACCACCAGACAGGCAAGGTGATCCTGGAGCGGGTCCTTCTATAGCTCAGCGTCCATCGAGGCCAGGCGGCTCCGAGGGAGGGAGTTCATCATAGCCATAGAGGGCTCCCCTTTGTATCAGTATATGTACCATTTTTGTATTGTAGACACCTGCAGGTGATTTTGTAGCCATATGATTCTTTTGACATCATTGTATCATGACACATTTGATTATATATGAGAGATGATTCACCATTTTTGCGGCAGCTATATGCATGTATACCTTATGTGATGAAATGTTCTTATGTGATCCATGTTTTATGATATGGATGCTTATATGATAGGATGCAATGCCATATATTTTTGTTCTTTTATGTTTTATATGTGATGCATGATGCAAATGTGAATGTATGTAATGCAAATGAATATGATAATGCAAATGATTATTTACATGATGGAAATGTAAGATGTGCTAACATGTGTTGTATGCAGGATGTGATGCAGTTGTGATATCTATATGTATGTATGAAATGCTTATATGTGGTGATGCAGGTCTAAACTATATGAAATGCAAATGTTTTTAGTGTGTCATTATACTCAGTCATGTGATAGCGGGCTACGTAGACTCGAGAAGGAAAATAGAAATCAATCGAGAAAGGGGGATGGAAGACAGAAGATTTTAACGTGAAAGAGCTTCTTGTGCGTTATCATCATTGAGCTTTATTATGGCAAAATAGGTTATGACAATCGAGGCATTTGTTCAACCCAGAAAGTCATTGTACCTGTTTGCATGGAGATAAGACAGTCACAAACAAGGAATGCCCCAGTTCATACTAGACTCACAATGTCCTCATATCCTTGGACAAGTCATAGCATTACCAAAAGACAATCCACAAACAGCAAATGAAAATAGGTGACGATACCCCATCCTCGCCTTTCTAGTCAAAGACATCCTCGAGATAAAATCTCTAGTCAAAGACATCCCGGAAAAGCTAAAAGACATGTCACCAAAAAGAAATCAAAAGCAAGCCAAGACTCGACACCAACATCCACTGTAGTCCTCAAGTTTAGTGTCTCTTGTCACTTGTATAAGTCATGTTTGATTGTGGTCACAATGTTCACTTTCACAAAAGGGATAGATTAACACTGAACCATATGTTGTCTGAGTCTGTTGAAAGATTTGATTTTGTTGAAGCCCATTGTTGCTGCTGTGTCTCATCTGAAACTGACTGAATCCATGAAACTGATACTTTATTGCGGAGAAGACGAAACTTTATTGCAGATCTGCGATGCAAATGTTGCTTTATTGCGGATTGTGCGTGGATAGACTGAAGAAAGCTGGAAGAAACTGTACTCCTCAAAACATGTGATGTTCTTAGTTCCACACCCATCACTAGACGTAGGAATTGCCTTAGCCACAGATAAGATCTGATTTATTATGGATGGAAAGGGAGTGAAAAAGGGGGGATTATGGATGGCTAACCAATCTTGGGTAGATCAATAACAAGCCATGATGGGAATAGGTAAGTTTATTGTGAGTGAATAGGTTGTGAGTGTGTGCAAAGTGAAAGATGAAGGAGAATCCTGAAGGAGAGATTAGCAAAGTCTCTACGCATGGCGCTGGTGACCCAGTTTTCACCATGGTACTTGCCCAGGGCGCCACCGAAGTGGTTTTCACCGTTGGACGAAATTATTTCTCTTTACTTTTTTCGATTTTCCAATTTTTTTGTGTCACAAGGCGCCTGTTTGCCAGGTTTTCACCAAGTAATGATTTTTTTGTTTTATAATTTTTCTTGTATTTTTGAAATTTTTTGATTTTTTTTATATTTTTGAATTAGGATATTCCGAAGAGCTATGTGTAGAACCTGCGAAGATGCATGCTGTTGATAGGATCCTCCAAAGGTTCACCTTCTATAGTTGAGAGCTGATATGCCCCAGATCCATATACCGCTATGATGATGTAAGGACCAAGCCAGTTTGGTTCGAACTTGCCCTTCTTCTCTCTGTCTTGCTGATTCTTGGGGTTTTCTCTGAGGACTAAGTCACCTACCTCAAATGTGCGAGGCTTCACCTTGTGATTGTAGCTGTGACTCATTCTTTGTTGATAAGCCTTGAGATGATTAAAAGCAGTGTGTCTTCGTTCATCCAGCAGTTCTAGTTCTTGTAAGCGAGAGACCCTGTAATCTTCATCGTTGATCATGTTTCTCAAAGAGACTCGTAAAGAAGGTAACTCAACCTCAATAGGCAAGATGGCTTCAGTGCCGTAGACAAGTGAGTAGGGTGTAGCTCCTGTAGGTGTGCGGACACTTGTGCAATAGGACCAAAGTGCAGGATTGAGTTGGATATGCCAGTTATGGCCAGGGTCGTCGACTGTCTTTTTGAGGATTTTAAGAATTGTTTTATTAGACGCCTCAGCTTGGCCATTACCTTGGGGGTAATATGGTGTGGAGAAACGATGAGAGATATGGAAGTGGTCACAGAGTTCACGAACATCCTGATTTTTGAAGGGACACCCGTTGTCAGTGATAATGGAAGTGGGAATACCATATCGGCAAATGATGTAGTTTAGGATGAAGGTAGCAATTTGTTTCCCTGTAACTTGTGTGAGAGGCATGGATTCAATCCACTTTGTGAAATACTCTGTGGCTGTGATAATAAATTTATGACCATTGGAAGAAGGAGGGTGAATCTTGCCTATGAGATCGAGTCCCCACTGACAAAAGGGCCAAGGAGATGCAAGTGGCTGTAGTTCTTGTGCTGGTGCATGTATGAGGTCTCCATGAATTTGACACTGCTTACATTTCTTGACAAACTGATATGAATCTCTTTCCATAGTGGGCCAGTAATATCCAGTCCTGATGAGTTTCTTGGCCAAGGTAGGACCACTAGTATGCGGACCACATATCCCTTCATGCACTTCATGTAACACAATCTGAGCTTCATCATCGTCTAAACATCTAAGAAGAGTGCCATCTAAACCTTGTCGGTATAGGATATCAGCTAGAATGACGTATCGAGAAGATTGGTGAATGAACGTGCGGCGTTGGTTGTTCGATAGATCGGGAGGTAAGATATTGTCGCGAAGGTATGTGAATATGGAACCATATAACTGGGATTCAGGACCAACAACGCATATCATTTCAGTAGGAGTGATCTCATATGAGGGAATCAATAGATTGTCTACCAGGAACTCATAGCAGGTCTCATTCTGTGGTAGATCAATTAGTGAAGCAATTGTAGCCATGGCATCTGCAGCATGATTCTGTTCTCTTGGTATCTCCTCAAAATCTATCTTTATGAAGTGCTGTTTCAAATCATCTACCAGTTGTTTTCAAGGCATTAGTTTTTCATCTTTTGTTTGGTAATCATCAGTTGCTTGATGGATAACCAGTTGAGAATCCCCAAAAACATGAAGTTCTTGGATCTTCCATTGAACCGCAATTCATAATCTAGTTGTTAATGCCTCATATTCCGCTATATTGTTAGTGCAAGGAAATGATAAGCGGTATGACTTTGGTATAGAATCGCCTTGGGGAGTTATAAAGAGAATACCCGCTCCTGCTCCATGCTGTGTGTATGAGCCATCAAAGTATAGTTGCCATGGCTTCACATGTGATATTGTTAAAATTGCTTCATCTGGAAATTCTGACTGTAGAGGAACATCATCTATCATGGGATCATCTATCTGCTAATTGATCTGCGATTGGTTGTCCTTTTATTGCTTTTTTGTCCACGTACTCGATGTCAAATTCACTCAGAATCATTACCCACTTGGCCAGCCACCCAGTAAGTGTAGCTTTGTTGAGAAGATATTTTAGTGGATCAATTCTTGCAATCAACTTAGTTTTGTGAGTGAGCATATAATGTCATAATTTTTGTGAAGCAAAGACCACAACGAGACATGCACGCTCAATTGGTGTGTAGTTTAGCTCATATCCTACCAATGTGCGACTGATATAATATATTGCTTTTTCCTTGTCGTCAGCTATTTGTTGTGCTAGGAGTGCCCCCAATGCTGTTGGAGTAGCTGATATGTATAGTAACAAAGGCTGATCTGGAATTGGTGGCATCAAAACTGGCGGATTCAAAAGATAGTCTTTGAGCATCTGAAAGGCTTGTTGACAGTTCTCGTCCCATTTGAACTTGATGTTTTTATGTAGCAGGTGCTGGAAAGGATTACACTTATCTGCAAGTTGTGCTATGAATCTTCGTATAGACTGGAGTCTCCCTTGTAAGGATCGGAGTTGACTGATATTCCTGGGTGGTGGCATGTCCAAGATAGCCTTGACTTTTGCTGGATTGGCTTCGATTCCTCTTTTAGACACAATGAATCCTAGGAGCTTCCCGGAGGTTACTCCAAAGACGCATTTCTTGGGGTTTAATCTTACCTTGTATTTTTCCAACCGATCAAAGATGACTGAAAGTATGTCCAAATGTGTATCTCTGTCTATTGATTTTCCCAAGAGATCATCAACATAATCTTCCACAGTTATGTGCATGAGATCATGAAAGATAGTGGTCATTGCTCTTTGATATGTAGCACCTGCATTTTTCAGCCCAAAGGGCATGACATTCCAACAGAAAGTTCCCCATGGACAAGTGAATGATGTTTTGTGTTGATCTTCAGGTGCAATCTTGATTTGATTATAACCAGAGAATCTGTCCATTAAAGATAACATTTTGTGACCTGCTGTGAGATCAACGATCAAGTCGATGTTTGGTAATGGGAAGTCATCTTTTGGACAAGCTTTGTTGATGTCTCTGAAGTCTGTACATATTCAGATGCTGCGATCTGTTTTACTGACAGGTACTAAATTGGAGATCCATTCAGGATAATCAATTGGGCGTATGAATCTGACATCCAATAATTTCTCCAGCTCTGCTTTGACTAGTAATGCCACTTGTGGGTGCATTTTCCTTAATTTCTGTTTCACTGGCTTTGCCCCCAGTTTGACTGTCAAATGATGCAATACCAAATCCGAATCTAGTCCAGGCATATCAGCGTATGACCATGCAAAGTTGATTTGTCATTCCTTGAAGAAGTTTATGAATTTTGCCCTCTCAGACTCTGTCAATGATTGAGCCAAGAATATGTTGTGTGGAACCTCTTCTGTACCAATGTTTGTCTTTATAGTCTCCTCTACCAACATGGATGATTTTTCCTCATATGATGCTGGGAGAATGTCGAGCCTTCCATCTTCGGCTGCCTCAGAGAGGTTTTCGCCCTTAGATACGTCCTTTCTTTTTACTTTTTTGGGATCAGATAGCGCCACAGTGTGGTTTTCACCATAAGATCCTTGTTTTGTTCTTATTTTCACATTTTTGCGACTGGAAGGTCCAACACCCTCACCAATGTATGCCATGTTGTTGAGCTCTATGATGTATCCTGCTTTGTGGTCTCCAGGGGGAAGATCATCTCGTATACCAAGATAGTCGATAATGGCTTCGTCATTTTGAAATGTATCAAATTGTGCTGATCCTTCATAATCCCAGTCAATGAGTTGGGGGTGAACAAGGGGAAGGTCTTTAATGTTTTTGGCATTTGCAGGGTGAAGAGTGAAGATGTGGTTATATTCAGGTATATCGAGGCAATCGTCAAGGTCATCGATGGCACTCTCCTCATCAGTTTCAATCGTGAGCGAATCCAAATTGTCATCACTAGTAGCGCCTTCCAGGACAAGTGTCCTCATCCTATGCGATTTCGACCTAAGACCTTGAAATGAAGACTGTGGGGAATCCCTATGAGTTGTTTCCAGACCAACTCTGAACTTTTTGTAAAATTCCTCCTCTTCTGTGGGTTCGTCTGGTTCTCTGAATGTCTTGGTGAGTTCATAGTCACTGGAGGATTTGTCTGAACCCCATTCCCATTCATTGGAGTCTGTGGAATAGTAATCCTCTTGTTGAACTTCGGAAATTTTGATTTGCGATGCCTCTTTAGTCCTTTTAGTATGGGTCTTGGAAGTCAGAAAACCAAGTCCCTTTGAACGTTCCCTTCTTACAGTCAATTCAGGTTGTAAGGGCTCCATGACGCCTTCTTTGCGTAACCTCAGAGGGCTTTTTCCATCATACCTGAATCTTTGTAGAATTTTGAAGCCTTTGCCATAGTTCTCACAGGGTATATTAATCTGATCATGTGTGTCCTCTTCAATGTCTTTATAGAGCATTTTATATAAATTTTCCTCTTCTAGTTCACCCCATCTTTGAAAGGTAGTAGGATCCCATTTGAGTATCATGATGGAGATTTGCTTGTTAGGATGTGGCCTCCCATATTCTTTTGGAGAACTCATGACTTGTCGTAAAAACATGGTCTGATTCAAAGTGTATTCTCCCATGCCTTTGTCTTGAAATTTGCTTTTAAGTTCACCTTGTCTTGAGGTCGAAGGTTTCAATGACTCAGGATCAATGTATGCTGAAGAAGGAGTAGCCTCACGATTACTAGGAATGATAGTTTCAGTATGTGATCTCAAGTTATTGCAATATATGAACGGATTTGGATCACCGTTGATTGTTACCTCAACTCTATTATGAGGAAACTTAATGCATTGATGATATGTTGATGGGACTGCCCTCATTTCATGAATCCAAGGACGTCCTAGCAATATGTTATATGTGAGATCCAGATCTAGGACTTGACAAACCACATCCTTTGTGATTGGCCCTATTCTTAGCGGTAAGGTGACTATGCCCTTGGACGAGCGCTCTTCATCATCATAGGCCTTGATGGTGATTTGGTTTGTAGAATTCACAGCCTTGTCAGAATATCCCAATTGTTTAATGGTGCTCAATGTACAAATGTTTAGACCTGCTCCTCCATCTATCAGGACTCGCTTTATTTGATGTTTATGTATGAAGGCTTCAACGTGTAAAGGTGCATTATGAGGCTGACTTATGAAGGCGTCATCGACTTCTATGAACGTAAGGGAATGTGGAATGGAAAGGTATCCCACCATGGCTTGAAACTGGTCCATGTTCAGATCAGTAGGAACAGCTGTATCTCTCAAGATTTTGTCAAGAATAGCTTTATGAGCAGGGGATATGCGTAGAAGCTCAAGGATGGAGATGAGTGCGGGTGTCTTCCCTAACTGTTCTACAAGGTCATACTCAGGTTTGGTAGATGAAGAAGTAGTGTTTTTAGTAGAGGCACCTGGAAACTTAATCTTACCTCGACGGGTTGTAACATGACATTCAGAGGTAGATTCGGACGAAGATCCAACACCTCTTAGGACAATCTTAGGTCGCTGAGGAGGATTCTCAGGATTTTTGTTCTTGATAGTAATAGTAGATATATGATTGTCCATTGAGATGTGGTTGATAGTAGAATCATAATTATAAGGTGCTCTAGTGTAATTGGCTTGATCATCCGTGACTTTGGCTTTTCCTTTGTCATGTTTTGGGAATGGTTCCTTAAACATCTCATGTTCTTGATTAGATGAATGTCCCTCAATCTCAATATCACCTCTAGCAATGAGATCTTGCACAATGTTTTTCAATCGATGGCAATTACCTATTTTATGACCCTTGCTCTTATGAAATTCACAATACTCATCATCATTCCACCAATTTGGTTTGACCTTTGGTTCATATGGAGGAAAATCTGGAACTGTGATCACTTTGTTTGCCACAAGCTTTTTGAATACTGATTCAAGTGGTTCTCCCAATGGAGTGTACTTCCTTCATGGTTTAGAAGTTGTTTGAGTATTCACTTGATTGTTTGTAGAACTCGATCCAGAAAAGATGAACTTGGGTCTTACTGTATTGGCATCAACAACACCATCATTAACTGTGTTCTTGTTCTTATTCCAGAATCTTGGCTTGTCTTTTCCTTTGAAGTCATCTTTGTTTTCCTTGAATATCTTGATGACTCCTTGTTCAATTAAGACCTTTTCTGTGGCTAGGCCCTTTTCAATAACATCCTTGAATGTGGACAAACAAGCTTTCCTGAGATCATATCCAATGTCCTTATTAACGTTTTGAGTGAACATTTCCACCATTTGTTTCTGTGGGATTTCGCAAGAGCATCTACTAGCTAGATTTCTCCATCTTTGTAAAAGTGTTGTGAAAGATTCTCCTTCCTTTTGTTTAGTATTGCACAAGGTAGTGACTGAGACATCTGTTTCTATATTGTAAGATGGAGAGCATGAAAGATAGTGGTCATTGCTGAAGAGCGCTAAGTCGCCCCATGACTTAATACCAGGAGGTAATTGAGAAAACCATTCCATAGCAGCAAAATAGACACAGACGCGTTTCTGTAAACTTCGTGCAATTTTTTCCAATATGTGAAGTTGTCTTGTTGTGACCAAATCCGACTATTTGACTGTTTTTTCGTGACAAGAGGACACAATGTTGATGAGGACTCAATGTTTACAAGCTGTTTAGACTCCAAAAGTGTGTTGTGTGATGTAAAATGTTTTGCATACACTTGAAGACACAAAAGACACAATGTTTTGTTGTTTGGTCTTGAATTTTTGAGTGTTTAGCATAAGACAAGCACAAATCTTATGGTTGGCCAAGACAATAGTTGTTGATCCCACATAGGGTTTTACCCCCGAGGCTACGCTATTCAGAGCGGATACTTAGATGCTTGACCTCACTGGCTCCACCCTCGGCACTCACTTCTCGGGTCAGCCAAGCATCAGTCCCCATGAAAACTCCCCATGGCGAACTTTGTATCTCTACTAAGAACCATATGTGTGTGGGCCGCTACCAGAGGTCCGACCTCCTGCCTCAACAACTAGAAGGATTTGGGCTTCTAAAACAAAAAGGTGCTATTAAGGGCATCCGCTCGTGTGGCCATACATGCGGCACTTTCAGCTCTGTAAATATAGAAGGCTCCCAGCCGGTATGGGTTACGCCCTACAAATGATCAAATAAATTTGATCAAACGGGTTTATGGGGAGACATAGTGTCGGTATGAACTAATCAGCACACGTTATTCATAGTTTTCACCATGAATACATTTGATTATAGTGGCTTGGAAGAAGATGGCTTTTCTTTTGCTACCACTTGGGTCGTTCTCTTCTCACTAGTAGTCCTAATGACCACACGGGAAGACAGGCCCTCTAAAGATTAAACAAAAAGAGCCTATTGCTCAAGACACAAAAGACAATGATTCAATTTTAGTGCACCAATGGAAGTGTTTGCTAATCTATGAAAACAAGGCACACAACAAAATTACAAAACCCTAGCTAAGGCCCTGCAACAAAATTTGTTAGTAGTTTGGGTTGTTTCAAATGATCACCCCTTCCTGCAAGCACACAAGTTAGGTAAATTTTAGAAAAACCCAAAAGACTTTGTGAAAAAGGGGCCTTCAACAAAAACATTTTTGCCTCCAAAACAAGCTACACAAACTTGGTTAGCTAGATCTACAAGGGTTAGTCCAAAAGTAAACCAGATCTGAAACCCTAAGCGCGAAATCCGAAAAATTGAATCAAAGAAAATTTGAAAATTTCAAAACAGTAAACACAAACGCTGTTATACCATACACAGACGCGTCTGTACGATACAGACGTGGTTCTGTGATGCACAGACGTGCTCAGAACACATAGACACTCTTCCAGGACTCAGACATGATCATATGCAACACAGACACGTTTCGAACACACAGACGCGGTTCGAGAAACTTGCAAAATAAAATCTGGCAAAAACATAGGCGTGATTCCCGATCCCGCAGACGCTTCTGAAATTCAGAGACGTGATCCAAACGCTTGCAGATGCGGAAATACCTAAAATGCCGTCAAAAAATGTCCGATCTGGAACTTCAAAATGCAAAAATCTGCAACAAAAAGGTTAAATGCAAAGGGACAAGAGTCCCACCGGGCGTACCAAAATGTATATGGTGAAAATGGATAACAATAACAACAATATTGAAAGGCTAAATGAATCCAACCACAAAACCCTAGCCCAACAATCAACAAAGATCCACCATAATATATGAAGATTACCTAAGACAATGCAAATAACTCAAAAATCACAAAGATTATACCATCACATGTCCAATAGGGTTTTGATCTCCATTCTTCCTATCTCCATTGATCTTGCTTGATATATATTTGCTCTCAGATTTTTGTATGCACAAGAGCTCAACAAAGAACGGAATGTGGTTGCAAGTAGGATCGTAGTGTAGCCAAGTGATCATTAGCATGAGTGATTAGGGTTTGACAATGAAGAAAGCATCTCCTTAAATAGAAGACACAATATGAAATGGAGGGTTAAGATTGAGAGGTGTAAAAAGAGAGGTCGGCTAGGATTAGAGGGTAGGTAAAAGAAATACCAAAATAATGAAAGAGGTAGGTAGTGTAGGAATTAAGAGATGAATGACATGTGTCATGTGTAGAAAAAGATAATGAATTAATTAAATAAATAAAGATTTATTTAATTAATAGAAGAAATAGGACAATTAAATAAATAAAATATTTATTTAATTTAGGAAAGGGATAATTTAAATAAATAAATAAATTTATTTAAATGAGAAATAAGGCTAGAAGAGGATAAATGAATTAATTAAATAAATAGAAATTTATTTAATTAATAGAAGAATTAGGCTTAGATAATTAAATAAATAAAATATTTATTTAATTAAACTGGGCAATTTTGGGTGTCTACAACACAAATAAGAGAGAACAAAATAGATGATAGAAATAAACTGTATTCTATGAAAATGAAAAATATGATCAACTGGATCATTAAGCATTACATACAATGAATATAAGCCTGCTTATATAGGTAAGGCTATATGGATATGTGAGCACACAAACATGACATGTGGTTCAATAAGAAACAAGGGTAGGTAGGAAATAGGTGTGGGTAGGTAGAAGAAACAATATAATAGTCCACATGAGGTGGATCACCCATTGAATGTGGAGTGTAACAACAAGATCAACACCATAAAAGGTGGAAATTCTCCTACACACACTATCCCAATGTGGCACAAACACCCAAGTGTCTCATACCCAAACTATTATGAAATGCATTTCCTGAGTAAACTTAAGTAAAGTGTAATAATATCCATGATGAATAATTATTTACACCAACACCCCCCCATAAGTGAAACTTAGGGGAATGCACTTAAGTCTACAATGCAACTAAGCAATGCAAGATGGGTCCCAGCTACTAGGCCATGTTAGGTACCCATATACAAATGCAAATGCATGAAAACCAATGCAATGAAATCTCTCACAAAGTAGGGAAAGAGAGAAAAACCCAATGGGAAAAAACCCTCCCCCAAAAGAGAGATGAAAACATACAAGAGAACTCTCATAGAAGAATGTGAAGGACAAAACCCCATGTGAGGAAAAAGTCCCCCCCATATGAGAGAAGAAGAGAAGCTAGGAAGCCCCCCCCTCAATGTGGAATCTACACCAATGATAGAAGCTCAATGTATGAAGAAACTACTCCACGAACGTCGAACAACATTCCTCCCCTTAGGAAGAAACAAAACCAAAGGTGTATCCATGAAGTCTCCCCAATCATGAAGGGAAGATGTATGAAAAAAACTCATGATGAAAGGAATCTCCAAAAACTGCTCAAGTGTCCCCATGTCAATGCTGAAAGATACCCCCTCCAAAGGTGGTAAACTATGCCACACTACTAAAAAAGGCACTCCAAGATATAGTGGAGATGGATGTAGAACATGTCCCAAAGACTCACATGTCTCCTCAAAAAATAAAGAGACCTCCTCCAACTGTTGTACATAAGTATCCACAATCATGTCAACCTCAAAAGAATGATCATGTAGAGAATGAACAAGAGGGTCGGAGTGTGCCCTCGCAACAATCAAAGAACGATCACCTTCATCAAAGAGAAGATGAATGTCATTAATGATGTCTCCCAAATCTGCAATGTAGGATTCCGTAAACAAACCTGCAATGTCTGTCAAGTAACCATCCCATGAATTTGAAGCTGGAAGACAATGAATATCCTGCTGCACTAAATCACATGAAGGCAAAACTATTGCACTATCCACATCATCAAGTGCAATAGGTGATGTGATATCAATATGAGGAGATGAAATACAAGGCTCAAGAATGGGTTCACATGTGAGAATCCCCATGTTCAAGTGTCCAAAGTTCTCCTAAAAAATTGAACCATCATAAGAAGTGTGATCATCATTTGTGGAATCATCAAATGTGAAATCATCATCAACAACAAAATCTGAAAAGGAGTATAACCGAGATGCATGATCAAACACCCCAGTTGCAATGATAGCTCTAGTCTCCAAGTCTCTAATGAAAACTAACTCAGGTGTGAACTCCACAACTCTCTTAGTTGTGCCATGTGTGATTTGATAGATGGAAAAGAGATTGCTTGTCAAGTGGGGTTCACACAACACATTATTGAAGGAGTTATCCCTAATGTCAATAGATCCTTTCCCAATCACATCCATGTATGTATGATTGCCCATCAAAATCTGCGGCATGGTGCAAGGCTCAAATGTAGAGAACATAGACTGTGAAGATGCCATATGATGAGAAGCCCCTAGATCTAGAAGCCATCTCTCTGAATCATGACTGATAGTAGAACATAGAGCTTTTCCTTTTCTTGTCCCGAAAGAGTGAGTCTTCCCACTTGTAGAAGCCATGAATGCTTGCCCTTTTCCTTTTGAATGTGAGGAAGTGGAAGTTGATGAATCATCCTTCTTGTAGAGATTAGGCAAATCAATGTTATGCTTTTTGATGATATGTGTGAGCTCATCAATCTTCTTAGAATGACAACGATGCTCCTCATGACCAAAATTTTTACAATAGGCACAAGTAGGTCTATCTCTCTTTGGTGAATTATCCCTCTTGGAAGAGGATGTATCTCCTTGTTGTGGAGAGGATGATGCTTTGTCCTTAGGCTTTGATTGCCATTTCTTCTTGTTTGAGTTGTCCTTTCCTTGATTTCCTTTGTTCCCTTTATTTGCCACTAATGCTTGAGACTTAGAAGCCTTAAGAATTCCCATGCTTATCAACTTAGTTTGTTCCATCATCAACATTTCATTGAAAGCATCAAATGTAGGCATCATGTAGCTTGAACCCATTGTCATCCTATGGGTTTGGAAACTAGAAACAAATGTTGCATATTCTTGTGGAAGCTTGCCCATCAAGTTGAAGATCAATTGAGTATCCTTCTTATCAATGCCACAATCTTTGAGTTGTGCCCTCAACTCATAATCTTGTATAGTATCAAAGTTCTTGGGATCTAACATGGTGAGATCACTATCAATTTGATATCCCCTAATCTCATCAAATTGACCATACAAGTCTTGAAACTTTTGCCAAGCTTCCTTGATTAGAGTATACTTCTCAATATGAAAAATGAGATCCTTTGATACATACTTTCTTAAGGTACCAATTTCCATGATATTTTTAGTGAGCCAATCCAATTGACCAACTGGATCAACCTTAGGATTAGTGGGAGCAACAATAGTTCCATCAATGTAATGAGTTAGTCCTTTTTCCATAAGTTTACTCCATGCATCAATTTTCCAAGTAGCATAATTATGAGGAGTTAAGAGAGGAAACTTAGAAGAACGCATAGCAGCAAAAAGGAAGGAACACAAGAGCACAAAAGCACAAGAGACACCCCCCAAATTCACTCAATCAAAGTACCCACCCAAAAAAGATGATTTTAGCACTTTATATGTAGTGCGTGTACAATAGGACACTTGCAAAACAAGGAAAAGTGGACTTCTGATTTCAATTTAGAACTTCTCAAAATGAGATCTAAGAGACTTCAACAAATACTGCTAGTGATCTAAATTGAGATCCAAGCAAAATGCAAGCACCAAATATGCCAAAAATGGCCAAATAATGAAAGTACAATTTCTACTTAAAATTACTGCAAACAAATGGCAGATTATGAAAGTAGATGAAAAAATATGCACTTTCAAAAAAAAAAGCACCTGAAAAGGAGTCCATATGAGCCCAAATGAAGCCTCCAAAGTTGTAAAAATCGGGATTTCATGATTTCTAAAAAACCTATATCCGAGAAATAGAAAAATCCTATACCATTGTACAGATCATAAAATTCTACTCCAAAACAGAAAAAATTGCTCGAAAAAAAAAGTTTGGATGAGTGAGATATCGCTATTTGAAAATCGCCTGCAAAATTATAATTTTTGGAAAATTTCCGTTGCGGCTTCAAACTTCAAATGCCTCTAGATTTGGCCTTCGAAGTTCGATTTGGATGAAACAAAAGGCAAAATTAACTTTCTTGGACCTCCTCAATCCAATGATAACCTTAGATTTGACCCATCAAGCTTCAATAAAAACCTGCAATAGAAAATTCCAAAATGCAAACCCCAAATAGCATCAAATTTCTCTCAATTGGGAAACCAATGACACTCTAATGACTCTGATACCATGTGAGATTTTGCCAAGATCAAGAGGCAATGGAAAGAACAAATAAGAGAGAACAAAATAGATGATAGAAATAAACTATATTCTATCAAGATGAAAAATATGATCAACTTGATCATTAAGCATTACATACAACGAACATAAGCTTGCTTATATAGGCAAGGCTATATGGATATGTGAGCACACAAACATGACATGTGGCTCAATAAGAAACAAGGGTAGGTAGGAAATAGGTGTGGGTAGGTAGGAGAAACAATATAATAGTCCACATGAGGTGGATCACCCACTGAATGTGAAGTGTAACAACAAGATCAACACCAATGAAAGGTGGAAATTCTCTTACACACACTATCCCAATGTGGCACAAACACCTAAGTGTCTCATACCCAAACTATTATGAAATGCATTTCTTGAGTAAACTTAAGTAAAGTGTAATAATATCCATGATGAATAATTATTTACACCAACATTTCTAATAGTATTCCCATTAATAAAAAGATATTATAATATAGAAAACTATAATAGCAGAAATAAAAATAGAGAAAATAAGAATTTAATGTGTATATTATTCATCAACATATATAGATATATAAAAAGACATACCTTTTCTTGACACTTGCATCTTGTTCTAAAGAGGTTCCTTCTTTAAAATGCTTCATTCAATAGGGCTCCCCTAGTAACTAACTCTTCTCCATTTTCAAACTTTTCTAATTGTGATGAATGTGCATCTTTGTCATTTATATTTGCTACTCTATTCTTATTTTCTGATCTCCTTCTTGGTCTTTCTTCCTCATGAGGGGTGTTATATGCTATGTGACTATCATCTCCATAGTTAAGACAAGTTCCTCTTCCCAAAACTCTATTTGATCTTCCTCTCCCTCTTGAATTTTGATCACTAGGACCACATGAATCATCATATCTGTAATTTTTTATGTTGCCTTGGTCTTTATTTTTTATTTTTTATTTGAATCCTCATTCTAATATTTATATTATCTCTCCTTTACATCATGATATCTTCCTCTTTTCTTATTTTTATACCTTTAATTCATTCTTTCATAAGTTTTAAAGCAAATTGATATGTGTCCTCCATTGTGTATAATATCACCAAAGCCATCTCTTATTGTATGCTTGGAATTGAACCATTGGTGTATCTTGCAATCTTCTCCTTATTTGCTTTAGCATCTCCTATGTGTGTCAAAATCCTATGAATCTCCTCTATACACTCCACTTTTTTGTTTCCTTGTTTTAAATCTTGCATTTTCTTGAGAAAATCTAACACATAATCCACAAATATGAGTTGTCTTATCATTTTCTCCACCAATCTATCCCACTTAGTAATTTTTTCTTTTCCTCTCCTTCCTCTTTCTAGTTTCATCTCTTTTGACCAAATTGAAGCATGACACTTTAATATTATTTTTGCAAATATCACTCTGTCAGGATCTTCTACCTCCTTAAATTCAATATATTGTTCCATGTTATTGATCGAATCCATAGCACTTCAGGATTCAAATTCCCATGGAATGTAGGAAGATCAATTTTTAGTCTTTTTGCTATTCTTGACAATACCCTCATGAAGCGATCATTCACAACTATTGTTGCTTATGGTTTATCTTCTTCACCACTTGTATCATTGTCATTTTCTATAGCTTCATCCCTTCACTCTCAGGTTCTCTCCTTCGAGAAAAACCTCTTTTGATTTCCTCTTGTAAAGCTTCAACTTGCCTTCTCAATCCTCTCATAATTTTCATGATGAAAATCATTTGGAAGGTTTCAACCTTCACTTCTAGCTCTACCCCTACCCCACCCATGTGGGATTCCTCTTGGACACTTTTTTAACAATACCCACAAGCTCAATCTTGGTGCAAACTGCCTTCTTTTAGTCAATCTACCTCCGCACTCAGAATATTTTGGTTTTGATACCACTAATGCAAGAAAAATCTACTCTTGCTCCCAAGATACAAAACTCAAACATAGACACAGTTAACAATGTAGAGACTCTCTACTCTCTAGTGGAATTTCTAGAAGAGGATTGCAACATAAATAAAATATATTCTTGTCTTTTAATTAAATCAATAAAACAACAAATCCTTTACCTTCATGGACTTTTATTTTCCTTCCTCTCTTTTCACAACACCATAATCCTTCTTCTCTACCTTTATGCCTACCTCTGCAACCATTTGTCCACCAAGCCTAGTCGGCTCTTCAATGCTCCATTATCTGGATCAATGAAAAACTCTCCTCCTCACTCCTTACTGGTCTGATAAAAGCCTTGAGTCACTCTCTTTTTTCTTAGGCTACAATTTCCCAACTATCATCTTCAAATTTCCCTTAGGCAAACACACACAATACCTTTTCACCATCACAACCTTTCTCCTATGAGCATTCCCCTTATTGACCTTGTGTAGAGTCTTCTTCTTTCACCATGCTCATGTGGTCACACCATTGGTAATACACATATTCTCTCTTTCCCCATGTACTACCCATGATGCTCCCTTAGATGCATTTTTTAACTTCCTTTACTCCATACATTATTAACAACTATAGCACCTTTATATGTTGACAGTCACAATTTCATTTGACAAATGCAATACCTTTCTCTACATATAGGAAGGATGTTGGCAATAGTTATGGAATTTGGTGATGCCTGCCAATTGTTTCAATCCTTCTATACAAATCTAATTTATATTTATCTTGTAATAAGGCATGTTTCAAACAATTCACATGACTGCCTATGCTTCCACATTACATTCACGACTACTAGGTTTGTTATTACTACATCTAATAAAATTTATTTCTAACTTGGAGGGCTTATTCCCCAAGTGCACATGAGACAAAGATCTTCCACAGATTTTACCCTTAATTCATTACATAACCATCTTTTTCAGATTTCATTATGAGGAAATCTTTGATCTACACAAGCATGATGAGGAGATGTGGAGCGAAAAAACAAACTTACAAAATAAAAAATAAAAAACACTCCCTTTTTGGTTGATGTCGATTATCACCATACCAAGGATGCTTCTACATCACAAGGAAACCAAAGGTATGATATGTCCAAGGTATAATGTTATTATTGCAAAAAGTATGGTAATTTTGCTAAAATCTGTTGGGAAAAGCAGGTAGATTATGGCAAGTAGTCTACATATAGACTATATAATCCTATCATTAAGAAGTATATTTTCAGTAGAGATGTTGAGTTCAACAAAAAGGAGGCTTGGGATAGAAGAATATATAAATCTATTGCAGAAAGAGTTGCATTATCTCATGGAGATGAAGGAGGAAATGAGCAAGCCATACAAGATGTGGACGGGTCGGCAAAGAAATATTGGGAAAAAACTACTCCACACATACCATGACAATGAATGTGGTAATGACTCATGTTTAGATTGTAAAGACCCAATTAATTATGTACGAAATTTTAGGCTTCCATGTCATACCATTTTTGTAGCAAGCTATATTGACCATAAAAAAACTTTTACATAAAACCCAAGTGGTAATGAGAATTGAGTTAACCCGAAAATAATAAAGGGAGGATACTTTGATATTATTAGGGATATAAACATTAAAAATCCAAATGAGTGATTGTCAATACTGAAAAGAGATCATTACACTTTACTCTAATGGGGTCACATCCATCACCAACTAAAAGTGGCTGCCACTTAGAAAATGACCTACATGATGACTAGTACACAAAAATTAATTAGTTAGTAAATAAGATAACAACCAACATCAAATAAAAAACTAGTAATATTAACTTCTTGTAAATAAAGGACAACCAAATTTAGATACTATTGGTAAGAATCTCTTAATAAGTACTTCTTGGAGAGGCATTTTAGTCAATTTTGGGTACTTTAGTAATATTATTGCTTTGCATAGGTCAATAGACAACTCTCCATTAGAGAAAACCACTACTTTCTCCTTCTCTTAAGCTTTTGAAACTATGCTAGTTGGCATCCTCATACGATTATTCCCAATGTTACCTTGACTCTTAACAAAATCTCTAATATTTTCAAGGTGTTGATATTTTTTATGGTTCCAAATGGTAGTTCACCCTTCATTTTTATGAAGGAAACCTCAATAGAAGTTTTAGGATTAGGCTTGCTATGTGGCGAGATCAGTGTACGATTCCTGATCTTATGATTGTAAGTTTGACATATAAAATAAGTGTTAAAGACAAATTAAGATAAATAATCCATTAGGTACGACACATTTGCCAATTTCTAATTCCCACATTTTTTAGAATCCTCAAAGACATTAGCCATGACATAGAGCATTCTTTAAGATGAGTGAAGAAGAACTGTGGAGTGTTGTTGTGTGCGGGGTTTTCACATGTTTATTTGTGAATTTGATTCTCAGGTGGTAGTAACTTTGTTGAATGAGAAACATCTAGATGATGTCAGTTGGCTTTTTGTTGTAGTTATTTGATAGATTCTTTAGTTTTGTGGCTCTTTGGAATTTATTACTTATATTCACATTCCTTGAGAGTGGAATTGAGTAGCAGATTGTCTAGATAGTCTAGCCAAATGGGCTTCTAATCAAAAGTAGGGTTAGAATATTGAGGACAGGGAGAGTTGTCTCACATGTTGGATCATTTAGTAGATAATGACATGTTTATGTAGTGCTCTTTTCTTTGTTGGACGGTTGGCCCTTCCAACTTTTCTTTGTGTTGAATAAATTTTCGCCCCAATTTTAATAAAAATAATAATTGATAATTTACAAACAAATTAATTACAATCCTTTCTATAATAAATATCTATTATAAAACAAAAGTTATTTATGAATGTTCATAGAATATAAAGGTACCTATTTTAAAAGTAGTGTCGTTTCATTTTCAATAAAAAATTAAATATAAATGTAAAGAATATTTCTATCCTTTCCCCAACAAGTACCTGTTATCTTTAAGTGAAGAAAAAGAATGGAGGTGGAAAGCGAAGTGATGGGGAGGATTACAGATATTATCTTTAAGAGAAGAAAAAGAATGGAGGTGGATAGTATAGTTATGCGGAGGATTATAGATAATTTCAGTATTGCGGACTAGAGTTTAGGTTTAGGATGGTCCGGGAAATTCAACAGTAAACGGCGCGACACAATTTCTCGGTCGTGCACAGATGTTCTCTTGTCAATATTACGAAGGGCCTTCCAAGATAGATATGGTGCAATTACTGAACAAGGCAAGCAACCATTGCCACTAAGTACTTCAACTCATCACAACAATAACGAAAATAATCTTCATCTTCAATGGGATGCAATGGAGGACGACAATAATAATAATAATAATCCCGATCTGGATCATGACGCAATGGAGGAGATTTTGCGAAGACTTTCAGTGCCCTCGTTGATGAGGGCCGAGGCTGTTTGTAAAGCGTGGAATACGGCAATATCGGCAACCACTTTCCATCTCAATAAGGAGACATACCATTTTGCTACCCAACAGAACCACCATGGAATCGCCTTCTTCTGTGCCGCTCTTAACCGGTGGTTTCCAATCTGTTTACCATGGAATAAACACACATGGAACCGCAACAAGCGCTGTCATCCTCACCCCACAGAGCTTTTTCTCTGTGGTGCAGCAGAAGGCCTTTTTCTGTTTCTTGATTCCCGTTATGAGCCCGTTATATTTAATCTCTTGACTAAACAACACAGATTTTTGCCGCATCTTAAGGGCAGCTGGATGGCCGGAGCGTCACTGGAATTGATTGTTCAGGCCGATAACTTCGAAATTATTACTATAGATATCTATGGTAAAGTTCAGCTCTACGATTCCGGTACAGATGACTGGAAGGAGATCCCCGTCAGCACCGATTTTCTGGCCTGTGCAAGATTGAGACACACACATTTTGGAAGAGCACACTACTCAATGGCATGGTTTACTTTACGAATGACTTTGGTTGTCATCTGGGTTGTTATGAAATTGCCCGCCGAGAGTTTCAGTTTGTGGTGATCGAAGGAGGGTTGCCTCCAAAGATTGATTTTGATGATCTTCATAACAATTTCCACGCCTCTCTGCCTTCCTTAGTGGCGTGTAATGGGAAGTTGGTTTTGTTGGGGAGGTTAGAGAATGAGACCGGGGAAAGCGATTCCATATGGGGTGGTTTCCCTTTTAACGAGCACACTTTGGTGGGGATATGGGAGTTGGTTTCAAGAGAAGAGAATCGGAAGAGTTGTTCTCTCATTTTTGTTATTCCCCAAGATTTGTTGGAAGACACGGTCAAGTCATCCCATGGAACAAATTTTATGGTTGCTGCTTCATCAAATAAAATTTGGCTTACAATTAAAAGAAGCATGAATGTCTTGACCATTGATTTCAGATCAATGGAATGGAGTGTGTTGCCAGGCTACACTGCAGAAGATCTGATTGATAGCTTTCCAAGGAGGGCGTTCATTGCACCTTCAGTATTTCTCCCTCTTCAAGCTTGTTTGCAAATCTACCAGAGCCCATTGACTAAATAGGGTGCAGTTGTGAAATAAACTTAATAATGGTACTAGTTGGGAAGGGATCTGTGAGAGAGTTTATCCAGACATTCTACATAAGAAAAACAATAATTATTAGTTACAGACAACATTTATTTGAGAAATTTTATTAATAAACTCAAATGTTGTGTACATAATCCAACATTTAACATAATACCTATCTAAATAGATAAATATAACATCTAGAAAACTCTATTTTTTGTTGGATGTTTTTATCATGATCAGAACCTTCCATTTTGGGATAAAATAGGGATGATGTTCTACAAAGGTTGTAGAATTTGTCTTCACACCTACAAAATGTTTTTTCTTTAGAGTTTTCAAAGCTTTTTTACCTATTAATCTCTGCACTCAATGGAAAAACATCCTTTTAATACTCTTTTGAAAGGAAGTAGTTAATATTTATTTTTATGAGGTGCTAAAATCAATATTGTTTGAATAAAAATATTTATATCAGTTAAGAATAATATTAGACAATATAAAAAGAGAGGTAGGAGTAACCTTTACGAAGCTTGTAGTTACAAAATGGTGTGTGAGGATATGGTTTCCAATCTTTCCATCAAAGATTGAAATAATGAACCCCATTATTATGAATAATCTATTTGGCACATAAGGTTAAACCTTGTCATTAATAAAAAATCAAGTTCATCTCTTTAGAGGCTAAATTGTGTTGATTGGCAACTTTAAATTTAAGGAAAGGGGATGTGTTTTTGATAATTGCATTCTACCTATTAATTTGAATTGATTGTTTGAATGGGTTGAGCATCAAGGTTTGCGAAATATTAGATATGGGTGAATAAATGTTGATGGGTTATTAGAGAAGTGTTAAGAAAATGTACATCTTATTGACCATGGGTTAGGCAAGTTTCTCACTTTTACTTGTATGAAGATATTCAATGTACAATCAAATGGTTAGAATGAACAACATCTACCAAACCATCCACTATAAGAGAAAAAGACCTAATAGAAATAAATAAATATTATGCTAAAATTATAGCATTATCAACCCATTTGTATACTATATTAGATCCAATTGCAAAAGTTCTCCATGATACTAATTAAAATGATTGTCCTAGTGACCCATGTTGGAATTGTAGAGAATCGATTTATTATGCATAAATAACAAGACTTCCCTTTCATTAGCCATCTAGCATAGGGGAATGCCATCTTCACAACATGCTATCTCCACCATATTAATCTTTCAAATAGAAACCTAATGGTGTCATGCATTGAACCAATGAAAAAAGACAAAAGGGGAATATTTTGACAACATTATTGAAGGCATAAACATTAATAAATCAAAATAGTGATTGTCGATATTGAAAATAGACCATAACACTCTATTAGGTGGGTCACATCCATGATCAACCAAATTTTGCTAACGCTTGACAAAGAAAAAGGTCATAACTTCTCTGTGATACATATCTTGACTAGTACTGAAAAAATGAATTTGTTGGCTAAATAAGATGTTAATCAATATATAACCAAAAACCAATAATTTTTTTAAATTCTTGTAAATAAAGGACATCCAAAAATTAAAACCATTAGTGAATATATCTCATTGAATACTTCTTGAAGAGGTATCCCCATGGTGTTGAAGGTGTTTGTCCTTCATATGGATCTCGATCTTCCTTACGATATAAACATAGAAACATGCTCACATCTTAGGTGGGACCATATGATTTCTTTTAACTACAGACTTGATGAAATCTACAATTATTGTCTAACCTTCAACAGACCCATGAAACCTTCCTCTAGTTGTCATTTGCTACCTCATTTGGATGAATGTAATTGGCCTGCAAATCCAATTCGAGCCCCTCTAGATGGACATAGGATTTAACCCACTTAGGGTCTTCATTGGTCTCTATCTGCATCCAAATCAGCAAAAATTCCAAACCCTTGGTTGCCACTTATATTTACACTTTGATCCTTTTATATTTATACATTCTTAGGAATAGTTCAACCAATGTAATCAAGATTGCTAGATTGATTGTTATTTTTATTTTAAAGTTCATAAGTATTAATCATCTAAAGTAACACAACTTGTTAGCATGACCATTATTGTTATCATTTATGCTTTCCATTGATTACTAGTATAGTGAGGCTTGCTAGTGTGATCATTTTGTACAATTCCTTGGATCACCCAAACACAGTTTATTGTCTAGTGAAATTCATGACATCTCTATTGACCCCAACATAATATAATGTGCTAGTTGATAGACCATGGATAAATATCTCATCAAAAATTGGTGTATTCTCTCATCTCTTTATAAAATTCCACTTGTTCTCTTGCAATACAATCTAGGATAATACTAGTGGTTGAAATAAGCTTTACATCAAGGTATTTTCACTAAGTTGAGGTGGAACATTTTGTTTTCTTTAGTACAAACATTTCATTTTTTTAATGGATTGATGGATCATAAGCTCTAGATCTTATGTTTCTCAGCTTAGTGTCATCCTATCCTTATTTTGTCTTTCTCTTAGTTTAGATCTACCTCTTTATATGTACTTTACTATGAGTATGAGCATAATTTCATCCTTTCACTGATGTGGAGGCTAAATGTAGTGCAATAAATCATAACCCTTTACAATTTCACACTCTATTTGGGCCCTTGCTTTATTTTTCCTTCTTTTAGGTCATTTCAATTCTATTTGGGCATTATCCTATCCGACAATTTTCATATGCTAGTCTCAAGACTAGATCCTATGTCATGGACCCTAATGATTAGTGACTACTCTTTCTAGTCCCTTTTTGAGTGGACTAGGGCACACAAAACCCTAGTTCCTTCAAAAGGGGCCCATATGCAAATGTTTATGAATGTCGGATGATGTTGTTTATGATCCAATCCTTATATTTTTATTTCACCATTAAATGTCAACCTAAATTTTAAAAAAAGTACCTTGAGAACCATGTCCAAGGCAATCACTTATCCTTCATAAACAATAACAACAAGAAGTTACAAGTTCTAATGATCAAGAATTTTTAATTCCTTCAAGAGAAGGTACAAGTATAAAGACCAAAACACTACAATAACATATCTTCAAATATGATTTAATGAACTTGATTATGTTAGGATTCATTCGTGCAATTACATCAACACTTTGAGGACTTAACTACAAAGCATTGTATTACCACCATAATCAATATTAAGGTATAATCTTATAAATTCACCATTTCTATCATGACTTAGCCTCTTCCCTACCAAGAGTAAGATCGATTTTTATATCACAAGTTCTATTGTGTAGGTCATAATACCAACATGGAATTTGACTTAGGCAAGCCCCTATACAACTCAACCATTTCTCACTCCTTCATGTGTGCAAGCAGATATCTAATGACAAAAAGTTGTGTAATTGCATATAGCGTACTAAGAAAGATATTCCTAGATTTTGAACAAGCAAAATTACCTAGAATATTCTGATTTGCTCCAATATCTAACACTTTTTAATTGAGATTTAAGGAAACATGCTTATAAATACCTCCTAAGTACATTTATGAACCTTTCTGTCAGTTTGGGTACCTTTAGGAATAGGGAGCCTGACACAGTGGTCAGACACTTTTGGTTCATGATTACAACTATATCTTCAAATATTTATGAGTGCTAGATCATGTGATTTGTGATCCAATCCTTGTATTTTTATTTGACCATTAGATATCGTCATAAATTAAAAAATACCTTGAGAATCATACATAAAGAAATCATTTATCCTTCATAAACAACAATAACAAGAAGTTAGAAGTTTTAATGATCAAGAATCCTTAATTCCTTTAAGAAAAGATATGAGTATAAGGAGAAAAAAGATACAACCTATCTTCACATATAATTTCATGACTGATTATGTTAGGATTTATTCATTTTATTACATCAATACTTTGAGAACTTATTTAAAGAATATTGTATCACCACCATAATCAATAGTAAGGTCTAATCTTATGTATTCACCATTTCAATCAAAATTTAGCTTCTTCCCCCGCAAGAGTAAGATCTATTTCTCATCACCATTGCTATTATGGAGGTGAGAACACCAATATGGCATTTGACTTAGACAAGCCCATAGACAAAATAACCATTTTTCTCTCTTTCATGTGTGCAAGTATGAATTTGAAGACTGAGTGTTTTGTAATTACATAAAGCATATTGAGATAGAGAGTCCTATATTTTTAACAAGGAAAAGCACCTAAATTCTATCAATTTTCTCCAATGTCTAACACTTCTAGGTTGTGGTTTAGTGAAACAAGCTTATAGTACCTCCTAACTATATTTTTGAATCTACCTGTTATTGTGGTCACCCTCAGGACTAAGGTGCCTAGGAAATTGTTCTAACACTTTTGGCTCAAGTTTACAACAACATGTACCCCTTTATATCTCATTTATAGATCTAAACTTATATATTGATTTCTAGTTTTGTATCTTTCTATTTATGTTAAAATCTATCATTTTCCTATCATTTAACCTAGTTCATTTAGACAAACTTAAGAGTCTCCACTCCATTATAGAAATGGAATATTAATTCAAGTGCACATCTATCTTGTTAAGAATGTATCTGAAATTGATCATATTCTAATGATATGCCATGGACATTTGAAATCTTACTTTGCATTATTAGGCTAAGATTTCATTTCCTACATATAAAAAAAAAGTATGTGTGTTTTCCATCCTTCCTTAAATGTGTATAGATTTGACATTTAAAATATGTCTAAAGAAACTACAAAAGTAAATGTGTAGTAATGGAATCACAAGGATGGTAGGTGGGGATAATTGCACCAATCAACATCTATTAGTGCAATGGAGCCCTAAAAAATAATATGTATTAGATATTTTAAACTCAAATAATGATTAAAAAGATTTCAATCCCACTTAGAGTTTTCTTGAGTCCATCAAAAGTCTCACTAAGGTATTTTTTATTTTTGACTTTGTGTATCCAACTTTGTATAAGTCATTCTTAACGACGACCCCCAGTTTGTTTCTACTTTCCTTTTTCTCTTCTAAATATATATTGAAACTTCATTATCTTTTAGAGGAATGGGCTCTTCATCTCTCTATTTGAATGTAATTGTTTGGTTTATATGTACCATTGCTAACATAATTTCATGAATATCACGGGCTAACTTGGCTATGTTATCCATGTTGAGAGACACTACTTCTTGGATCATCCTAAAAATGATTTTATGTAAGGGTTGACCTCTCTAAGGATTTATATAAAATTATGAACACTCAAACTAAACAAATATGTTCCTAGAAAATTCTTTATCTTAGTTTTCAAATACTTGTTTTATTTGTAAATATTTCAATCATAAGAATAGTGATTATATTTTGGTCTTCACACATAGAAAGCTAAATCCTTAACATTCTACTAAGACTCCCCTTCCTAAACAAGAAAGGTGCACCATAGTTGGGAACTATAAAAATAACCAAAACCTTATTAATAGTAGACTTTATGATAAGACTCCATGTAACATTAGCAATAAAAATACAATGATGCCAACTAGATTTTTTTTTAAATCTTATGACAAGGAGAGCAATGCTTCTCTCTAATAGAGATCACCTTAGTGAGGTTAATACACCTAAGTTTACCAAAACACCTCTATCAAGTTCATTTTTATCTTCTTAGTTGGAGAACATTGTTCATTCACCTTATTCAAATTCAGTGGTTCCATGTTATTTTTTAGTCCTCCTAAGAAATTAGAATACGGAGGATATGTCCTCAACAAAATATCTGTAATAGAATTGCTAGGCAACTGTTGATGGGTTGGATAATGCTGATATGTTGCTTGAATCTTGTCAATTAATTTTATCTGGTTGATTGTTCAAGGTCTTACAAAAGTTTCCAAGAAGTACTGAATGAGATATACTCACCAACAATTTCTAAGTTTGGATATCCCTTATTTACAATAATTTTAAAAAATGAATTATTTTTTTGTTTGATGTTGGTTGACATCTTCTTTGGCCAGCAAATTCTTTTTTTTTTTTTACTATTTATGATATGTATCATGAATAATTTATCACCTTTAACATTCTCAAGAGTTAGCCATTGTAGTGGATCATGAATGTGACCCCAATAATATATGTTATGGCCTATTTTCAATATTAACAATCTTTAGTTTGGATTTATTAATGTTTATGCCTTAAATAATGTTGTAAGAATATCTCCCCTTTAGCATTAGCTTGTAAATTTAAAGCATGTCACTGCTAGGATTCTATGTGAAAATTTAATATCATGGATAAATTTTAGCTAGATTTGAAATAATATTTATTGAAAAAATTATTATCTCTTTTTCCCATCTAGTGACACCCTTGGTAGATGTTGTTCTTTCTAACCACTCTCCCAATTAATTTTACATTACATGAAATTTACCAAAAACATGGTTAAAAAAATATAGGTTTTTCTCAACACTTCTCTGCTAAACCATCAACACATGTTTCTCCATATCTAATATGTCACAAACCTTGATCTTGAACCCACTCACCAATCAATTCACATTAAATGGTAGAATGACATTATCAAGTACACCTTTTGTTTCCTTAAAATTTATGGCTACCAATTGGCACAATTTTGTGGTCACATATACAAGGCCACTATCTTAGAGCTCCACCAATCCATTACCATGATGGAATCACATCCCTTTGCACCTCTTTATATATGTATGGCTAGTCAAGAAAGGAACTAACTTTGACACTAGGATTTCAACTAATCAACCACTCAATGGTGATTTCTTATTATTTCTTGTCAATGTAAGGCTCTACCTAGAACTCCATGGGACCTTGCTACGAGATTTATTATTATTATTCATAATATTATTGTGCATTGTTTAAAGCCTCGTGAAAAGATTAGAAATCATATCCTAACACAATGCCATTTTGTAACTACAAATCTTGAAAAGGCTACTTGTACTTCTCTTTTTATATTGTTTTATATTATTTAATAATAAATATATTTACTAAAATAATATTGATATAGGCCATCCATAAAAATAAATTCCATAACCTTTGCCTATATCCTCCTTATTTATGCCCAAATGGAAGGTTTTGATCAAGATATGTACATAACAAAACATAAATATATGTATTGATAAATGTTAAAGCATGTACAAAACATTTGGACTAATTTATTGAACTTCTAAAAAAATGTCATCTACATAGCTGATAATTACAACCATAATAATATATCAAGAAATAATATTTTTTATTTTTATTTAAAGTTTTCCAATTACAAACATACTTGAAAGGAAAAAAAATATTTCTCTTATATATAGAATGTGTAATCTAAAATCTCTCATGGTTCCTTTCCAACTAGTACCCATTAATTTAATTTCACAACTGTATCCTATTCACTCAATCAGATCTGGTGGATTTGTCGACAAATTTAAAGATGAAGATACACTAAAGGGTGCACAAATCTCTCTCCTTGGAACACAATCAACCAAATCATTAGTAGTGTAGCCTGGCAACACACTCCATTCCATGAACCTCAAACTAAGGGTCAATAGATTCATTCTTCCTTTAATGGTTAACTAAATTCTATTTGATGAAGCAGCAACCAAAAAATTTGTTCCATGGGATGACTTGACTATGTCTTCCAGCAGACCTTGGGGAGTAACCTTTAATATTAGTAATCTTTAGTTTGGATTTAATTAATGTTTAGGCGTTTCAATGATGTTGTCAGAATATCTCCCCTTTAACATTAACTTGTAAATTTAATGCATGTCACTGCTAGGGTTCTATGTGAAAATTTAATATCATGGAGATAGCATGTTATATATGTGGAATTCCTCCATATGTTAGATGGCTAGTGAAAGGGAACCCTTATATTCTATGCATAATAAAATGGTTCTTTACAACTCAAGTGCTGATCACTGTGACAATCACTACAATTGGTATGCATGGATCAATTTTATGTAGATTTGAGATAATATTTATTTGAAAAAAATATTATCTATTTTTCCCTTCTAGTGAAGCCACTGGTAGATGTTGTTCTTTCTAACCAATTTCCCAATTAATTTTACATTGAATAAAATTTACCTGGAAAACCATGGTTAAAGAAATCTAGGGTTTTCTCAACACTTCTCTACTAACCCATCAACCCATATTTTTCCATATGTAATATGTCGCAAACCTTGATCCTCAGCCCACTCACCAATCAATTCACATTAAATAGTAGAATGACATTATCAAGCGCACCTCTTTTCTTAAAATTTATGGCTACCAATTGGCACAATTTTGTGGCCACATATGCAAGGCCTCTACCCTAGAGCTCCACCAAGCCATTACCATGATAGAATCACATCCCTTTGCACCTCTTTATATATGTATGGATAGTGAAGAAAGGAACTAACTTTGACACTAGAATTTCAACTAATCACCCACTCAATGGTGATTTATTATTATCGCTTGTCAATGTAAGGCTCTACATAGAACTCCATGGGACCATGCTATGATATTTTTTTTTATTATTCATAATATTAATGATCATTGTTTGAAGCCTTGTGAAAAGATTGGAAATCATATCCTAGCATGATGCCATTTTGTAACTACAACTCCAATGTGGGTCACTACAACAATCACTATAATCGGTATGCATGAAGCAATTTTAGCTAGATATAATATAATACTTACTGAATAATTTATTATCTATTTTTTCCTTCTAGTGAAGCTATTGGTAGATGTTGTTTCTTCTAACCACTCTCCCATTTAATTTTACAATGAATATAAATTTACCAAAACCATGGTTAAAAAAGTCTAGGTTTTTGTCAACACTTATCTACTAATACATCAACCCATATTTTTTCATATCTAATATGTGACAAACCTTGACCCTGAACCCACTCACCAATCAATTCACATTAAATGGTAGAATGGCATTATCAAGAACACCTCCTCTTTCCTTAAAATTTATGGCTACCAATTGACAAAATTTTGTGGCCACATATACAAGGCCACTACCTTATGGCTCCACCAAGCCATTACCATGATGGAATCACATCCCTTTGCACTTCTTTATATATGTATGGCTAGTCAAGAAAGGAACTAACTTGGACACTAGGATTTCAACTAATGACCCACTCAATGGTGATTTCTTATTATCTCTTGTCAATGTAAGGCTCTACCTAAAACTTCATGGGACCATGCTATGAGATTTTTTATTAGTATTCATAATATTAATATTCATTGTTTGAAGCCTCGTGAAAAGATTGGAAATCATATCCTAGCATGATGCCATTTTGTAACTACAAGCCTTGAAAAGGCTACTTGTAGCTCTCTTTTTATATTGTTTTATATTATTTAATAATAAATAAATTTACTAAAACAATATTGATATCCACTATCCATAAAAATAAATTCGAAAACCTTTGCCAACATCCTTCCTATTTATACCCAAATGGAAGGTTTTGATCAAGATGTGGACATAGCAAAACATAAAGAAAGATGGTTTTTCTTAGATATGTATTTATAAATGTTAAACCATGTATAAAACATTTTAACTAATGGATTGAACTTCTCAAAACAATGTCATCTATATAACTAATAATTACAACCATTAAAATATATTTTATTAAAAAAATGATATTTAAAAATATTTCTCTTATTTATATAATGTTCTTGATAAACTCTCTCATAGTCCCTTTCCTACTAGTACCCATTAATTTTATTTTACAACTATATCCTATTCACTCAATGGGCTTTGGTGGATTTGGGTACAAACTTAAAGACAAAGATATTCTAAAGGGTGGAATTCAATCAATGAAATCTTCAGTAGTGTAGCTTGGCAACACACTCCATTCCATGGACCTCAAAATAAGGGTTAACAGATTCATGCTTCCTTTAATGGTTAGCCAAATTTTATCTAATGAAGCAGCAACCAAAAAATTTGTTCCATGGGATGACTTGACTATGTCTTCCAACAGACCTTGGGGAGTAATAGAAATGAGAGACCAATATTTCTTTGCTCTTGAATCCAACTCCCATTTCCCCACCAAAGTGTGTTAGATGAAAGGGAAACCACCCCAAATGGAGATGCAACCTTCCCCAACCTCCTTCTCTAACCTCCCCACCAAAAGAAGCTTCCCGTTACACACCACTAAGAAAGGCAAAGAGGCATGGAAATTGATATGAAGATTATGAGAATCAATCTTTGGAGGTAGCCCTCCTTCAATCTCCTTAAACTAGAACTCTCGGCGTGCAATGTCATAACAAGCCAGATGATGACCAAAGTCATTCATAAAGTAGGCCATGCCATTATGTAGTGTGCTGGACCTTGACCATTAGTTCAAAGTAATAATTTCAAAGTGATTGGCCTTGACCATTAGTTCAAAGTGATCGACCTCGACCATCAGTTCAAAGTGATCGACCTCGACCATCAATTCAAAGTGATCGACCTCGATCATCAGTTCAAAGTGATCGACCTCAACCATCTATACTATTTAGTTAAAACATTAGATATCATGGTCTCAATCTCACTAGCAAAATGATAGAAGACAAAAAGGCCTTTCGCTGCAGCATAGAGCTCCCAGCAGTTGAGAGAGACACAGAAGAAAGTGAAATGGAAAAGTAGATTTGGGCTCTACAACTTTGCCTGTAACTGGGGATTGCCTTCCGAGTTGGCATGAGGCTACATGGGTCATAGCCGTTGATGTGGGTGAGTGCAAGCATCCTCCTCCATGTAGGTAAGTTTCCTTATGCCTTTTTTCTTGTTTGTATCTCTCTTTTCCTCATTTTACATGAAGGCATTATTGCTCCTTGTCCTTCCCCACCATCATCCTCACCCCTCTCTGTGAGAGTAGTTAATGTGCTTTTATGGAAGGCTCTTCGAGAGGCATCGACAAGCCAAGCAAAAAATTGAAAGCAAATGAAGTGAAAAAAAAAACCTTCAAGGAAGCCATCCATCAACCGCTCTTCTTCGTCGCAGAGGGTGCTAGGTTTGTGTCTAGTGAAAATGATGGCCCCCATGGAGAAGGTAAGGACCCTAACTATACACTAGGATCCATCTCCATTTCCCCTAATGAATTAACGTGCAATGAAATTAATATGGAGAAGGATAGGTTAAGAGATACTGCTATTTTCTTTGCAACTGTTGATGTCGATAAATGTCCAGCCCAAAAATTTCTTGATGATTGGTTCAGAAATGTATGGAATACTAAATTAGGTTATCACGTCTCATTCTGTAGATTAATTCAACAAGGTTTATTTGTAATTTTTTTCAAAGATCATAAAACACAAATGGAAGTTATTAGAAAACAATATTGGATGGTCGGAAAATGCACCTTCCGTGCCCTAGGGTGGTCACCTGAAGTGGTCAATGAAGAAATTTTGGCACTTTCGTACCCTAGATGGATTCTAGTTAAAAATGTTCCTCCATTGTTATGGAGATTTATACCACAAATAATTGAACCAATTGGCAAGAATATTTGGTTGGATAACTCGGCCTCTCTTATACCTCATTTGGACACTAGGGTTCTAGTTTCGATCAACCCTAGCCGTGACTTTCCTAATTTGGTAAATATTAATCTAAAACATGAACTTGTGTCTTCCCCTATTGAAATCCTCAGAGGGATTAATGCATGCTTCCTCTTGAGAAAAGAGGGTCATATCCAAAAGAATTGCCCCATCGTTAATCGATATAAGGGTGTTGAGAAATCTTGTAATGAACCTAGCAACCCATCTCCTGTCCATGGAAATCATGTTCCAATCATGGACAATCTTAACTCCATTAGTAAAAAAATAAATAGTGTTATAAGTGGAGAAAATAATAAAACCATGGAGTCTGGTGAAAATGCTAACACTGGAATTTTCAATACCATGCACACAACTCATTCT